>NW_027042746.1:0-600000 GCF_036850825.1 Scheffersomyces amazonensis | reverse complement strand
ATTGAATCATAATCATTAAATACAGGACTTGATTCTCTTCCAGTAGTAAATTTAGAAAACATAGTATTATGAGATTGAGATTTGTTTGAAGAATTTGGATATTGAGATCTTAAATGTGATCCAAAATCTGGTGATGATACAATTGATGGAGAATTTAATCGAATTGGAGTATTTATTGAATTGGGAGATCCAACTTTTGGAAATGAATCTGTTGATGAACTACTATTGATAGGTAATGGTAATCTTGCTGGTATCAGTATATATTCACCTTCATGAATAATACCTCCGCTAAATTTTTGCGGTTGTGGATGCAGTTTAACCATTTATGTTCTGCTAAGATCAATTGATAAGATTAAACAATATTATTAAATACTTAAAATTACTTAAAATTTTAAACTTTAAACTATGCTGGACGTGACCTCAATCACCTGATACTGCTACCACTACCTCAATGATTTTACCTGATAAGAAAATTTGGGTATAGTAAATGTGTTACTATTTTTTTGATATCTCAGCTCTGACTTATGCTCTTCTGATAAGTAAGACTAGGAAGCCACATATTTTCGTTTCGAGGACGCAGAGAAACCGAAGACTTAAAAAAAATTATGATGCACATGACGTCACGTGAAATTGTCCTCGTTTTTATCGTGTGAGTCCAAAATATGACTGCAAAATGTAATTACATATATATATATATATGTACTGTATATATATTAACACTAAAAAGTAAACAAATTCATATCTCCCTATTCATATTATATTATGTTAAGTACTTGACCTTAGTCAAGTAAAGTTGGAATTTCTTAATTCTCAAAACTATGGATATTCAACAAAAATTTTATCTGATGGACAATAATTGGCGGTAACGCACTCATAAATTGGTGGAGCTGAATTAACGGGATACTCAAAATCATCCATTGTTTCCCATTCATCATACACAACTTCATCTTTTCTAAAAAGCTTTTTCTTTATTCTAATTGGTCTCACTTTCGCACCTTCAACTTTATTAATTGTTGGTGTCATAAATAATTGCCCAATTCTACCCTTGGGAACAAAGCATTTGTATGATCCAGAAGTTGAAAATTGTGAGTTAACACTTGGATTCCATCCATAATTGAATGCAAATTTAAAAAGTTCATTGACTGCCACAAAATCTGTACTCATTGATTTACCGAAATACATACCAACTGATCCACCAATAGTACCACCATTACCGTACATTTGATTGAAACATGGAGAAACAGCAACGCTTGCACCACGCTCTGTATGAACATGGTCACGAGAAAATTCAATCCAAGAATCTTTATTCTTGTACAGAGAATATATAGCAAAATCTTCATTACCAAACGTTCTTTCAGGAGTATTCAATTTTGATGTATGTAAAATTATATTATTAGAATCAGTAATTGCAAACACTGTACCTTTTTCTTTAAGATAATGAGGATTGGATTCTAATTCATCATATGTGATTTGTTTCATTTTGAATTTATCAACAGTATTCAAGGGGATCCCTTTGAAATTAGTGACACCAATTATGGCATAATCTTCAGCATTTGTTGCTGAAAATGCTAAAGCAAGACTCAAAATTTTGATAATGTTAACCATCTGTTCTCTCGGTATTGTTTATAGAAATGTCAAGTTTTCAATTATTGGAAGTTTGTTTTATGAAATTTATATATTGAGTGCATATTTTTGATATGCTAAGAGTGTAGCGTAATACATTCAATGTATTGAAACCTCTATTTTACTCAGCATAAAAATGACCTTAAGCATAATACTAAATGGATTAAGCATAACAAAGCTTCTCAAACAGTAATAAGTCAAGCCTGGATGAATCCATCTTTCGAGGACTTTACTATTGCCTGTTTTGTTCCCACAAGTAACAACAAACTTGTTAGGACAACATGTTTCACAACTTAATATATTCAATGTATTGTCCTATTAGCACAACTGTGGAATAGCTCAATAATCTGTAGTACAACCGTTCTTCATTAAGTAACGATTATGAATCCATATTAACTTTTGAAGTTATAAGCTAAATTGAAATGCCGAATTTGACTTCTTTGTAACATAAATTGATTACTTTATTGAGAATTAGGCTCCACGATTTTCATATTTTTCATATTGTGCATTAACTATACTATTGTCTTAGTCATCGATCTATCTAGGTAATCGGTTTAGTAAAATTAAACAATAAGGCGATTTAAAGTTTAACTGTAACTCCTTCCGGTGACCAACGTAATGTAAAATAAATTGGTACGGCTATTGAACTGTGATGCAATTTAAAACCAATCATAACTAACAATAGCGCTACCAGTAAAAGAGTCACGCACGTGAGTAATTGCAAAGAAGTCAATCTGAAGATCGGAGCCACAAAGCATATTTCGCAACTTTCTTTGCAATATTTTCCAAAGAAAGCCGGATACTTTATCCGTTCATCGTCGTGATGATCGCAATTATAACACAGTTTACTGATAAGGAATTTGAGGGTATCTAAAATAAAATTCATCATCCCTTGAATCACACACTCTATAATTAAAAATAATTATGGAATAGTAAGGCTGAATGCTTGGCATTTTTTATATGTTCATCACGACACTATAATTAGAAATATCAAGAGTAATTCAACCAATAAGAACCAATAAATCAGTAATGCAAAGCTTCATTGTTAATGTGGTATAGAGATTAGATTAGCGGTAACCCCCTAATCTGGTTAGGCAAAGAGTCAACCTAAGTCGCTCCGTTTTTTATAAATGCAACCATACTCCAATAAAGTACATGTAATACGTAATCGAGATCCCACACATTCGGGTTTATAAGCCGCATTCAAATCTTGTTGGGGGCAATGCATTGTTTAACAATATTTAATGTATGTGTCACGTGATGTGGCTGTTGATAATTTTTAAAATTGCAAATTTGCAATTTTTACGTCAAACATGCGACTTGGAGAGCCACCATAGTTGGAGCTATCTAAGGGTTAGATTTGGTAATGGTGCAAAAGCTTTACGATTGTATAATTTTGAATATAAATTATCAATTCTTTTAAGGAATTAACAATAATGACTAAAAATGTATGTTATTTCGCTTCCTCATGGAGATATTATTTCTCAAATCTAAGGCTTAGTTCTTAGTATACATCGGGCCTTTATTTTAAATCTAACTTCTCCAAGAAATATATAAACCACCTGAATACCAAGAATTATCAATAGTTTATTTTTTCTTGACTATTGTAATTTCCAACTATCAAAGTAGTAGTCCTTAATAAGGTTTTCTTGTCCTTGAAATACTGTCATTATAATTAGAGATGCCTATTGCAAAAATTGGGGGTCACAAAGCTTCCACTAAAAGTGAAGTATTCGATGGTTCATCACATGAATTTTCTTCAAATGAAATCTCTTCAAATGAAAAGAAAAACGCTAATGAAGTTGTAACTTTAAGATCTGTTGATTCAACTTCTTCAGAAGAATCTTTACTTTCAAAAAATCCTTTCTTAGATCCAAAGGTTGAAGAATACTACCGTGAAGTTTATCAAGCAGCTCATTATGAAAGTTACAAAGCATTTGATCCAACTTTCACCTGGACTCCAGAAGAAGAAACCAAATTAGTCAGAAAATTAAACTATAGAGTCGCTTTAACAGCCTGTCTTCTATTTGTCAGTTTACAAGTTGACAGAGGTAATTTGGCCCAAGCTGTTACAGATAATATGCTTCCCGAGCTTGGTTTAAATACCAATGATTACAATACTGGTAACACTATTTTCTTAATCGCTTTCTTATTAGCCGAAGTGCCATCACAATTAATTTCTAAAAAGCTTGGTCCTGATATTTTCATTCCAATCCAAATTTGTCTTTGGAGTATTATTGCTGCTTCTCAAGCTGCCTTGCAAGGTAAAGCTTCGTTCTATGCTACCAGAGCTTTAATTGGTTTATTAGAAGGTGGTTTTATTGCTGATTTAGTTTTATGGTTGAGTTATTTCTTCACTTCTAGAGAATTATCTACTAGATTATCTTGGTTTTGGGTTACTTTGTCTCTTGTTGGTATTTTCACCTCCTTGTTAGCATTCGGTATATTAAGATTAGGTGGTAAAGGTGGTTTAGAAGGTTGGAGATGGTTATTCTTAATTGAAGGTTTATTCACTTTAATCCTTGGTGTCTTGTCTTTCTATCTAATGGTTCCTTCTGCTGTACAAACCAAGAGTAAGTTACATCCAAAGGGTTGGTTTACTGAAAGAGAGGAGAAGATTGTTGTTAACAGAGTTTTAAGAGATGATCCAAGTAAGGGTACTATGCACAATCGTCAAGCTTTGAGTATTAAAATGATTTTCAAGAGTATAATGGATTACGATCTTTGGCCTGTCTATGCTATTGGTATTTATGCCTATATTGGTCAAAGTACTTTTGGTTCTTATTTTGGTCTTTTAAACAAACAATTAGGTTTCAGTACTTTCACCACTCAAGTTTTAAACATTCCAACCAATATTGTTCATATTGTTTTATTGTTGTTTATTACCTGGCTTTCAGAATTTGTTAAGGAAAGATCACTTGTTTGTATTCTTGCTCCACTTTATTCCACCCCATTTATTGCTATTATCAGATGGTGGCCAGGTTCGGGTAAGGAAAAATGGCCATCATATGTTTTGAACACCTTATTTTCCGGTCAACCATATATTCATGCTATTTGTGTCTCTTGGGTTTCTCGTAACTCCAACTCAGTCAGAACCAGATCCATCAGTTCTGCTGTTTATAATATGTTCGTGCAATTAGGTAACATTGCTGCTAACAATATTTATAGAAAGGATGATTTACCACTTTACCACAGAGGTAACACTCAATTATTCATCATCACTGTTACTTTAATCCCATTATTATTTTTAACTAAAGGTTACTATATCTGGAGAAACAATTCTAGAGATAAGATATGGAATGCCATGACTCCAGAAGAAAGAGAAGACTATATTAAAAATACCACTGATGAAGGTAACAAGAGATTGGATTTCAGATTTGACCATTGATCAATTCTCTTTCACTTGAATAGATGTTTTTAGTCATCCTTTGTTTGTGTTTTAAATTTATTCAATTCATTATATAGAAAGATAGATTATTTAGAATGCTTGACTTCTCTCACTTTCTTTCCAACATTTGATATGTATTTAGGAAATATATTCGGAATTATTTGTTTTATATTCAGTACCTTCATAAAAGCCTTCTAACGTGAAATTTATTTTTTAATATGATATAACCGATCGCAACTCACAGTTGCAGAGACTAAGCATAACATACATAACAAAAATTATATAAGCAATGTAAACTTTACTCTTACCTGGTTCCTTACTTAATCCAGGACTTTCCTTACAAAATAAGCATATAGTATATATTCCTTTAAATATATAAGTACATAAGCTTGTCTTATTATGTATCAATGAACTAAGCTCCTTCTTTCTTTATCTTCTATAACTAATTTCTCCTTGTTGAATAGTTATACCAAAGATTTTGCAACAAATTCGCTGCTACTATTTTTGTGTTGGTTTCTAGTCTCGTTCATTCAGATCCTTTTACCCATAACCCAGCCATTACAGCATAGAGCACACTACCCAATAGTTCAAAAGCCGAGATTATTTCCTCGCTTAAGTTTGTGTCAAATATATTTGTTGTATAAAGGAGTGGAACACAAAACTCCATACCGCAGTACTTTAATAAATCAAAAAAAGAAATTAAATCCCCACGTGGGTTTGAAATAGAAAGACATCTCGTAAATTAATTAAAGGTAAAAAATATTTTAGACTACTATACAGAGGGCCCACGTTGTCAAAGAATTTATTAACAATTAAGGAAAAAGCAGTCACTTCATACTAAAATTTTTCTTAGTTATTAGAAACTATTCAGGAAATCTATCACACGAGGTCTTTCCAAATCCACTTAGTCCCCTGGCATTAAAGTTTTATACTTTGGCATATTTTTTCTTAGGTACCAAGGCTTTATCAGACCTAAAGAGGCTATTTGTCGTACGACCGTTAACTAAATTGAGTAGGACCCTAATTATTATTGGTTGCATCAATCCTTATCATAATTTTTTAGCTTTAACTATTCGTATAATATTAAAACTATGAAATTTTCACATTCGTTAAAGTTTAATGCTGTACCTGAATGGCAAGATAATTATGTCAATTATCCTGCTTTAAAGAAGGTTATTTACAAATTGCAACAAGATCAAGTCAATCTTGCATCAAATGCTCCAAAAGATGGCGGAATTCCAGTTGAAAAAATAAACGATACAACTGTAACTCAGTTAGTTGATAATTATAAATTTAAGAAAGTTAAAGGAACAATTATTATTGAAGATGAAAATGAAGAAGATGAACCTGAAGGTACTGCAAATTCAAAATTTAGACCATCTCATTTAATTAAAAGATTTAAGAAATTAAATTATTCAGCTCCAAAACTCTCTGAAGTTGCATCTACTGATGATGATATTGAAAAATTTGCTGGTACATCATCTACTACTGGTAATAGTGAATTAAATCTTGGATCTATTGATAAGAACAAGCAATCATCTGTTGAATCATTCACTATTGAAGCTGATAATTCTACTATTATTTCTTTCAAATCTACAAGTAATAATAAGAATGGTAACTACTCCGATCCTTCATCATCATCCTTTGATCCATTAAAGGTTTTTACCAAGGATCTCTTAGTTGAGATGCACAAAATCAATGAATTTTATGAAACTAAAGAAACTGAAGTTTTTATTGCCTTTGATAATCTTATTAAGGATTTAGAAAGTAATAATGTTGATATCGATGATGTATTTAGATTTACTCAAGCTTATAATCTTGAAAATCCAGATGTTGTTAGTATGGATGATCATCATCAATATCATTTAAAATCTACTTTATCTAGAACTGTTACTAATGCTTCTGTTTTTGATCATATTAACCATTTAGGTAATGATCATGATAATCATTTCTCATCTGATTTAGAAAAACAAGCATTCATTGCTGCAGATTATGATGATGAAGATGAAGATGAAGAAGATGATGACGATGATGATCATCATAGTGATGATTCTGTTTTATTATCTCATCATGATTTTAATGTTAAGCAACAATTGAAAATTACTTTAAAGAAGAAATCTGTTGCTTTGTTCATTAATATCTCAGAATTGAAGTCTTTTATTGAATTAAATAAAGTTGGTTTTACTAAGATTTGTAAGAAGTTTGACAAGAGTTGTAACTATGCTATTAAAAATGATTTTATCAATCATTTCTTGCCAAATAATTCAAGAGTGTTCTTACCAGAAACCGTTGAAAACTTGGACTATAAGTTAAACCACATTGTAAAGGTTTATGCTTTCTTATCTGGAAAATTGAACTCAAGAACTACCCGTGAAGACTTAGAAAAGATTAAGGTTGAATTAAAATCACACTTAAGAGATCATATAGTTTGGGAAAGAAATACTGTCTGGAAAGATTTGTTATCATTAGAAAAGAAATCCTACAATTTAGAACTTGATGGTAATGCTACCCAAGCTAATAAAATGGGCGATGAAGGTCACCTAAAGAACAGTTTTATGTACGTTAGAATGTCAACTTACAAATATCCATTTAACATAAAGATTTTTGGCCGCGAAACATTTTCTGTCCCAACATCTTTGTTAACTTGGCAAGTTCTTAAATTAATTATCATTAGTGCTGTATTTGCTATTTTATTGACTGTTAAGACTTTTAATGATAAGGTTCAAGCTCGTTGTTTAGCTGTATTAGCTACTGCAGCAATGTTATGGGCTTCTGAAGCATTACCTCTTTTTGCAACTTCTATGCTTGTCCCATTATTATGTGTAACTTGTAAAGTTATTAAGGTTACTGGTACTGATACTCCAATGGATGCTGCTGATGCTGCTACTTACATTTTAGGTACTATGTGGAATTCAACTATTATGATTTTGGTTGGTGGTTTTACTTTAGCAGCTGCATTATCTAAATATAATATTGCTAAGGTTATTTCTTCTTATATTTTAGCATTTGCTGGTACTAAACCAAGAAATGTTTTAATCTCAATTATGTCGGTTGCTTTATTCTTATCCATGTGGATTTCCAATGTTGCAGCTCCAGTTTTATGTTTCTCATTAATTCAACCAGTTTTAAGAACATTACCAACTGATTCACCAGTATCTCAAGCAATGGTTTTAGGAATTGCATTAGCTTCTAATGTTGCAGGTATGGCTTCACCTATTGCTTCTCCTCAAAATGTTATTGCTTTAGAATACATGAACCCAAATCCAGGTTGGGGTAAATGGTTTGCCGTTGCTTTACCTGTTGCTATCCTTGCTATGATTGGTATTTGGGGTGAATTATGCTTAACCTTTAAAATCCATACTACTAAGCTTAAGGCATACAAACCAATTAGAGAAAAATTTACAGTTAAACAAATTTATATCAGTATTGTTTGTATTGCTACCATTTTATTATGGTGTGTTATGACAAAAATTGAGGGTACTTTTGGTCAAGCAGGTATTATTACTATTGTTCCAATTGTTTTATTATTCGGTCCTGGTTTATTAAAAGCCGATGATTTAAATAACTATCCATGGAGTATTGTCTTATTAGCCATGGGTGGTATTGCATTAGGTAACGCTGTTACTTCCTCAGGTTTATTAGCTACTATCGCTCATGCCTTACAAGAAAAGATTATGGACTTTAATGTCTTTGTTATTCTTGTCATTTTTGGTATTTTAATCTTGGTTGTTGCAACTTTTGTATCTCATACTGTTGCTGCATTAATTATTATTCCATTAGTTAAAGAAGTTGGAGAAAAATTACCTCATCCTCATCCTTTAATTTTAGTTATGGGTACTGCCTTATTAGCTTCTTCAGCTATGGGTTTACCAACTTCAGGTTTCCCTAATGTCACAGCTATCAGTATGACTGATGAAGTTGGTAAACCTTATTTAACTGTTAACACCTTCATTACAAGAGGTGTTCCAGCCTCTTTAATTGCATATGTTGTTGTCATTACTCTTGGTTATGGTATCATGCATTCATTAAACTTTTAAAAGTTTATTCATTTTTGCTTATTTATTTTTGGTTTTAGCTCATTTTTAGAATCTTGGTTTGAGATTCTTTGCATCTTTCATATGTTTGTACACTATTTAAAATTATTTTACTTGTTTTCTTATGTTTTGGACTTTCATCCCTCTGTGTATAATAGACATTATTGTAAATTTATTATTATCCTTATTGTAGTTCTACATTAAAATAAAGTTATTGTAATTCAAAATGTAATTATTAAATAAAAAAGTATACAGAAGCGTAAAAATTTGGTATAAAACAGTGAAGAAAATAGAGATTAACTTTAATGATGGGGCCCATACATTGCATCTTGCAAGTTTTGGTAAACGCCACTTAATTCAAGTTGTAAGAGGAGCTTACCTATAGGTGGAGACCAAGTTGGATCAGAAACAATGTATTCTAACCCTTCAGATAACATATTGGATTTTTGAGCTAAGCGGTAGTAGTAGTTAATATTGACGTTTTCTAAGACTCCAGATGAGTATAGATTTTTGACGAGACCAAGACTCATTTTACTGATGGAAGGACTCTGTAATATTTCTAATACTAAAGGAACAACAATGCCTGATTGATTAACTGCTATAAGAATATCTTCTAAAGAGCTACCCAAAAGCTCTGAATTCAATACTTGTGATGCTACATTATTAAGGAAATCTTGTAATGAACCTGAATATTCGTCAGTTGAATTGGAATCATCCCGCTTATGGAACCCATATGCGACGGATTTAGAATCTGTAGTTGCCGATGCATTAAGTCGCTTGTTTGGAGTAGTTTTAATTAAATCAGCAATGTAGTCAACAGTCAAATCATGTCCATTTCCTAAGCCAAGTAAGAGAAAACCTAGCCATGGTGAGTTAGAAAGACCCGGTCCTAAAACATTTCCTAATGTTTCTCTATTCTTATCATTAACAAGAAGTCCACCAGCTACTGATTCGATTATACCAGAAGCTTTCACAGCACTTAAAATAGCTGAGAAATTGACCGTAACGTTAAATCCTTCAATTACTCCACGACTACTCTTTAAAAGTTGAATAATGAAATTGGAAATCACTAGACTAGAGTTAGGATTGCTAGCCACTTCATTCAAAATGTCCAAAACTATTCCTGAATTGTTAACAATTTGTAATATATTGGTGATAGAATCAACTGTAGACTCATCTGCTCTTTTTACAAAAATATTCAGATTTTTAGCTACAAAATCACTGATGATCTGTTCTAATCTATCTTCATATTGATTTTCGTCTGACCAATCTTCAAGGATATCCACGACAGTTGGAGAATCCGCAGCTGTTATTGCTGTCGTGAAAAGAAGTATTACTGAAAATAATATATGTAATAATTTCATGCTATCTTAAGCCAATGCTATTTATGAATTGAACGAATGGTAAATTAGTGAATACTATCTTCAATATATGTAATGAATGTTGTGAATGCTGATACAAGCAGTTGCTCAACTAAATAAGAAAGAAGATAGTATTTAATAAATTTCAAAAAGTGATATATAAATTTGAATACTACAAAACCTTATTACAAACATTGCGAGAGATAAATGTCAAGAAAGTACTTTTACGTATTAAGTCTAAAGTTAAGATAATTTAAGATCAATAGGTATATCAGCAGTTACCAAAAAGGGTTAATGGCCATATACCTGCACACAGATTTCCGTATTAGGCAATACAACAAATTTGTGCAGAAGGATTTTTTCTTTGAAGTCTGGGGTAAAGTTGGGTATCGTATAGAAGAGTGATCCCAACATCTTGTTAATTCTAATTAATGGTCCAACAACATATATACATCAGTTCATTAACTTATTGAATATGGTGATTTATACTGTTAAGCTTTTGGACTTTAGTAAGTATACCAAAAACTTTTCTTGTGCCAATCCTCATGATGACTAAATGCACTTAAAAGTAAGCACCTGTATAAAATGGTCGCATTTGCTTTATTGGGAAATTAGATTTTTATCTCATCACATTGCCCAATTAGGCAACTTGGACGTTAAAAATTCTAAATGGGCAATTTTAATTAGCTTTACAGTATAGTGGTAATTGCCAAATTCTTCTTGACTGTAAATATTGGCGTCATTAAA
The DNA here is from genome assembly GCF_036850825.1 of Scheffersomyces amazonensis. Lineage (NCBI taxonomy): Eukaryota > Fungi > Ascomycota > Pichiomycetes > Serinales > Debaryomycetaceae > Scheffersomyces > Scheffersomyces amazonensis. The sequence continues at coordinate 588,847 of NW_027042746.1, read as the reverse complement.
TATGTGTTTCAGTTCTTGTGTAATTCCTTTATAGATTTCAAACTGTTATGTACGGGTCAATTCTATTCGTATAGGGAATTTTGACATAATTTTATAAAATCTTTTTATATCCTTTTTCTTTTTATTACTACTCGTCAATCAATTCTTCTGGAACTTATAAAGAAAGTATTTCTTGAAAGTGCTTCATTCCAGTCCTTTGATATCTGTGTATGAGAAAATAAGCATAAACGATTGAATCCACTTAAAATAATACTAGAATGAAGCTTCTCCATTTTGTTTCATTTTTCATCATAGGATTGATCACCTATGTTACAGCCAGCAATAAAGTTCCACAAGTTGCTGCCATACAAGATACTAAATTTGAAATTACAGAATACTGGGAAGACATAATCTATTCTACTTTAGATGATGAACAAATTAAAGTATTGGAAGAATTGTTCCATCCACCTGTTGATTATTTATCAAAGAGAGATGCTGTTCAAAATACAGTTGCTGAAATATTAGTCATGGTGAATCAATCTGGAGTTATTTGGAATGTACTTGATGAGATTGCAGGTCATCCAGATAGAATTCAAACTCTTGCTAATTTTACAGCAGGTATTATTGGATCTATTAATATTTCGAATATTGATTTTTCGGCACTTTATTCTACAGCTAGCTCGTACAATGCTACGGGTCTTCTTAAAGAAGTTGAAAAGTCAGGATTAATAACATCACTCTTGGATGGAATATTGCTAGATGCTAGTTATCGTCCAGTATTAGTAGATTTGATTTACAGAATTGTCATATCTCAAAAGAATACACTTTTATATATTATTAAAGGTGTTTTCCATAAGAGAGACTTATCCGTATCTCAGCTCACACAGGACGAGTTTTCCGATTTAGTTAAGAGAGCTAGTGATGAATTTTCTGGAAGTATAACTTCCTTTATAGGTAATCTTGCTGAACAAGTCCTCGGTTCACAAATCTTTGTCAATGCTACTGGAGATGTCCTTGATGCATTAAATGACACCCAATTTTTAACTTATACAGTCAAGAGATTTATTGCAGATGAAGCTTATCAAAACATGACTGCATTGTTGATTCATGATATCATGGCAACTGGAGCAATAAATATTCAAGGAGCTTTAGCCAGTTTAAAAAATCTTAATGTTACAGCCCTTGTAGCTGTCGCTGTAAGTCAACCCAAAGTCGTTTCAGCATTTATTGGAAATTTATTATCCAGTGGTAGCAATCTTAGTCCAGAAATTACTAGTTCATTGGGTAAGTATGCTGGAGCAGTTAAACAAATTATTTTAGGTTTAGAATCTAAGGGTCTTTTTGCTCAATTAAATACTTATATCTTTTCAAGTTCATATTCACCACCTTCAGCTACTGCTACTCCTACAACTACGTCTGTTGGAAATTCTACAAATGTAAATAAAGCCGCTGAAGTTTCAACAACCTTAGCTTCATCATTTATTGGAAGCTCAACAGGTTCTGGATCACCAACAACTTCATCATCTTCAGGCTTAGCTGTTGCTACTAACAACTATAACGTTCCAGTGATAAAAGCCCTCTTCTACATACAATCACTCATTTTTGGAGGAGCATTCCTCATGATTTAACGGAATACCCTCTGCATTTAATTTTTATTCTTTCGATTCGTTAGCCAATTTATTATAGTATATTATTTATATATATAATTCTCTCGGCCATTTTATACCATTTTCTGTTTGTTTGTTAATACAAAACTTTTATTATATTTAAGGTGTAAAAATTATAGGGTCCTTATCAGCCGAAACTGATTCCCCTTTGGGAAGCATGCGGCTGTCGCCCCATCAGATACAGGAATACTGTTTTCCACCTCCACATGCTTAAATATATTTAAAACATTGAACATATCTCCATTTATACCACATTTCAAAGTGTAGTTGGTTTCAAACAGGGAGACAAAGTTGTCTGGTCCAAGTTCCTTGTTTAAATCTCTTCGAAGGACCCTAGGCTCGAATTGTAAGTACAATAGTCTACTTCAATAAGGTATAATGTCTAATTTCAAATCTATGGATCAAGGGCATCTCAAACTTTCGGAAATAGGAAAATCATTTCGTGATCGTTCCATGTCTCCAAATACTCCTTACCAAGATCTTGAAGCTCAAAATTTAACTCAATCATTTCATAGTGAAGATGAGTCCAATAACGAAGATGAAGATGCAGATGAAGATGATGAAGATGATGAACCAGTTCCAATTTTATCACATAGTTGGGCACCTACTAGTGTTCTTGGAGCATCAAAACAAGCTGTTTCAGCTCCTCAAACTCCAAAATTTTATAAAAGTTCAAGTATTGCAGGTCCACCCACTTCTCAGTTGAGTGGTCTTCCACCATTACATCGTACAATATCTAACCCTAGTCAAATAACTAAGGAAGATTTGAATAAACTACAGTCATTCACTAAAAATTATATTATTCCAGCTGCAAAATGGGCTTATTCTCCAATAAGCTCTAAGGTTAAACCTTCATCAGCAAGTTCAAATAATGTTGTTAAATACAAAATAGAATACTCTGTATTCAAACCATTGAGGCATTTACGACCCATTAAATCAGAGAAGGATTTTATTATTCATTGGAGAAAAATAGTGGAGGATGAAACTAATGAACCATTTGATTTTCCAGCAAATTTTATTACTAAAGCATCTTTTAATAATATAATTGATGAAGTAGTTAAAGTTATAGAAGAGGAACAAATCTTTCCAGAAAGAATTGCTGCTGGATCTTCAGGAAGTTATTTTGTGTATAATCGAAATAATAAAAACCCTCAAGTACTTGAAAGAGTGGGTGTTTTTAAACCCAAGGATGAAGAACCTTATGGTCCAGTATCACCTAAATGGACTAAATGGTTACATCGTACATTTTTTCCATGTTTCTTTGGTAGGTCATGTTTAATTCCTAATCTTGGTTATATTAGTGAAGCAGCAGCTACAGTTATGGATCAACAATTATTGTCATATATTGTCCCACATACTGAAGTCATTAATTTACGATCTCCCACATTTTATTATTCGTATTTTGATAAATCAGAAGTTATTAATAAGTTACCTCAAAAGATTGGTTCGTTTCAATTATTCTTAAAGGGCTATACAGAGTCTATTAATTGGCTTCGATCATATCCCATTCCAAATGATGTATCTACATTACCCCAGACTTCAGAAGTAATTATTGGTGAAGATGAGACGGTTCAAGATACTCAATTCAAATGGTCCAAGACAAGTCTTAGACAATTCCGAGAAGAGATTGAAAAATTGGTTATTTTGGATTATATAATTAGAAATACTGATAGAGGATTAGATAATTGGATGATTAAGATTGAATGGATTTTAAAAAGGAAGACAAAGAATGGGTCTAAGATTTATACTCCAATTGTAAAGATTGGAGCTATTGATAATGGCTTGGCATTCCCTTGGAAAAGACCCGATGCTTGGAGATCATTCCCCTTTGGTTGGTTATTCTTACCATTATCTATTATTGGTCAACCATTTTCTTTAAGAACAAGAAATCATTATTTACCATTATTAACTTCAAAGTTTTGGTGGGAACAAACTGTTGAAAAATTACGTGCTACTTTTGAAAAAGATAATGATTTCTCTCATAGATTATGGTTAAAACAATTGGCAGTATTGAAGGGTCAAGCATTTAATGTAGTTGAAATATTAAAGTTAAGTTATGCTGGTCCATTAGAGTTGACAAGACGAGAAAATTTGGAAGTTATTGATGAAGTAATTAGCGTTCCTAAACTGGTAACTAACAATAAGCTCCTTAGAGAGATGCAACAAAGCATATATGACATTGGAGGATATGAAAATGGATATCTGCCTTATACGCCACGGATTAATGAAGAAGAAGAAGAAGATGATGATGATGAGGAAGATGAAGAAGAAGGTGAGGGAGATAGTAATATTAGTGAAGAAAATGGACATGAAGAAATTATAAGTCCAATTAGTACCAACGTATTAGTGGCCGATACGACTCCATTATTAGCTGGATCACCTGATATTCAATATAAAGGAAGATATCTTGAAGATATTAATGGATTTGAATATAATCTTCAACATGATGCTAGTTCGAATTATCAAGAAAGGTCTAATACTACGGCAGTTATAGAGAGGATAATTAAAGCTAATAGTCAACCACCTGTATTTACATGGTGTTAAGAATAGTTATTTTCTATACACATCTAATGTATTATATATAAATATATATATATATATATATATTTATTTATTTATGAGCATATTTTTCAAGGTAAACATCATGAAGTTTATCACTATCAATTTTAAAATCGTCTTCATTGATTTTGAGGAGTCCAATACTTTCTTTAATTCTAAATTGAACTACCGATACAAGACCATAAATTAAACTTAATATTGGTGTAGATACTCCATTTTTAGCAGCAATCTTAAGAGGATTACCTAATATAATTTCTAATTCCATTAATTGATTCTTCTTTTGATCAACACACATAGATGGAGAATAAAAGAGTCCATCACCAATATGAATGAATTTTTCAATTTTTTCTTCTTCATCAATTTCTACTCCTTCAGATTTAGCAATAGAAATAAGTTCTCTCATTGCTGGTCTAAATATACTATCATTTAAACCATTAATTTGACATCTAGTAACATCAATATTAAGAATAGCAGTAACTGGATTAAATACTGAATTATAAATAAGTTTTTCCCATCTAGTTTGTGATACATTTTCATCTACTCTAATGAAATTTAAATCATTATCATTCTTATATATATGAATAAAATTTTCAATAATTTGACGTACTTTTGGAGATGATTCCTTTTTAAAATCTCCAAGAAATACATTATCAGGACCTTTATTTTCAATAATTCCATTATAATTGGTTGAACCAATATGAGTTACTGCACTAAGAATTACATTTTTAGGAAATGCTTGATGCATTGGAGTATCAATTCCAATACCATTTTGCATAAGAAGAATTGTTGATTTATCACTAACTGCTGGTTTAATAATTTCTTCACAAGTCATTTTACCATCAGGAATATTTTTAGTAGTAACTATAATATAATCAAATTCTCCATATTTAGCAGCATCTTCAACAGATTTGGCTACATTATGAGGTCTCCAATTTTCTATATGACCATAAGTACATGAATTAATAGTAAATCCTTTATCAATTATCTTTTGATAATCAGATCGAACAACAAGTGTTACATTCGATCTCTTTCTAGTCCATAATGATAACGCAGCAATGGTTCCTACACCTCCAGAACCAACCACTAAGACTTTTGGTAATTGAGCTAATGACATTTCAACCCTAATGCTGTCTCTCTAAAAGTGACGAAACAAAGTAAAACAAAAGAGTAACAGGAACTTTTTCACATCTTAAATAATTGACGTATTTTGCGGGCTGATATATTGCACAAAAAATTTGGGTGGTGTCCGAAAGAGGAGTGAAAATGCGACCGCTTTACGGAGTATGAGTCAGTTCGTACAGAGACTAGACAATCGGTTATGACGCAAAGGGTTAGTTATCTTTACTATTAAGGTACTGTATAACAATAATGAAATGAAAAGAAATATCTATGAATAATTTTATATTGTACTAATCTATAAATCGACTTTTAGTAACAGAGATGTAAATTCACCGGGACCATCATAGTCGTAATAGGGTCTGGCTTGAATAATTTTTAATTCAAAATATTTCATTGAATCTGCGTCATTAATTTTACCAACAACTGTGGATGGAGTTGTCTTTTTATGAGCTTGAGCTTGATTGAATTGTTTTATGCCTAATGAATGAGTTAATTTAAGGGTTTTAGACATAATAGTCAATACCTGATTGACTGAGCGAGATAAAACTCTTACATCATCATTAAGATTTTGTAAATTTGTGTATAGTTTGTCTAATAATAGGGCAGAGAATAAATCTCCTACACCCGTGAAATATGACTTTATAATATTAATTTTAAATATTTCAACATGATTAATTGCTGATATACTTGAACATGCACAGTAGATATATCCATCTCCATTACTATTTGAAGAATCTTCTTGATCATCAAATATTGATGCATTTAAACTAGTGATTACGACGTATTTGATATTATGAACGAGATGTAATTTGGCCATGGCAATCTTTAAATCGGCTACCGATTTAATAGGAGAATCAATAAGTAATTCTAGTTCAAATTGATTTGGAGTTATTATATCGACAATATGACGATCTAAAAATGATCTATATTGTGTTATACATGATTCATCGACATAAAGATAATTATTATCTCCCATTACTGGATCTAACAAATAAAGTAAAGGATTTTGAGATGTCAGTTTTAATTCTGTTATGGCATCCCCAATGCATGCAATTAATTTCGAATTAGGAACATATCCAGTTAATACTGCAGTATAAGGTATATGTAATCCATGAAAAAGTTGATGAAGGATCGGTTTTAATTCATTAGATTCATCTATACTGGTTCCTTTAAATGATCCATAACCTGTATGATTTGAAAAATTAACGGTATTAATATTATCAACTTCCCATCCTTGAGTTTGTAAGGGGAATATAGCGGCCTTACCTCCGACATAGCCATGAACGACATGTGATTGTATGGATAATACCGATTTCGACATGGATATTGTATTGGGTATCGGTTCGAGTATTAGTGGCTGAGTAACACTCAAAATATCTTTCAAATCAAGTAAAGGCAACCCTTAACTATAACTGCTTTAGCTATATTGTGACTCTTAAAAAAATTTGATAGATGTGCATCAGAGTTAATTTTTTCACATGATCTTGAACGTGATTGACAATCACATGACCTTTGTGCGTATATTTAGTTGCAAAACTTGTGCTACGTGTTTAGATTTAAATATGACGTAGACAGTAAGATAGCAACTATTTATCCGGGGAGAAAGGGTATAGGTTTTTTGATCGTATTATTGAGTATATGTATTTATTAATCTAAATATATAGCAAATCGGATTTTTAATCTCTAGCGAACGCATTATACAGGATAAATTTTACCAATAGCCGAATGATGGGTCAATAATGGTTATTCTAATCACTTAGTCATCTGCAAAGAATACGAAGTCGATCTGCATGCATTTGGTACCCATGAGTGGATTTGCAGATAGTAAAGCAGTAAAACGGTAAAAAATAAAGTATATTCCCTTATTCTTTGACCCACAAATTTTATGTAATGAAAATATCTATATGCATAATCCCTTATTCGCTTCACAAGTTTTAAATCGTCTAATAATTAGAAGTAAGTTTAACCGTACATGATATTTTCTTTCTTGAAAGAATTTCAATTTATGGATAAATTCTTGACTTTTATCCCTGCGAAGGAGTCAATTAATATTAACACACTGAAAGTAAGTTATAAAAAATAACACCTCCTCTTGGCAATATTATAAATTATGATGAAAAATATAATATTAATAATGCTGTACCCTTGACTACTGATAATATTTCGAATAAAACCTTACATGATGAAAATATTTCATGAATAATAATTGTAGAGCTTCCAGAAGCTCTTGAATATTCAGTGAGAAAATAGAATAAATATCAGTTCGATAGAATATCCGAATGAATTTTTTTCAAATATGCAGTGGTGCAGTGGATTAACATTTGAAGGAATAACCGAATGGACTAATTTATCCAATATTTGTAATATATGCAGTGTATACGGTTCTTCCAGTACAAATCTCTGATTAAATGTAGAGAAAATTAAAATCTGGTGCATGAAATATGAGGTGATCTGGTGAATGAAAATGAGGAAACAAAATCTACATAAAACATAAAAAGTGGTTAAATTGGGCGTGTATATACCGTTACTATGTTTGAGTAAGGGTATATTCTACATATATTGCAAGCTATGAAACTTGTATTTATACTGAGTCGGAAGTTTTCTGTGTTAGCATCCTTAATAAAGATGAAATTTATGAAACGCATATAGTAGACTCTTGGAATGTTCTCTCGCGTGTAACAATAGAAACAGTGCGCAACAAAGCCGATTATATGAGCCAAGAAATCTGACAAATAAAAGAGAAGCTGTAGATAGGGTTTGATGAGGTTGAACGTAAGAATGGTTCGGTTTGAATGTCTAAAATGAACTCAAATATCTGTGCTTCGGTTTGAATGTTTAAAATGAACTCAGATGTCTGTGCAGTACGATACGGCAAACCCTAAAGTTAATTTGAGAAAATTTTGATATTAAGCTTTACAAGACTATCATGCTAGATCTTAATAGAGAACATAAGCGATGATCGAAGATCCAACAAGTCATAGTTGGACCAATATGATCATACAAAATGATATGATAAAATGAAATGTTGAAGTGATCTACTACTTACTTGGCTTACTTCATCGGCATTTATTTAGTCACGCTCCTGATGATAAAGGGTCTAGAAAAAAAAAATCGATCTCTTCGATTTGCATTATTAACAATTGGGGAGATAATAAAATTCCGCTTACAATGGGAGATGAACAATATAAATTTTTCATCAGAAAATAGTAATCTGATGATGTTGAAAAATGCAATAAACATATTTTACTGGCTTATTATGAAGAAAATTAATATTCGATGTATAAGGTTCTTAAGATTATAAAATCTATTTTAGAAACAAGTTAGTCGATAGTTACATGACCTCCACAGTAATGGACCATTTAAGGATTAAGTTATTCAACGAATACGAAAGTTACACAATGGATCTCAATTGATTACATTAATTAGCGGAGATAATTACCGCAAACCACTGTTTCATTGACAGTTACATTTGTATGAATTGAAGGACTCATTTGACATTCAAAGGCGGCTCCATACATCTCCACTTTCTCTGACACCCACAACCACTTGCAAATTTGTAATCAATGATATTCCTTATTGGATGGAAACTGAGACGAAAATGGAAGTAACAGGGTTATAATGTACGTAATTTAAAATTGTGTTGATTTTTTAAAATAAAATATCATACAGATCGAAAGAGAGGTGCATCGCATAAAAGGATTGTATAACGAACGCACTGAAAAGTATGGAATTAACCGAGCGGCTCTACCACATTAATAACCTACCTCATGCAATTAACACACCAGTTTATTACATTTTGACACTTATGGAAATTAATTGCTATCTTCTACCCCATGTAGCTCCTTTTCGTACATTTTTGCAAAGGATAGAAGGGTTATCACCGATGAACAGGCGGGTTCTGAAATTAATTAGATTGAAATCTCATTAAAATTAATTAAAATAAATTACATCGAGAGAAAATTGTGTAGTTTGACTATTTTGTTTAAAGATTTGAGATGATGAAGAATTATTTAGTTCATGAATGAATCTATATTAAAATACGTCATAGAAAGATTACGACCAGATTATTATTATGAGCCCATAGATAATATATGTAAAGAAAGAATAACGTGAAAAATTCATCACATTCGCCCATTGTACTAAATTTAATTTATGTGATCTTATTTTTATTTTTATCTTAAACTTAGTTTTTTTTTTTTGAATTTATTTTTTTTTCCTTTAAAAAAATTTATTTCAATTTATTTTTTGTTTATTTTATGATCTTTGTTTGTGGAATTCAAGAAAAAAGGAGTCGTTAACTATGGGAATTTTGGTTTTTACACTGCCCACATTCTCAAATTTAACTTTTCCTCACTTGGGAAAAAATGCTATATAAATATTAATCGGTTGTCCACTTTTTCTTCCTTTGAATTTATCAGCACCTCAATTAATACAATACTTACTAGTCAATATAAAACGGTAAGGTATAGCTGGCAAATAATTAATTAACAAAGCCAAGATTACACAGGTGTAATTAATTTTTAAGGATTCCGAATAGATTATTGTATCTACCCTCCCTCTACTAACAAAATATGTTGACGAGTGATTCATCAAATTCAATTCCTACTGATCTCAACTTCAAAACATCTTTGCCTCCAAGAAAGAGAGCAAAGACTAAAGAAGAGAAAGAACAACGTAGAGTTGAAAGAATTCTTCGTAATAGAAGAGCTGCTCATGCTTCACGTGAGAAGAAGAGAAAGCATGTTGAATACCTTGAATCTTATGTACTTAAATTAGAAGCTAATTTACAATCTTTAACTACTAATTTTAATCTGGTCTCTGGTTTATTATCATCTGATCAATTAAGTTCAATTAAATTAATTGATTTACAAGATGTCGAAGATTTAAAACAAAAGATTCACCAAAATTTAAATAGTTCGGCTGCTTCTTTTACTGCTGGTAATGGTTCATCTTCGAAAAGAAAAATTGATGATGATGACGAAGAAGAATTAGATGATGACTTAGATGAAGAAGAATCAACTAATAATACAACTAGTTCTGCTACTCCTGTACCTACTACTGTAAAAAGTGAAGATACTACTTCTGCAAAAATAACACCATCCCCTCAATTCCAATATAAGAAAATAAAACTTGAATCTCAAGAACCAGAATTATCCCAAGGATTAATTCAACCAAATGAAAATATAAATAATACTTATTATAATTATTTAAGTCCAGTATCTATGAATTCTCCAATGAATTCTCCAATTGACTTAACCTTATCTAAACAATATCAACAACAATATCAATTACTCAACCTTGATTCTAATGTTCCTTCATTGACTTCTGCTTATGAAATGGGGCAAAATTCAGAAGTAATTTTGTCCGCATTGTCAAACTACTGTCCTTCAGTTATTATCGTGTGAAGAAAGTTCATTCAATAATAATATATTATTTCATTATGAATTCATATTTGAAAGTTCTCTGCTTGTCTGCCACTCCCTACCATGATTGTACAACTTTATTAATCATATTTCAACTACAAAATTCTTAATTCTAGAGTTAACTTTTATATTTGTTATTAGTTGACTAATTCTATATAAATTCGTTTTGGGAATTACTTTTACTTCAAGATTACATTTCAATCTTATCAGAGAGAGATGTATATTAATTTACGCTCTTTAGCCAGGTGGTTAAATTGGAAGTAAATTAATATACGTGGAAATTTCTCAATGACAAGTATGAAAGGTAATATTGATAACCCAATTTGAGTTTAACTACTATTAGATCAATATTAAGTATAATGGTTGATTCTATCAAGACCGGTACCATCTTAATGAATTAGGAATTGAGATTGATTACTAATTTGAATTCATCATTTTCATGTTATTTATGGGAGGTGCGCAATGATTTATAGCATCGAGTTAATTTTCTTTATGATTTCCATAATCATACTATTTCCACGTATAATACTTGACGGACTCTGGCATTGTTGGTCTGCAGCACCAATCATACCAGATTTCATTGAAACATTAGAACCATCCCATTATATGTCATCTACCAAATCAATTGAAGATATATTATTACCTTCAAATACCACCAGTGCTCCTACTGTTAATACTATGAATCCTAGTGGAGTAAATTCCAGTGATGATTTTGGTTTAAATATTGATGAATTCTTTTCCTTTTAGAAATCATCGTTGTTGATTGTATATTAGTTTATGGGTTTTTCTTATACATTTGGTTTTTATATTCTTATTTTTTTATTTGGGTCTGTTTTTATTTGTTGCTTGTTTTGTTTTATTCATATTTTAGTGCTATTACCCTCCAACTTTTGACAATTAAATCATTGCTTAATACCGTTTACATTGACATCATTATATTATAAAATTGTCATATATCATTTATCATTTATTCATCAAAATTATAATTAAAATTTAAAAAAAAAGTAGAAAAGCAAAAAAAAATCTCCAAAAAAAACGAAGCTGGTTTTTATAATTCATTATCAACGATCAATTGCATTTTGCTGTCTGAGGTTTATTCTTTGTATCTGTTGCTAATCCAAAAGCTGATTATTTAATATGTTCTAGTTTAAGTTTGTGTGTGATCATTCTAACAACTTGTTGACTATACTCATGGCGCTCCATTAATTTGTTGATGCGACTAGTAGTAATGAGTCCAAGTTTATAAAGATTGGTTATATACTAGTTTCCGACTAGTTACAGTTATATTATTAGTTTATGTAGAGGAGAATAGAAGCAAGAGAAGCTAAAGAAACAGGAGTGTAAAGAAGTCTTGACTGAATTTGTTTTTGGAGATTGTTGTTGATTGTCTGACTGGGATTATTGTAGTACTGTTACTTAATTAATATGTCTTTTATTAGAAATATACACTTACATTAAATGTCTGAAATTCTTTGTAGTAGAAAAATTGTAACATACTCTAACTTTTTGCGCCTTACCTTGTCATTATCTGACAGACAAAATTAACGTGTGTCTGATTTAAATGTTTTAAACAGTACTATCAGGTCGTTTTCGTTAGTTACTGCAATGCCTCCGCAAATAGTATTCTTAAAGCTCTCTCCGACACAGACCATTCCTCTTAAGATATTTATTAACAAATCATTCCCCTCATCATCATCGACTTCCTCATCATCGGCTTCTGCGTCTAAATCATTAGCAATAAATTCAAAGTCCCTAATAACACTCCATAATGCTCCCATAAATTACTTCCATATCCGATTGAGTGATAACTATCTCACGCGAGTACTTGAAGATGTTCAACCCTGTTTGAACTTAATTCTCTTTACGGCTCTGCTCGATAAAATTTACCCCAAGAAATCAGGAACTAATGATACTTTGAGCTTCTCGTCATCATCATCGTTATTTAATGATCCATTACTGGCATTGACCACAGACAATACAGGTTCTGGTAGTCATTCTCATTCCCCATCCAAGTTCAAATTCAAATTATGTGTGAGTCTTAATCTTATAATCAATCTTCGAATACGGTTTAATAAACTATCTACTGCAGATATACTACATTTACAAAATATAGGTATTCTACTGGGATCAAGTCCAAAGTTCAAATTAATGAAAAGAGATCCTCAATATAGTCTACTATTGAAATCACAGCTGTTTAAACTGTCTACACAACATAATAATAAGCAACAAGATACTGATCCTATAATACTAGTGGAGGATGAAGATCAAGATATAGTACCCAGTGATCTGGACAATTTGGATAATGTAGAAGATATAGATCAATCGGATGATATGAAGAAGTCCTTTAGCTACAAGTACACACGGTCTCGAGTGTTTGGCAATCTCTCCAATAGTGTTAAATTATATCTTATAGACTCTTGAATATACGCTTGCTCTGTATTGTATAAGGACAAACAAAAAAAAAAAAGTTCGAGTATCGCCACTAAAAATATGGGTAGTACCAATAAGACTAATCAATCTCGAATTAGAAGTAAAAAAAATAGAACCAAGTATTATTACATAAATGACAGTAATTATCCGGTTTAGATCGAAAGATGGAATGTTTCGAGTCCCTTCTGAAGGAGGAGATGACTTTTTACTTGTGTTAGAGCAATTAATACCCAAATTAAATAATTCAGGTATATCAGTTAATGATATATATGTAAGCGATAAACCAACTGAGAAGGGTCAATTGGCTAATTCGTTGTGCGGAAAATCAGTGAACGAATTAGGGTTAAAGCATGGAGATCTCTTGTTTGTCAGTTATGAGTCAGGAGATGCGACTACAGCTTCTAATAATACGGGGCAAGGTTCAGTAACGGTTAATTCAATGAATCATGTATCAATTAAACCAATCCTGATACCATCTTCAGGTCCATTAACATCCATAAATCAACTCCCAGTTGATGACTATTTGGAAAAGCAAGATGGACTTATTAAAAGACCCTTAACGAGATTTTGTCAGCATGGTGCTAAAGGTATGTGTGAATATTGTTCACCATTACCTCCATGGGATAAAGAATATCATAAGAAAGAGAATATTAAACATACATCATTTCATGCTTATCTTAAAGAGATTAATGAAGTTAAGAATAATAAATTTAATAATAGTTCATATATGGCTCCACTTGATGAACCCAATTATAAGATTGATTTAAATTGTAGTTCAGGATCTCATAAACCATATCCAAGAGGGATATGTTCTAAATGTCAACCGAATGCAATTACTCTTCAACTTCAAAAGTTTAGAATGGTAGATCATGTTGAATTTGCTCATTCATCAATTATGGATAAATTCATTAATGTATGGAGACATACAGGAGTACAAAGATTTGGATATTTATATGGTAGATATGAACCATTTGAAAAAGTTCCATTAGGTATTAAGGCAGTAGTAGAAGCTATTTATGAACCACCTCAATCAGGAGAATTAGATGGAATTACATTATTACCATGGGAAAATGAAGCTCAAGTGGATGAAATAGCTGCCAAGTTAGGATTATATAAAGTGGGAGTAACATTTACTGATTTAACTGATAGTGGATTAAAGGATGGGACAGTATTATGTAAAAGACATAAAGATTCATATTTCTTAAGTAATTTAGAAATTTTAATGGCTGGTAAATTTCAAATTAATCATCCTAATAAAACTAAATGGAGTTCATCAGGACAATTCTCTTCAAAATTTGTTACCTGTGTAATTAGTGGAGGATTAAAGGGACAAATTGAACCTCGATCATATCAAGTATCAATTGAAGCCGAATCATTAATTAAAGCCGATATAATCACAGGTTCAACTCAACCTTCACAAGTTTATGTTAATTCCAATAATGATACAAGATATGTTCCTGATATTAAGTATCTGAAATTAAATGAATATGGACTTGAAGTTAAATCAGATGCAAAACCTACATTTCCAGTAGAATTTTTATTGGTATCATTAACAGATTCATTCCCATTAAATCCTACCCCATTATTTAGTGCTGATAAATCATCATTCACTATTGAAAATAGAGAATTTATGGGAGAATTACAGAATTTACATACAGCTTATAAATATCTTAATCAAGACTTTGATCAAGAATCATTACTTAATTTCCATTTCATTATTTACTTATTTAAATCTAATATACTTGGACATGATGAATTGGAGACATTAATTAAGTATGTGGTCAATAAGGAGTACACTGACTATTTGCAATTGATTGAGAGTCCAGGATGGATGACACTTCTTACGATACTTGAACAGAGTAACTAAATAGTAAATAGTAAATGTTAAATTCTAAATATTAAATAAGGTTTATATAGATTAGTCTACATAAATGATACACTAACAATACACAGAGTAATATACAGAGTAAAAATGCGTACTTTCTTTAATGTAACCTATAATTGATTCTCATAATTAGGAAACAACAATCATATGCCACTCAGTTATTCTTTTACATCCATATTATCTCCACGTTCCTATACTTTTTACCTTTAAGCTTCCAGAAGATTCTAGATATTTGGTGTATACACCCATGCCGCAGTACTAGTGCCTAGCGTCCATCACCAAATTGTTGGCCAGAGCACGAAAATTTTTTTTTTTTCACTTTTATAAGTACAGTACTAAGTAGCAAGGTTAATTTCTTCTTTACCCAATTAATTAATAATTATCAAAAACATGTCTACCCCATTCGGTGTTGATTTAGGTAACTACAACTCTGTCATTGCCTGTGCCAGAAACAGAGGTATTGATATCATTGTTAATGAAGTATCAAATCGTGCTACTCCATCCTTAGTCGGATTTGGACCAAAGAGTAGATTTATTGGAGAAAGTGGTAAAAACCAACAAACTTCAAATATTAAAAATACTGTTGATAATTTAAAAAGAATTCTTGGATTAAATTATGATGATGCTGATTTTGAAATTGAAAAGAAATATTTTACTGTTCCATTAACTAAAGATGAAACTACTGGAGGTATTAATGCTAAAGTTAGATATTTAGGTGAACAAAAGGAATTTAGTGCCACTCAATTAACTGCTATGTATATTAATAAGATTAAAGATATTGCCTTTAAAGAAACTAAAGCTAATCTTGTTGATATTTGTCTTTCTGTTCCAGCTTGGTATACTGAAAAGCAAAGAAGAGCTGCTGCTGATGCTTGTAAAATTGCTGGTTTAAATCCAGTTAGAATTGTTAATGAAGTTACTTCTGCTGCTGTTGGTTATGGTGTATTTAAAGCTGGTGATTTACCAGAAGATGAACCAAAAAAAGTTGCATTTATTGATATTGGTAATTCATCTTATCAAGTTTCAATTGCTGCTGTTAAAAAGGGTGAATTAAAAATTTTAGGTACTGCTTATGATAAACATTTTGGTGGTAGAGATTTTGATCTTGCAATTGCTGAACATTTTGCTAGAGAATTTAAATCTAAATATAAGATTGATGTTCATGAAAATCCAAAGGCTTATTATAGAGTTTTAGTTGCTGCTGAAAGATTAAAGAAAGTTTTATCTGCTAATACTCAAGCTCCATTTAGTATTGAATCTCTTATGAATGATGTTGATGTTTCATCTTCTTTAACTAGAGAAGAATTAGAAGATTATGTTAAACCATTATTAGATAGAGTTCATGTTCCAATTGAAAAGGCTCTTAAAGATGCTGGATTAACTGTTGAAGAAATTGATTCTATTGAAGTTATTGGTGGATGTACAAGAGTTCCATCTTTAAAACAAAAATTAACTGATATTTTTGGTAAATCATTATCTTTTACTTTAAATCAAGATGAAGCAATTGCTAGAGGTAATGCTTTTATTTGTGCTACTCATTCTCCAACTGTTAGAGTTAGACCATTTAAATTTGAAGATTATAATCCTCATACTGTTTCATACTTTTGGGATCAAGAAGATGAAGATGAAGATCATTTAGAAGTTTTCCCAAGAGGTGGATCATTCCCATCAACTAAAATTATTACTTTATTTAGAAAGGGAGATTTTGAAATTGAAGCAAAATATACTAAATTAGATGAAGAATTACCTCAAGGTACTGAACCACTTGTTACCAAATGGCAAATTAAAGGAGTTATTCCATCAGAAGGTGAATCATCTATTGCAACTAAATTAAAATTAAGAAATGATCCATCAGGTTTTTATACTATTGAATCAGCTTATACTGTTGAAGAAAAAATTGTTAAAGAATTAATTGAAAATGAAGAAGGTAAAGAAGGTGAAGATGAAGATGGTGAACCTCAATATAAAGAAGTTAAGAAATTAGTTAAAAAGAATGATTTAGAAATTATTACTTTATCAAGTGCTTTACCAGAATCAATTAGACAAGATTATATTGAAAAGGAAAATTCTATGGTTATGGAAGATAAATTAGTTGCTGATACTGAAGATAGAAAGAATGCCTTAGAAGAATATATTTATGAATTAAGAGGTAAATTAGAAGAACAATATAGTGCATTTGCTTCTGAACAAGAAAAGGAAAAATTATCAGCATTATTATTAAAGACTGAAGATTGGTTATATGATGAAGGTTATGATTCAACTAAGGCTAAATATATTGCTAAATATGAAGAATTAGCTTCAATTGGTAATATTATTAGAGGTCGTTATTTAAGTGATCAAGAAGAAAAGAAACAAGCCATTAGACAAAAGCAAGAAGCTGCTCAAGCTGCTGCTATGGCTGAAAAATTAGCTGCTGCTAGACAAGCTGCTAGTAATTCTACTCCAACTCCTGCTGAAAAGCCAGAAGAAAATGATATTGAAATGGATTAAATTGATTTGATAGATACTGTTCAATATATGCGTATTTAAGAGAGATATCACATATTTAATTGTAGCGTGACAACAGTAGTTGTAGTGAGCATACACTGGGCACTAATATTACGTCACTAAGTCAACTCTCACTAAGTCAACTCTCACTAAGTCAACTCTCAGTACAATTTGTACTTCGCACTCTACTACACTACTCCCAGTAGTACTACTCTAAGCGAACAACGCTAATCTCACAGGCACTCACTAATTATAACACTACACTCGTAACACTCGCAACACTACTCTATACCCTCACACTGTACCTTTACTACGCTCTACACTGTATACAACACACTACACACTACAATGTGCTTTTCTCTCCCTCAGTATCCTCTCACTATTCTTCCCTGTTCTTCCCTCCCTACTCACTCGCAGCGGCCCTTACCGTCTGCCGCACTCGCACCGCACCGTAAAAATTTCCACAACGTTTTAGGGAACTGACTATCATCACTACTACAAACCAACACCATAAGCATACTCATCAACCCTGTGGGGATTCTGCCTATTCATCCACAAGACCTTCTCCCCTACGCATCCCGAAGAACTGTGACCACCACCGAGTTCAGTCCGATTCCAACCCATTCGTCCCCTGAGTACCCTTAAAACATTTGCTAGATCAAAATTCCACAATCTGCCCACTAGAGCAATCATTAGTCACTAAAGTATCACTAAGTATCACTAAAGTATCACTAAGTATTACTAAAGTATCACTAACATTAACATACTGGCATCCCACTAATATATCATTAATATTACCGTCCTTCTGGTACCTTATCTTTTCCCTGTATTATTTCGTTCTTGTATATTTACTCACTATTTATTCATTAGCTTATGCCTAACTCCCACCTTCACAAGTCTAACTTGTCAATAGCCATTAAACAGGCAGAGAATTCAACTTCAAATTCAAATTCAACTTCAAATTCATCTACTCCTCGACCAAATCCTCCTAGTCGGCAGAATTCATCTAGTAATTCAATTGATGGACTGAATTCTATACTCAATTTACTGACTCTGACTCTGACTCCCAATGCAATACCAGTACCTTCTCAACTCCTTCCAAGTTCATTCACTCTGCATGGTACATCTACTGTATCCACTAGTTCTTCAATATCTAAACCATTCAAACCACAACCTTTAACTATTCAAACTAAATTTGATTCTCCTACTAAAGATTTTAACAATAATATTATTCTTAATAAAAATAGTTTTGAAGAAAATGATGATGGCAAATTTGTGACTGCTATTAGAAAATCAGTAGGAGATAATCCAGATCTCGAAGTTTATCATGAAGAAGATGAAGAAGAAGATGGAGATGGAGATGATGAAGATGATGATGAAGAAGAAACAGTTAATCCTGCTGATGAAGAAGATTCAAAGGATTATGTCCCTGGAGGATATCATACATGTTATATTGGAGAAGAGTATAAGAATGGTAAATATACTCTTGTTAGAAAACTTGGTTGGGGACATTTTTCAACTGTTTGGTTAGCAAAAGATAATGATAAAAATTCTCATGTTGCTATGAAAATTGTACGAAGTGCTAAACATTATACTGAAACTGCTATTGATGAAATTAAATTACTTGATAAAGTAACTACATCTGATTTAAATCATCCTGGTCATGAACATGTTATACAATTATTAGATACATTTACTCATAAAGGTCCAAATGGAGTTCATGTAGTAATGGTATTTGAAGTATTAGGAGAAAATTTATTAGGACTTATTAGAAGATATAAACATAGAGGAATCCCCATTGTATTTGTTAAACAAATTGCTAAACAATTATTATCAGCATTAGATTTTTTACATCGAAAATGTGGAGTAATTCATACTGATTTAAAACCAGAAAATGTATTAATTGAAATTGGTGATGTTGAACAAATTGTTAGAATGGTTGAAGAAGAAGAAATTCAAAAACGTTTAGAAAAGAGATTACAAAGAAGACAATCAAAAAAATTAAGTCTGCATTCTTCATCAACTTCTACATCTCAAACTCCTACAGGTTCAATTCAAAATACTCCTCTGAATCCTAAATTAACTGATTTAGTATCTCCTAAATCTTCAATAACTAATTCTCCTTCATTGGGTAGAAATGGTCGTAGATCAAGACGTCAAACATTAATTACTGGTTCTCAACCTCTTCCATCTCCATTAAGATCATTTAATAAATCATTTACAAATGTATATGGATTAGCTAATTCAACTTCCAATACTCCAATTAAAGCTAATTTTATTGCTGGTGAATCTATTTCAGAATATCCTTATCCAACTGATGAAGAAACTGATAATGATAATCATAATCATAATCATAATCATGATAATAATCTTCATGATCATCATGATCATAGTCATGATCGTCATCTTGATCATCCTCCTACATCAATTATTCAAGATACAAGTATGAATAATGATCATACATTAAATAGTTCATTATCATCTATGTCTATTTCTAATAATACTTCGAATGTTGATCCAGTTCAAATTCCTAATGATGATTTAAGATCTCATCATCATCAAGATACAACAACTACTACTAATGATATTATAAATGAAGATGAATTAATTTCAGTAAAGATTGCTGATTTAGGTAATGCATGTTGGGTTAATCATCATTTTACTGATGAAATTCAAACTCGACAATATCGATCTCCTGAAGTTTTATTAGGTTATCATTGGGGTGCATCATCTGATTTATGGTCATTTGCCTGTTTAATATTTGAATTATTAACGGGAGATTATTTATTTGATCCTCGAGATGGTAAATCTTATACAAAAGATGATGATCATATAGCTCAAATTATTGAATTAATTGGTCCAATACCTCGAGCTGTATTAAAGGAAAGTTATTATACTCGAGATTTCTTTAATTCAAGAGGTGAACTTCATCGAATTTCAAAATTAAAACCATGGGGTCTTAAAGATGTTCTTACAGAAAAGTATAAATTTTCTGTATCTGATGCACTTGAAATATCTGATTTCTTAATTCCTATGCTTAATATTCAACCTGAATTAAGAGCTGATGCTGGAGGGATGGTTAATCATCCTTGGCTTAGTGATGCTTTAGGTTTAGAGAATGTTGTATTAGAAAGACCCGTAGGAGGTTCAGGTGAAGATATTCAAGGTTGGTCTAAAGAAGTAACGAATCAACAACCTGGTAAGTATTATTAGGTAGGTAGTTATTACTAAGTTATTACTATGTATTTCAGTATACAATCGTTATAATATATATACCTATCTATATCTTCTCACTCAATAATCGTTCAAATTGTACTTTATCATACTTAATATACTTTGACTTATTCTTAGTAAAATCACTATTACCAAATGTATCATATAATTTAAAATAGGTATTCCCAATTAATTTCTTAATTTCATTACCTAAATAATTTTTAAGTTGAGGATCAGTAATGTTATACTTTTCATAATTACGTAATGCCTCTTCAAATGCTTCATTAAAATTCTTAAACATTTCTTTAACTTGTTCCTTTTCTTTATTATTTAAATGTTTAGATACACTAGCAGTTGAAATAATAGTTGAAGTAGTCGATGGTCGAGGTGAATTAGGTCCTCCACCTCCACCTCCTCCTTGATTAGATCCTGTCATAGTATGAGCTTGACTGGCAGTAATTTGAGTCATATCTCGTATAATAATATATGATGCATGATTCCAATCATCTAAGAAATACTTTAAGAATCGATTCTTTAATTTAGATAATCTCTCAAGACCTTGACTACCTAAACTAGAATGTAAACTAGGAGCATGATTAACTATGGTTTCAACAATATCAAGATATTTAATTAAAGTAAATCCTTGAGCTGATTTCTTTCCATGAGTTAAACTTGCTGAACTTGAGGCGGATGGAGAATTTAATCCAATTTCAATATTAATCATAATGGCATCAATAGTATCGGATAAGAATGAACTTAATAAATATTCTGGACTTGAATCATTATTAAGATTAGGAATTACGGATGTATAAACATTAATGAATTTAAATGGAGGTTTGGTACTTAACCAATCTCCAAGTTTATAGTATGAGATTAATGTTAATAATGAATATTTATATTCGGTAATTCTTCTTATTTTCGAAATTAATTCAACTATAATTCCATCATTCTGAAGATTGGCGGTAGGTAATGATAAACGATGTTCAATTAATTTGAAGTACTCTTGGAAAATCTCATGATATCCCTTAATAAATGTTCCAAGCTTATAATCATATGTTTCTACACCACTAGCTCCAATGACATTAACTAATGAATCCTTTAATCGTAAAAGATTCTCAATCATTTCTAATAATAATGTATCATTATTTAATACCTTCATATTATTCTTAAAATTAAAGAATTGACTCATAGATGGTAATAATGAATTATTAATAAGATCATCTAATGCTTTATCTCCAATAGTAACCAAATGATCATTTGATACTTCAAGATGTTGCGATAATATCGATTCTTGTTTGATTTGTTCAATGAACCGATCCACAAATTTGGCTATACCATTACTTCCCTTTTCATATTGAACATTGGCCGGTCTCTCTTGAGGTTCACTAGCTACTTTAAGTGATCTTAAATTCTCAATGATAATAGAACTTCTGATCCGACAATAATCTCGATAAATATGTGATACATTATCTTCTTGTTGTTGATATAATGCTATAATTCCCTTAATATCCAGCAATTTAGAATTACTATTTAATAGTTCACTAGCTGGTTGATGAATTAAACTCTGATAGAATGTTTGTAATTTTAAATCAGATTGATCAACAGTATTTTCAAAGTTATTAATGATCCCTCGAAATCTTTTAAATTTACCTTTCAAATTCTTAAGTAAACTCTTAGCCCGATTAAGTGTATCCACATATTGATTCAATCCTATTAGTTCAATAGATTGATTTAATATACTCTCATAATTGTTGATAATGCGCGCACTCTCACTTACCTCTTGTAAAATATTCAACCCGCGCTCTACCTGCCGTTTGTTATCACTCAATTTATTCACATCTTCCAATATGGGCTTAATGTTACGTGAGGCATTAACCGACTTATTGGAGATAGTGCCGAGCGATTTCGAAATCGACGCAAACAATTCTTTGGATTTGTTCAAGTTTTGGTTGAGCACCGCCACATCTGCTTCGTCGATGTCGACATTGAACGACATTGTCTCCTGTATATTTCTTGTTGTCTTACTTAGGCAACATTAAACGTTTGAAACTGCGCTTAAAGTGAGAAGTAGGTAAGTTTTGGAGATACTTTAGTGATAATGTGCGGCACACGACAACAATACTAATAGTTAAGCTTTAGCTTTTGATCCACTATGAGTCAAACCCTCTAACAAGAATAAACCTATAAAACTACCTAAGTTTCACTTTAATTAATAGGTAGTTTGGTTGAGAATACGAAACAATGACAGCCGAAGCGTTTAAAGATAGTGAAGAATTGATAGAACAGCTCTGTATTAAACTAGAAGAGTTAAGACATGGCAAGAAATATGAAAAAACGAAAAAGTTCTCTACCACTTTACCTAATGATGAAAGTAAGACAGTAGATAGTTGGAAGTTTGTAGATTGGGCGTATGGAAGGAATGATGTCACTTTACCTATAAATGCTCGAGGATTATTTACCATTGATAATAAGGCTATAGCCGTGAGAGGATATGATAAATTTTTCAATATTGATGAATTAGAAAGAACTAAAAAGCCTACAATTATTAAGAATACTAAAGGGCCATATGAAGTCACCTTGAAAGAAAATGGTTGTATTATTCTTATAGGAGGGTTACCTAATGGAGATTTATTGGTATGTTCCAAGCATTCAGTGGGTGTCAGAAAGGATGTTGATAGAAATCATGCGATGTTTGGCCATTCTTCTGTACTAAACCAGTTAAAAGAAGTCGGTAAGACTGAAAAGGAACTTGGACAATATCTCTATGATCATAACCTTACAGCTGTAGCGGAGTTATGTGATGATGAATTTGAAGAGCATGTTTTACCTTATGGTAGAGATAAAGCTGGATTATATCTTCATGGATTGAATTACAATACAATTAAATTTAAAACTATCCCAATTGATGAAGTGACTGAATTTGCAAATGAATGGGGTTTCAAATCAGTAGAATCTTTTAAATTCGATGATGCATCGACATTCTTTAATTTCTTTGAAGAATGTTCAAAAACTGGAACTTATAACGATAGGGAAGTAGAAGGATTCGTTATTAGATGTAAAGATCTAAATGATGATGATTTCTTCTTTAAGGCCAAATTTGAACAGCCATATTTGTTATATAGACAATTCAGAGAAGTCACAAGAAAGGTATTCATAGAAGATAAACCATTCTATCAAATTCATTTATCAAAGAATAGGTTCATCACTAAACAGTACATAAACTTTGTTCAAGGGCTATTTGAAAATCAACCAGAATTAAAGGATCAATTTGCTAGAAATCTCGGAGTCATTAAGTTAAGACAATTATTCTTAGACAACTTGAATGAAAAACATGGAATTAATTTACTTAATTTAGATAAATTGAGTGAACAAATTACCGTAGCAAATCCAACAGATATTACCAAATATGTTATTGTACCTATAGCAACTATTGGATGTGGGAAAACGACGGTGTTTCAAACATTATTGGAATTATTCCCATCATGGGTTCATTTACAAAACGATAATATTGGGAAGAGTTCAAAAGTTAAAATTGTGGAAAGAACTGTATTCCATTTGAATGAGGATACTACATCTGCTGTTTTATTCGATAGAAACAATAGTGAGTATAGAGAAAGAAGACAAATATTTACAGATTTCGAAACATATACTAAAAGGATGCAAGAAGAACCATTTGTTGTTAAATTCATTGGATTAGATTTCATAGGAAATAAGGATAAATCCTATGTTAAGCAGATAACGTATGATAGAGTCATGAATCGAGGTGATAATCATCAATCAATTAAGAGTTCTTCCAACCGAGAAACTGCCATTAAAGTTCTTGATAATTTCATTCATCGATTCCAAGCAGTAGATGTGACTAAACCTCCTGATAGTCAATTTGATACCATGATTCATTTAAACTTAGAAGCAGAATCTTCATTAGAAAATGTTAACTTAATACTTTCTGAATTGCATAAACTTTATCCTTCATTGATTGAAACTATTCCTCTGCAACAATCAATAGAAGCAGCATTTAAAAAGGCAATTGAATATAAGCCAACATTCACTAAAAAGATGGATCAATTTAGACAAGTGGATTATTATGCATTTAATGTAGAAAGAGAGCCAGTACTTGAAGTTATTGAACTGATATTACAATCAAATGATCAATGGCAAAAATTAAAAGAATTACAAAGAGTACAAGGTGAATTTCATGTTACTTTAGGTCATGTATCAGCCAATAAGGATAAAGAAGCCAAGCCTCTATGGAAAGCATTAACTAAGAGATTCCCCTCTAAACATCAGTATGATGATCATAATGTATTAAACTACTATGGAGATATTAAATTACTAAAGGTAGTCATTAACAAAGATAAGCTCATATGTATATTAGTTGAATTATTAGATGTATTTATGGTTAATCGAGTTGATCCCATAGAAAAAGTAATTCCATCTAACAAATATTTACATATTACTGTGGGAACATTTAATGAAAAGATTTATGCTTATCAATCTAATATAACTTTACGAGATTTATTTAAATCGGGAGATATAGATTATGAACTAAATGATGGAGTATATAGTGCAGACAATGGAGATGTGATGGAAGTTATTAACTTCTCCACGCCACCAGTGTTTAAAAATAATTGGTTACATGCCCATTTTTAGAATTATATAATATAATATAAATGATCGTAATTGATTACTTAATGAGTCAATCATCACCACAATCATTAAAGTGTAGCAATAAGTATTCCAGAATGTTCTAAGCGAGGTGGCGTTACGGTGATAACTTAAGCTTAAAATGTCGCACTAATTAAGGGGTGGGGAAAAGGGTAATAATATGATGGCAAATTGAAATTGAAATTGAAATTGAGATTATAAATAGCCTGTAATATTTCTGAAGTGGCACTGCGAATAAGTGAGTAAGCAATTAGATTAGTATTATTAAGTAATGTATTCAGGCTTTCATCAAAGTGGGCCTACACAAGGCACCTATGTCTATGGTTGTGCTTCTAGTGGAAATGGAGGTAGTGCTAGTTTCTCATTTCAGGGGGTTCCTAGGCACTATGGCCAATTCCATCAGCAATCACATTCTCAACACCAATACTATAATCCATTTGAACAATTTGGTGCTCAGAGATATAGAGGTGCTGGTCCACAATTCAGTTGGGGCCATGCAAGAGAACATGTACATCCACACTCACATGCACATGCACATGCACATCATGAGAGATACCATGGTGAGGGTCGCAGACGTGAGCAGGAAAGACAAAGAGCTGAAAGAGAAGCCAGAGAAGCCAGAGAAGCTAGAGAAGCTAGAGAAGCTAGAGAAGCTAGAGAAGCAGCTAGAGAGTCTAGAGAAGCAGCTAGAAGAGCTAGAGAGAATCAGCAAATATTGGAACGGGAAGTAATACGTAAGATAGAACAACAAAGACGTGAGTTGGAAAGACAACGATACCAAAGACAACGGGACTTGCAAAGACAGGAGTTAGAAAGAAGGAGAGTTGATAGAGAAAAGCAAGCAGAATTTCAAAGGGAATACAGACATGGTCGAAGATCGCTGATTAGAAGCCAATCTAGGTCTGCTCAGTTTAAAGGATTCTTTGAACGAATGGAAGAGATTACCAAAGTTAACGATTTCTTGACTAATCTTCAGACTTATCCAGCTCCAGTTTCTACTAGAATTCTTCGAACAAACGATGAGTTTGTGTATGAAATCCATGATAACAGTAATCAAGATTTCTTATTTGAAGTAAATAATAGAATTTTTAACAGACCAATCTTATCTATCAAATCAAGAGATGGTCACTTTAAGCATACGTTAAACAGACGACTTTGGACAAAGAGAACAGCCGGTGATGGAGAAATTTATTACAGGATAGTTATGCATGTTCCTATAAATGCAAGTGGCGATGAGCAGGAGAATTCCAACGAGGATGAAGAGCCAAATGAAAATGAAGTAGAAAATGAAGCTGAAGAGTTATCGGAGGAAGATGAGACTGAAGATTTTGATTCTGGTGAAGAAACGCCTAGTGAAGATGAAGATGAAGATGAGAAGGACTTAGACGTGGAGGAAGAAGAAGAGTCGAAATCAGAAAAGAGCTCATCTAGAGGATATACTCCATCTCTTGAAGAAGTTCCTGATGATTCTCTTTCTGATTGATTACATACTATATAAACTATAAAAACTATACATACAATATATGAGATTTTAGAAATAACATACTATATAAACTTGTAGCGCTATGCACGTGGTAGTATCCCTCTTACATTCACATACATAAGCTGACATACAACACTTTGCTCCCATAACTTTATCTAATGGTTACTACTTTCCGTACTCGTACTGCAAGTCACATGTTCTGATATCCCCCAAAGTATGGATGCAATTAGCTCATACACATTTTGCAGCGAAAAAGATGAGGTGAAAATGAAAAATTGCGATTTGTAAGGAACCCACCTTCGGAGTTTAATCTACGAGTATTCACTATAGTCTAGTGGAGGTATACTAATTTACAAGTTGTATATAGAGGTGGAAGTATATTAGTTATAGATCATGCCTCCAACCCGTTCATCTTTAGAGTCCGACGGTTCATCCTCGGATGAGCAAGCAGGAGGATTCATAGTTAATGATAAGAACTATAAGAGACGGAGGTCTACGCGTTCCACAAGTGCCAACACATCGTATAAGGAGTCTTCAGATGATGAAGTTAATGTTGAAGACTTTGTGGATGTCAAAGTCCCCGTGAAGCGTCGGAGGACGCGTGCAAGTTCAAGTTCGATTTCAAGTTCGACTTCTTCATCGCGTGCCGCAAGCAAGAAGAGAGCAACTAAGCAAGAATCTGATAGTGAGGATGACGATGATGATGAGTTTGTGTTAAATGTTGTTGAAGAGGATCCAGATGATGAAGACGATGATGATGTTGTTGAATTTATTGATTCTCGATCTGTAGTGAGAGATGGATCTTCTGCTAATTTATCTATTCTGTTAGATGACGATGATCTTGATTTAGGTAATGGTGATGATGATGATGATGATGAGCCACTAGCTAATAAAACCATCGTGAAGAAGAAGAAAGCACCCACCAGAAAGCCAAGAAAGAAGAAGGAACCTAAAGTGAAAGTACCATATTTCACTCGAGTCACTAATAAATTATATGATTTTCATCCTGATCTTAAGGATGTATTCCCAAATTTAGAATCTTCTGAAAAGATCCCTGTAGAACGTGCCATTCAACCACCGGGAATGAATATTAAACTTTTACCTTTCCAACAGGAAGGATTAAATTGGCTTCGGAAACAAGAAGATGGGATATTTGGAGGAGGTATATTGGCCGATGAAATGGGGATGGGTAAAACCATACAAACTATTGCATTATTTATGTCTGATTTAAAGAAACGACCTAATTTGGTGGTTGGACCTACCGTAGCATTAATGCAATGGAAAAATGAAATTGAAAAGCATACTCATGAAGGTAAATTGAAAGTATTATTATTTCATGGAGCAAATAGATCCAGTGATCCTAAAGAATTAAAGAAATATGATATTATATTAACATCATATTCAGTATTAGAATCTGTTTATAGAAAGGAACATTATGGATTTAAAAGAAAAGGTGGACTTATTAAGGAGAAATCTCCCTTACATGCAATTGATTTTTATAGAGTTATTCTTGATGAAGCTCATAATATTAAAGATCGTACTTCAGGTACTGCTAAAGCTGCTAATAATCTTAAAACTAAAAAGAGATGGTGTTTAACTGGTACTCCACTTCAAAATAGAATTGGAGAAATGTATTCATTAATTCGATTTATGAAAATTGCTCCATTTTATGAATATTTTTGTACAAAATGTGATTGTAAAAGTCCTGAATGGAATTTTTCTGATTGGAGAAGTTGTGATCATTGTGGTCATACACCAATGCTTCATACTAATTTTTTTAATCATTTTATGTTAAAGAATATTCAAAAACATGGGATTTCTGGTGATGGATTAATTAGTTTTAATAATATTCGACTTTTATTACAAAATATTATGTTAAGAAGAACTAAAATTGAAAGAGCAGATGATTTAGGTTTACCACCAAGAATTGTTGAAATTAGGCGAGATAAATTTAATGAAGAAGAAAAAGATTTATATGCTTCATTATATAGTGATTCTAAAAGAAAATTTAATGATTATGTTGCTGAAGGAGTTGTTCTTAATAATTATGCTAATATTTTTACATTAATTACTAGAATGAGACAATTAGCTGATCATCCTGATTTAGTATTAAAAAAATCTGGATCTAATGCACTTTCTAATGATATTGAAGGAGTTATAATGTGTCAATTATGTGATGATGAAGCTGAAGAACCAATAGAATCTAAATGTCATCATAGATTTTGTCGAATGTGTATACAAGAATATGTTGAATCATATATGGGAGAAGAAAAAGATTTACAATGTCCTGTATGTCATATTGGATTATCAATTGATTTAGAACAACCAGCACTTGAAGTTGATGAAGAATTATTTACAAAAGCATCTATTGTTAATCGATTAAAATCAGGATCTCATGGTGGAGAATGGAGATCATCAACTAAAATTGAAGCATTAGTTGAAGAATTATATAAATTAAAATCTGATCGTCATACTATTAAATCTATTGTATTTTCACAATTTACTTCAATGTTAGATTTAATTGAATGGAGATTAAAAAGAGCAGGATTTAAAACAGTTAAACTTCAAGGATCTATGTCTCCACAACAACGAGATAATACCATTAAATATTTTATGGAGAATATTGAAGTTGAAGTATTTCTTGTATCATTAAAAGCTGGAGGTGTTGCATTAAATTTATGTGAAGCATCACAAGTATTTTTAATGGATCCATGGTGGAATCCTAGTGTAGAATGGCAATCAATGGATCGTGTTCATAGAATTGGACAAAAGCGACCCATTAGAATTACTCGGTTCTGTATAGAAGATAGTATTGAACTGAAGATTATTGAATTACAAGAAAAGAAGGCTAATATGATTCATGCCACTATCAATCAGGATGATGCTGCTGTTAGTCGATTAACTCCAGACGATTTACAATTTTTGTTTATGAATTAGGATGTTTATTTTTTTATTTGTTAGTTATTTATTTCTTATTTATTATTTCTTATTTATTATTTCTTATTTGCTGTTTGCTTTGTTGATTATTGTCAGGTACTATATATCTTTATAGGTTTATTATGGACTACGTTATATGTTCTCAATGGCTGCAACTTTTGAGTGCGCACACGTACTGGCGCATTCACGTGTAATTCTCTTATCGGTCAGACAATTTATCATTTTATCATTTTCCGCCAGTCTGACTCATGACAAAAATCTCCACGGCATATTTTCGCGACACAAAATAACCCAATGAGTCGCTGGGGAAGTTGAAAAATTTCACAAATACCAGACACTTTTCAAATTATTCATATAATTCAAATTCTTCAAATTATTCAGTCCCTCTTTCTTCATAAATTCCACCATTACGAACATGTCTGACTTTTGGATAAACTATTTGGACAATCCCACATTGTCAGTATTACCTCATGATTTTTTAAAGCCTGCTAATAATCAATCAGTCGAGGCAACTCATCGTTTTGAATTGAGTCATGCTATTGATTTTCAAGTTGGATTAACTATATTGGCTGCATTAATATATAGATTAACTGGTGATGAAGATATTGTTATAGCTACTGATAAAGACGCTTCAACTCCTGCCTTTATTATTAGATTAGCCTTATCTCCAGAAGTTAATTATACAGACCTTTTAAATCGAGTAAATGATGAATTTAATACTAATTCATCTCATATTGATTATACTACACTTTCACAAGTATCTGAAAGAATTAGAAAGGTTAAGAAATTGGAGGAGAATCCGGCTTTGTTCAGATTATCTTATCAACATGCTAATTCAAACCAACAATTATCTACTACTGTAGAAGGTTCAGTTCGTGATTTAGCTATCTTTACTGATGGGAAACAATTCTTTATTTATTATAATGCTTTATTATATACTCATGAAAGAATTGTAGTATTGGGAGAACAGTTCACTCAATTTGTTGAAGCAATTACTAAGGATTCAACTAGTAATATTAATATTACTAAAGTTAATTTAATTACTTCATCTCAAATAGGTCATTTACCAGATCCTACTTTAGATTTAGATTGGTCAGGATATAGAGGCGCAATTCAAGATATATTCACTAAGAATGCTCTTGCTCATCCCGAAAGACCATGTGTAATTGAAACTAAATCATTTTTAGATCCATCAACGAGGACTCGTACTTTTACTTATAAACAAATTAATCAAGCTTCTAATATTGTTGGGAATTATTTAAAGGAAACCGGAATTAAAAAGGGAGATATTGTTATGATTTATGCTTATAGAGGTGTAGATTTAATGATTGCGGTTATGGGAGTTTTAAAAGCAGGAGCAACATTTTCAGTAATTGATCCTGCTTATCCACCAGCAAGACAAAACATATATCTTTCCGTGGCTAAACCAGCAGGTTTAATTGGGTTAGAAAAAGCTGGTACTTTAGATCAATTGGTGGTTGATTATATTAATCAAGAATTAAATGTTATTACCACCATTCCTCAATTAAAAGTAAATGATGATGGTTCATTGGTTGGTGGAACTTTACCAGGACAATCTACTGATGTTTTAGATAATTATAAATCATTTGCTGATAAATCTACAGGAGTCATTGTTGGACCTGATTCAAATCCTACATTATCATTTACTTCTGGTTCAGAGGGGATTCCAAAGGGAGTATTAGGACGTCATTATTCTTTAGCTTATTATTTCCCCTGGATGTCTCAAAGATTTGGATTATCCAATAATGATAAGTTTACTATGCTTTCAGGTATTGCTCATGATCCAATTCAAAGAGATATGTTTACTCCATTATTTTTAGGGGCACAATTATTAGTTCCAACGGCTGATGATATTGGAACTCCAGGGAAATTAGCTGATTGGATGGCAGAATATGGAGCTACAGTAACTCATTTAACTCCGGCTATGGGACAATTATTAAGTGCCCAAGCTTCAACTCCAATTCCAACTTTACATCATGCCTTTTTTGTAGGAGATATATTAACTAAAAGAGATTGTTTAAGATTACAAACATTAGCTGAAAATGTATTTATTGTTAATATGTATGGTACTACCGAAACTCAAAGATCAGTATCATATTTTGAAATCAAGAGTCGTAAATCAGATCCAACTTATTTAAAGAATTTAAAGGATGTCATGCCAGCTGGTACAGGTATGTATAATGTTCAATTATTAGTAGTTAATAGAAATGATCGTTCCCAAACTTGTGGAGTTGGAGAAGTTGGAGAAATTTATGTAAGAGCGGCAGGATTGGCTGAAGGTTATCGAGGATTACCTGAATTAAATCAAGAAAAATTCGTTACTAATTGGTATGTAGATGCTCAACAATGGATTCAACAAGATGAACTTAAATCAAATAATGAATCTTGGAGATCAGCTGGTTGGTTAGGTCCAAGAGATAGATTATATAGAACAGGAGATTTAGGTAGATATTTACCGGATGGAAATGTTGAATGTTGTGGTAGAGCTGATGATCAAGTTAAAATTAGAGGGTTTAGAATTGAATTAGGAGAAATTGATACTCATTTATCTCAACATCCATTGGTTCGTGAAAATGTTACTTTAGTTAGAAGAGATAAGAATGAAGAGCCAACTTTAATTTCTTATATTGTTCCTAAAGAATCTCCTGAATTATCTGATTTTAAATCAGAACTGACTGATGATCAATTAGTTGATGATCCTATTGTAGAAGGGTTAGTTGCTTATCGAGAATTAATTAAAGATATTAAGAATCATTTACGAAAGAGATTGGCTTCCTATGCAGTGCCAACCATTATTGTTCCATTAGTTAAATTACCATTAAATCCTAATGGGAAAGTTGATAAACCTAAATTACCTTTCCCTGATACTGCTCAATTAGAAGCAGTAGCTTTATTAACTACTAAGAATAAAGTAGGAGGTTTAGAAGCCATTGAACAAGAAAAATTATCAACTCTTGAATCAGAAATTATTGATTTATGGTTACAAGTATTACCTAATAGACCAGCATCTATTTCAAAGGATGATTCATTCTTTGATTTAGGTGGACATTCTATTTTAGGTACGAGAATGATCTTTGAACTTCGTAAGAAATTAAATGTAGAAGTACCCCTTGGAGTTATCTTTAAGAATCCTACTGTTGAAGCATTTGCTAAAGAAATTGAAAAGATTATTAAAGGTGAAGAAGTTCAATTGGCAGGTACGGATGAAATTGGAAATGAATCAGAAATTAATGAAGTTGAAGTTATTGATTATGCTAAGGATGCTCAAGATTTAAGTAATACAGCTTTATTAAAATCTTATCCATCATTAATTAAATTAGATACTTCAAAAACTATTAATGTTTTCCTTACTGGAGCCACTGGATTCTTAGGTAGTTTTATTCTTCATGATATTTTAACTGCTAGACCTAATTTAAAATTTAAAGTATTTGCTCATGTTAGAGCTCATACTACTGATGCTGGTTTAAATAGATTACGTCAAACTGGTAAAACTTATGGAATTTGGAATGAAGATTGGATTTCAAATATTGAAGTTGTTCTTGGTGATCTTTCTAAACCTCAATTTGGTTTAAGTGGTAATGAATGGTCTTCATTAGCATCTACTATAGATGTTGTAATTCATAATGGAGCCTTTGTTCATTGGGTATATCCATATTCTCAATTAAGAGATGCTAATGTAATTGGTACAATTAATGTATTAAATTTATGTGGTGAAGGTAAATCTAAATATTTTTCATTTGTATCTTCAACTTCAGCTTTAGATACTGATTATTTTGTTCATCTTTCTGATGAAATCTTAGCTAAAGGTGGTGGAGGTTTATCTGAATCTGATGATTTATCTGGTTCTGCTAAAGGTTTAGGTAATGGTTATGGACAATCTAAATGGTCTGCTGAATATATTATTAGACAAGCTGGTAAGAGAGGTTTAAAAGGTTGTATTACTAGACCTGGTTATGTTACTGGTTATAGTAAGACTGGAGCTTCAAATACTGATGATTTCTTATTAAGAATGTTAAAAGGTAGTGCTGAATTAGGTTTATATCCTGATATTACAAATAATGTTAATATGGTACCTGTTGAACATGTAGCTCGAGTTGTTGTTGCTACTGCTTTCCATCCACCACAAGAAGATGAAGTTGCCGTAGCTCATGTGACTGGTCATCCAAGAATTAAATTTAATGAATTCTTAGGAACTTTACAAGATTATGGTTATAAAGTTGGTAAAGCTGATTATCCAACTTGGAGACAATCATTAGAGAAATTTGTTATTGAAGAGAGTCAAGAATCAGCATTATTCCCATTATTACATTTTGTATTGGATAATTTACCTCAAAATACTAAAGCTCCAGAATTAGATGATTCAAATGCTTCTAAATCCTTAAAATTAGATTCTCAATGGACTGGTAAAGATTATAGTTCAGGTAAAGGAGTAGATACAACATTAATGGGGACTTATATCAGTTATTTGATTAAAACCAAATTCTTACCATTACCAACCTTAGCAGCTAAGATTGAATTACCATCAGTTGAAGTTAGTGAAGAATCCTTAGCATTAATTGAAGGAGGTGCAGGAGCTCGTACATCTGCTGCCAAGTAAATCTTGAATACTTTTAAATACTTTTAAATACTTTTAAATACTTTTTACATAGTTTACTTTTACATTCTTTTAAATACGTTTAAATATTTCTAATCAATTTGTTAATAGTCACCTGTTGGTATATATACATACTTAAGCGCCGAGTTCATGGACATATAAAAGGACTAGTTACTGGTTAATTCGAGTAGTCGTATAGTAGTTTCGCAGCCAAGCGCTCGTGTCCCAAAGCGGACATTGCTGTGCAGGTACAGTACAGTACAGCCCAGTGCGGAAATATCCATCACCACTCAGTCATAGCACACTTATAGTGAACAGTGAACTATTAGTAGTAAAACATTAGGGAGGGAATGCAAGTATATTAGACAAGTCGGAGATATCAACAGTGGAGTCATGTTGAACAGTAAGAAAAATGATGCAAGATCGGCTTCAACGTCGGCATCGGCGACTTCACTGCCGACTTCAGGCTTGAGTCATGGATTTAGTTCAATGACTAATTTGAATAATAACTATGGTCATAATGTCGGTAATGGATCTCCGTATAGTCGAAGTGAGAGTCGCATTAATGTTGCTCCTGTATTTCGAACTAGTAGTGGCACGGGTATAGGTTCATCAGTTATTCTCGAAGCCAAACCCATAATCAATAATAATACTAATACTAATAATATCAATAATACTAATACTACTAGTAATAGTCACATCCCTGGTCTCACCATTCAAACTCCAGCAACTAATGCTAGTGATAGTTTACTTACAACTGCCATCTTATCCAACATTCAGCATCAACATCTTGAATCACCATTTGAAATGCATACTCCTAAGACCAATAGTAATGGCACCTCTAGCCCCCATGGAAGTACATCCTTAACAAATCTACCGAATATGTCTAATTCACCCACAAATAGTTATAATAATAATAAGTTTATGAGAAAGATGAATGATCGAAGAAATTCATTAGGTTCACCATTCAATAATGAAATCACTTCATCATCTAGTGGTTCATCCAATAATCGTAATTTGTACAATTTCCAATCGGCTCGAAATCCCAATGTTATAAGTAGTATGACACCTCGAAAGTACGGGAATGTTAGTTCAACCAACTTATCCAGCAATAGTACGAATAATACCAATAGTACCACTAATAATAATAATAATAATAATAGCAATAGCAATGGCAATGGCAATAGTATTAATACTGGACCTTCTACTAGTAATAACAATATCAATATTAATAATAGTACCAGCAGTATTGGATTAAGCATGTTAAACAGTAGTTCTACCGATAAAAAGCGGTTAGTAGATCAATTCTACAATGCCAATGCTAATGAATCATCCAATCCTCTGAGTCGAGTAGCTAGTAGCTTGGATATTAAGAATTTAGTCAATCTTACTGGTAATAATAATATTATTCTTGAGAAGGAAATGGATATCAATGACAATGGGATGCATGGAAGTGAAAATAATAATTTAATTAAGGAAAATAATAATATTAAGGAAGAAATTATTGATGGTGATACTTCATTTGCAGTATCACCAACACCAGTAATTCATCCATCAGGTAATGGTAGTGGGAATTATAGTAATTTAAGTAGTTTGAATGCTTCACCTAGTTTAGAAGTTAGTGGAAGAAAAGATGATTTAGATTCTAATGTATTTAAATTAGATAAAAGTCGAACTACTAATAATGGTATACCAATTAATGGGATTAACGATGAAATATTTGGAGAGATTATTAGGAATGGAGGGTTTAAGTATGATGCTAGAGTTGGTAATATGATCAATGAAGATCATATGCTTGGATATTTAAAGTTACATGAATTAATATTAAGAGATGAAGATGAAGATGAAGTTAAGGATGATAAAGAAAATAATCTTCCTAAACAAATGGGATTTCAAAGATTTAATAAACAATTAAAGTCTATGACGCAAGAATTAATTCAACAAAGTCAAGAAATTTCTGAAAATGCCGAAATTCAAAGTAATTTAAATGATTTAAAATCACTTGATGAATATCTTGATAAGCTCAATATTCAAACTAAAGAACTTATGAATCAACTTATAACCAATAAAGAAGATTTAAAGAGTAATTATCAGAGAGATATTAATGATAGTATAAATCGTTTAAATGATATTAGTCTACAATTGACAAGTTTAGAAACAAGATTAACTATTTTAAAGGATAAGATTAATCAGGATAAGTTGGTCATGTCACGTGAAATGATTGATAAATTACAAGTCTTGGAATTTGTAGATGAAAGATTTAAGGATTATATGGTTGTATCTAGTATTAGAAGATTTAAAAGGGTTAATATTACTATATCAGTTATAGTTGTACTTTTTGGGATATATATGTATTACTATAGATAGAATATACGTGTATACATTTCCGTATTAGGCAGTCTAGGCCCAAGGGCTTATTAAAATTAAATCGACCAAATCACACGATATAAGGTATGAGAAAAGAAAAAGAAAAAGAAAAAGAAAAGCAATTTAAAAAAAACGGTTTTTTTTGCACGTGCTGCGGTTAAAGTTTCCTCCCGGTGACTCCAGTAGCAGGAGCGTTTTCGGAGTTAAAGCAACGGCTCTCTCTTGTGCTGTACTACCGTTCCGTAACTAGTTGGTTGACCTGGAGCACTATGCAACAGACCACTGTAAGCAACATATACGTACCGTGATTTACGTATACATAACCTATATTGAAATGGTAGTAAACAAGAATGTCGAGGAATTGTTCGCTTAATCTCATGACCAATTCATAGTGAGGCAGAAGGTTACAGTAACCCAATATTTAGTTGTCGTTCACAGGTATGTAACATCAAAGAAAACTATAACGACATCAGATCTTTAACGGTTTCTTATTAATCTGGGCTTACCCACATGACAGGTTTATTGCGCATTCTATTGTTAGTCTCCCCTCTATAAGTAATAAACACACAAACTTTCACTATAATTATAATAAAAGTACTCTGTGAGTTACTGTATTGGGAAGTAAGCATTAAACCCATAGTTGAACAAAACCAAACCAAAGGCCCACAAGGAAAAAAAGCAATTAAAACATATCACAAAATAAAAATTAAAAAAAAAGGGATTGCGACTGCACACAGCACCAGCCATCCCTCTTGGGCACAACCAAAACCGAAACCAAAACCACTAAATTATACCCAAAACTATAACTTATTCAGTCTTGTATTACTGGCATACTTGTACGAGGGCCGATAATTCGTTTCCTCGAATATTCCGAACTGTTCTGACTGAAAAGTATTTGTGTATCTAAGCTGGAAACCTGTCAAATTTGTCATTTTTCAACTTTTTAACTAGTCAATTTTGATCTATCCGAACTAATAATTACTAGTGTCAAATAGTATTAGACCATAAAGTTTCAAGTTCTAGTGGTCTAGTTTATTCTTAATATCAGTTTTTTGTATCTTACTGTTTATTTCTGCGGAGTGGTTTCTTTATTCATTCATTCCTTTCTTTATTTATTTATTTACTTGTTTAATTAATAATCTTTTTGGTTCCTTCCTTCCTTCCTTCTTCCCTTGTGTTATTGAATTTATATTCATCGGTGTTGGTCATATATCTATATAATAATTTTCATTCATTCCTTTATTCATTATAATTGCATTCTTTATCATTTAGTCATTCATTCCTTCTTTCATTTATTACTTACTTACTTAATTAATTAATTATTTCTTTCCCTCATTCATTAGTCATTGTATCAATTCCATCATGGCAGAAGTATTAACCCTTGTATCACCAGATGAATTAATCCACAAAATTAATCATGATGATTCATTAATTTGGTATCAAGGATTTGTTTCATTAATTCTGTATTTATTTAAGAAGAGTAATAGTGAAACTGATTCTAATCATCCCATTGTAATAATCTTATCATCTACCACTGAAGATGATTTTAAGTCTTTAAAATCTTTAAGTGATTCAAATAAAGAATTATTATTGAAATATTTCTTTAGTCATTTAAATATAATTGTTATATTTGAATCTAATCTTAATGAATCTACTATAAATCATATAAATTCATTAATTTTTAAAGTTAAAACCATATTAACTAATAGAATATCTCGAGTTCAAACTTGGACTGGTACTGGAGAAAATACAATTATTGATGATAATTATCAACAAGAAGAAATTTCAGGAATAATATCTACTATGGCATTATTACTTAATAATAATATTAATAAATCCATTGTTACTATTGACTTATTAATTAATTTAAAGAATCTTATTATTAAAGAAATTGATTTTAAAAGTTTATTAACTAGAAGTGATAGTAATCATCTTATTCAATTAAATGATGCTGTAAAAAATTGGTCATTCCCGGCTCATGAATTATCTAATGATGATCTTATTTATTGTGTATTTATTATGATTAAATATGCTTTAACTCAAGTAGAAAAGAATCATGGTCAATCTTCACTTTATATTCCTAATAATAATGAATTATTAGGATTTGTATTTATGGTTAGAGATACTTATAAAAATGGGAATCCATTCCATAATTTTAGACATGCAGTTGATGTATTACAAGCATGTTTTCATTTTTTAATTCGATTAAATTGTTTACCATTATTTAATTCAAATCAAAGTGAAGAATTAATTCCTATTATTCCTAAACCAATTAAATGTTCAAGTCAAATAAATAAAGAAGAAGATGGTAATAATGATAATGATAGAGAATCATCTCCATTACATTCACCAAATCATCTTAATCATCTTCAAACTCTTGGATTATTAATTGCCGCTTTAGGACATGATGTAGGACATCCTGGAGTTACTAATGCATTTATGATTAAAAGTTTGGCACCTACATCATTATTATATAATGAAAGATCAGTTCTTGAATCATTTCATTCATCAGTATTCATTAATAAAATTCTTAGTATTAATTGGCCATCTTTATTATCAGTTTATACTGAATCAGATCGTCAAGAATTATCCTTACGAGAAATTATAATTTCATCAATTTTAGCCACTGATATGGCTGAACATTTTGAATATATTGAAAGATTAAAAAACTTGAAATATAATGATTTTATTAAACATAATAATCGAGTTAAATTAATTTGTTCATTATTAATTAAATGTGCGGATATTTCTAATGTTACAAGACCATTGAGAGTTTCTTCACAATGGGCTATGGTATTAGCTCGAGAATTTGATGAAGTTAGTATATTAGAAAGAAAGATTTCTAAAGATTCTACTCTTAATTTAGATTTATCACAAGATTTATCTTATAGTAAAGTTCCACCAGATTTACAAGATATATTAATTCAAAGTCCTCAATTACATAAGGGACAAATCTTTTTTATTAATACATTTGCTGAAAATTTATTTAATAATATAGCGGAATTATTACCCGAATTAAGATTTACTTGTGATATAATTAAAGAGAATAAAGAGTTTTGGATTAATAGAAAGTAAATTTCATTTTGCATATAGATTTATTCTGTTTAATCATTGTTTATAGAGTGTATTATGTCATACACATGTTAGCTATATCTGTCTGTATCTATGAATTACTGCTACTTAATAATAATAATATAAATTGTACTTAACACCGAATGCTCCTAGTTTGGCTGTATACACTCCAATGAACCCTCTTACTCTTACTGTAATCTTCTACTACATTGTCCTCAAACTACACTATAAAAACAATACTAGTTCAATTGCTAATTTTCTTTTATAGTCACTTAGTTCTCCTCTTTTCTACTTTTATCTTCTCCACTTAACTCCACTTCCACTTCATTATAGTCCATCTCATGGATTGTCTTCCCATCTCGGGTCTTCCATCCATACCGCAATACTTCACTCAGAGACATGCTCTTCGCTCCTGCACACAGCCCCTCCAACGAAAAATTCAGAAAACGTTGATGGAACTCACAAATTTTTTAAACCACTATACAAGTTCTAGGACTTAATAACACTTAAAAATCGTGACAATTGTTATAGAACACAGGCTGGCACCAGTGACGCTACCATCTCCAACATCCCCTTCGAGTCAAAAAATTTCATACCCTTTTTTTCCCGAAATTTAACACCCATTTTTAGTGTTCTGGCCCCATATCGAGCTAGCTCTCCACTACTAAGATCTCCCCATATTGTTAGTAAAAATCATGACAAATCACCAACTAAATAGTCCCAATCCATATACTTTTGAAAGGCCGATCATCCTATCACCTCCACCATTAGAACAAGCCAACTCTTCTTCAGTACTTCCTCAATTAAGTGGTAATACAGGATCTAAGACTAATAATCCTAATACTAATACTAATCCTAATTCTAATCCTAATTCTAATCCTAATCCTCCTAATATTGATAATAAGAATATTAGCGTCCCCTTACCTCGTCATGCTGAAAGACAACAAAGTGTTGGATATAATTTACAACATGAATTTGAAACATTAACTGCCGATTTGGATTTGGATTTAACCAACCATAATCCAACATCTACTTCCATTACTTCTAAGTATGGATTTGGTTCAGATTTACTCAGTGGAACTACTACTCCATTATCCAATCCTAATACTAATTCCAATACAAATTCTCTTTTAAGAGGTGAACCTCCACATTCTCATCATCATTCTAATATAATTTCTCCTATTCCTAGTGGGATTTCAAGTCTTTCTTCTCATCATGTACTTCCTGGATTTTTGGGTAATGGTCCAACTCCTAATGGTGCTAATACTTCAAATAACACTACTACTTCCAATTCCAATTCTTCCAATACTACCAATGCCTTTTTACCTCCATTAGCTTCATTGCCAAATAGACCACAATCAGTTAATGATTTCTCAAATTTCTTTTCAACTACTACCAATACCTCCACCAATAATTCTAATAATGGTAATAACAATAACAATAACAATATTAATAATAATAATAATAATTCCACTAACTTCTACCTGGATATATTATTATTCTCTAATTGGATTGAAAATTTAAATCCCCAAGAAATCTTAACTATGATTGAATACTTATGTAATAATTTACCGTTAGATATCTTATTAACTTTCAAATCTAAATTGGATAATCACTTGACTTCTGCTCAACAATCTCAAGCTCTGGGACCTCAAGGTAATTATCCATTTTCTCCATATAATGCTTATACTCAAGCACCATCGGATTTATATAATGATATGGAACATTTGAATCTTGGTGAGAATAGAATCGCTTCTCCTCCTCCTCATCAACATGCCCATCATGGTCAACATCATCAGTTGCATGCTAGCCAACTTCATCAA
The DNA here is from genome assembly GCF_036850825.1 of Scheffersomyces amazonensis. Taxonomy (NCBI): domain Eukaryota; kingdom Fungi; phylum Ascomycota; class Pichiomycetes; order Serinales; family Debaryomycetaceae; genus Scheffersomyces; species Scheffersomyces amazonensis. The sequence continues at coordinate 547,123 of NW_027042746.1, read as the reverse complement.
CCTAAACCCAAACCAAGAGGTAGTCATTACTTATATGTTGATCAAAAGAATCAAAGACCACGGTCAGCAGATCCCTTGAGATATCAACAGCAACAACAAACCCAACAGCAGCAGCAACAGCAACAGCAACAGCAGCAACAGCAACAGATTCATCAACAACAACAGCAACAATCTCAGCAGCAACAACAATCTCAGCAACAACAACAGCTTGAAAGGGCCAGATCTCCAACTTCTCATTTATATGAGAAGACCAACTTCTTACAATTGGCAGCAGCAAATTCCAACCCACCTCTGGTCCATTCTCATCAACCTCAGGGAGGTATTTCGACTTCTCAATCCAATAGTGGGACAACTACTAATTCAAGTGGGAAGCAAGGTAGTCCATCAGATGATATGGAGCTCTCTGCAAGTACTGCCTTAAAATTAGGTGCATTGGCCACCATTAACTCAAGAGTTGCGCTTGATTCTAATAGAAAGTATGGCCATCATTTACAGCCTCAGCAGCAACAACTGCAGCAACAACTGCAACAGCAACAAGCACAACCACCACTGCAACAACTGCAACAACAGCAACAGAAGAGTACCCTGTTGGCACTTGCATATGAAGATTCAATCAATCGAAACGTTAACTCGTCGTCGGTTCCATTGAGTATTCATCGTGGAACCTCTGGCAGTAGTAATAACTCTGTAAAATCTCCAAAACATAAGAAATCCAACAACAGCAACACCAATGAAAGTTTATCGGGAATAAACCCAATTGGATCTACTAGTTCTACTCCATTATCATCATCTAATTCTTCTATGCCTCCAGAAGTATCTAATGAAGAATTGTTAAATAACATTCCCGCTTGGTTGAAATTATTACGATTACATAAGTATACGGATTGTTTAAAGGATATCCCATGGCAAGAATTAATTGAATTAGATAATGATCAATTAGAAGCTAAAGGAGTAGCTGCTCTTGGAGCTCGTCGTAAATTAGCTAAAGCATTTGATGTGGTTAAGAGTGATTTGGGTCAAACTAAATGATATATATGTATTAAACGATTAACAAGAAGTAAAGTTAAATAAAGAAAAGCAAAGAAAAAGAAAAGGTAAGATAAGAAAGAGAGCTTTCATATAGAATAATATAACAATATATAGATAGACATTAAATTAACATTAACATTAACATTACATGATAATGCAACAAGAATTTGTCTTTTTGGCTTGTTTATAGAACATTCTTGAAGACGAAGATAATGCTTCCGATTTATCTACTAAAGAATCTAATTTCTCTCCTCTTTGCAATACTCCTTCAATAGTTTTATGCAATACAATCTTTGTTTCATCCAATTCTGCTTGAACTCTCATAATAGCATCAGCTTGAGTTGGATCTTGATATTTTTTCAAATATTGTTCTAAATTATCATAATTTAAACCAGCATGAGTTGCAGAAATATTATTCCATTCCAGAGCTGGATGTAACAGTAAATATTCTTCTAAAATCTTATTAATTAATGTATAGGCTGGTCTTACTGGATATTCCTTATCGGAAATAATGACACCTGCCAATCCTTCCAGTCTAACATATGTATGACCAATATAATTACCTTCTTCAACACTTTGTCTTTGACCTGCTTGAGTTCTTTGAGCTACTGTTTCTGAAAAGAAGGTCATGAACTGACTAACTCCAGTACGTTCGAAAAATGAAAACTGGCTAAGATCTCGGGCAGATGATAACTCAAGCGTCTTATCGCCGGAGGTACGTAAGATACCAATGTAGTAGATCTTCATAGTCAGTAGTGGTAATGGATTTTGGTAGTGATGTTAGTAGCTAAAGTATTGCGATGATCAACGAACTTCTGTCCACAGATAGACGGAAAAGTTCGCGCGCACTTTGTAGTGTATACAGAGAAAGTATTAAGTAAGGTACAGTAGTGTAGACTTAGGGTAAGATAACTGTTAGAGAAGTATAAAGTATAGTATCACTTAGAAGTTATATATTGTGTTAATAGTATAGTGTCACTTGGTTCTAGTTTGGGATTGTGGTGATAGTAAGAGAAGTAATAGTATAGTAATAGTATAGTAGTAGTATAGTTGCAGTATAGTACTATACTAATTATGTGCTAGAAACACTAGTTAATTGACAAGGAAATTAAAACTATACGTAAATGTATATTGACAATTGCTAATACTTACTATATCTAATAAATGTTTATTAACTGACCTAGTTAAGTAATATATACTCCAATGTTAGTGACGACGGCAATGTCTCTCAGTATTTCTCACTGTACTGTAACTATAGTAACTACTGAATACTAAATGTCAAAATCTCTACTAAACAATGTCACAGTATATATCAATGTCTCTTCGTATAGCTTCTCATAATGTCTCTTACATTATTTCATGTCTCCTCCTACCTTTCCATGTCTCATCGTCTCACTCGCCTCATGTCTCACTGTCGTCTCTAATGTCTCATAGTCTCATAACTTAATCTTATTTCGCTAATTCTCGGTGCCATACTCTAATGCCAGTCTAACTCTAATTTCACTCTCTGCCGTGCGACATATCTTTACACTATCCATCCACACCCTAATTCATAAACACCCCCCCCTCTGCCCCAGCTCATGGGTGACAATCCTCGGGCCGACCTCCAGTCGCTGACAATATCACCGCCAACTCTGTCCACCCCTCCAACAATTACATCTGCATCTCCATCTACACCCCTGTTAAAAGTACTCCTTCTTGGAGACTCAGGTGTAGGCAAGACATGTCTACGGTCCCAATTCGTACATCATGTATTCACAAACTCATACCGTGCCACTATTGGTGGTGACTATCTCACCACTACGGTAAACATACCTGATGAATCTCAATCTCAAGCTCAATCTCAATCTCAAGCTCAATCTCAATCTCAGTCTGAATCACAATTACAATTACAATCACAATCACAATCACAATCACAATCAGAATCTGACCTCATTTTGCCCAAACAACCCAAACCATCTAAAGTCAATCTCCAAATATGGGATACAGCCGGTCAAGAACGTTTCAATTCCATATCGCAAGCCTTCTATCGTGGTACCGATGTGGTAGTACTAGTCTATGATATCACCAACTATGAATCCGTTCTCAGTCTACGTGATTGGTTCACAAGATTCCTCGAACATTGTCATGTAGATCGACCGGGAGTAGTCGTGGTAGGTAATAAAATCGATAAAACTAATGATCGATGTGTAGATTTGGAAGAAATCCGAGAAATCGTTACCGCCAATACGTCCATTAGTCTAGATAATTATGTGCTTGATTGGGATACTGATTTAAGAGAAGTATCATCTAAACGATTAGATTCAGTTAATGAGCTATTTCTCCAAGTAGCAAAAGTAGGTCTTGAAGTTATGTCCGGTACCACCAATCCCCGAAATAAATTTCATGGATTTGATAGTATCCTACTTCATGATCCAATTAATATAAAGCACACATCCGGTTGTGCTTGCTAATGATAATGCCAGTGAATAGAGTTAATGTAATAATCCATATATTTTACGTGCCAATGCTATGTACAATGTTAATGTAGAACTATATATATATATGTCTCTAATGCAGTACTGCCATCTCTATCTATTTCGATTCTTCAGTCACTGGTTGTTCAATTTCAGCTTCGAAAACTTCAACAACATCGGTTTCTGCAACAGTTGAATTGCCAGCAGAAACATCTTCATCATCTTCATATAACTCTTCCTTATAGTGTTCAGGATACTTTCTGAAACATGATCTCATAGCTTCAAATTTCTTAATACAATCTATTCCTTTAGGTTCAGTTTCTGAATATACAAAGCATGCAAATGCTTCCTTAAATTCTTCTCCACATGGTCCATGAGCCATACCACCTAAACATGGACAATCCCAATTAATTTCTCCAGTTTCTGGATTATAGGCAGCACCTTCATGACCAGATTCAGAAGATTCTTGTTCTTGTTCTTCACCTTCAACTGGAGCTGCAGCTTCTTCTGATGCTTCTACTGCTGCTTCTAAGTCTTTTTCTATTTTAGCTTCATCTACATCATTATGAATATTTCTATTCATAAAACTCATGGCTACAAAAGCCGTTAACGTTAATCCCGCAACAGCCTTAATTTTTCTATGACCCCCATGATTAAATGAAGTTCTAGCATTTTGTGAGAAGAGTCTGTGAGGCACGGTAGCAGCACATTGACGAACAGCTCCTGATCTAGCGAGGTATCTATACATTTTGTAGTTATGGTGGTTGAAGTGATAGTGAAAATTAAGATGACTAAGCTCCGACTTAACTTTTTCAGTTGCCATCAGTGAGGGCCCTGTGTGCAGGGGATGGGTCTCGGGGCCGATAATTATCATGGGCAACTATCCACTACCACTGTCAGTAGTCTGTGCACTGACATATCTTATTGTTAACTTTAGAATATGTGCCGCGTGTGACATCAGACTAACTACTACAAATTGGATTTCAATTTATATCTCCATTGTATCTCAAGTATTCAATTGTTCAATTGTATGTACAGATTATTAGTTATGTAGTGCTATATACAAATGTCTCTCACTATGTCGTCATGTCGTTACTCTCTAACATCCTTCCGTAAATTAAGTACAACTGTTGGTTCAATTTCAGGCCGTGGCTCTTCAAGTGCACTGGCCCACATAATGGAGCATATCACTACAATCACAGAAAACCCTCCTGCATATCTTAATGTTTTCAATACTATGGTTGACTCTTTAGTGTCTTCTGTAGCCACTTTTTTTAATATTTCCTTACTCGACTCAATAATAGGTTCAAATTTAGTTGTATTCTTGGGCGTAGTACTATAATTACGCATGGGCCTTATGAGCCTACTGCAAACTGTACGTGAGTATGGATTGACTATTCTAATCATTAGCTGACTTTGTTGTGGTAGTGACCCTCGTAGTGGTTGTAGTTGTGTTTGTAGTTTGTCGTTTAACATTCGATATGTTTCTAGTGTCTATGTCGCGCCTTGCCTCGCGACATGGCTGCTCCATATACTTCGCGACATTCATTCCCTCTTATACGAATTGCTGCAAATCATCTAAACTGATTGGCGTATACTCTGCCTTTTGAGCTTGTGAGATATATAATACGTCATCATGGATGTAAGACCATACTTTCTGTCCTGAATCTCTTCTTAATGTATATAAAGTATACCCCTTAGTTTCATGCATTTTACCCTTTTCCACTACCATTAATATACCGTTATCTAAGCAATATTTCATGACTACATCCTTGTAACTTGTCATGAGTTTGTACAGAGGTATTCCTTGGACATTAAGTGGTTTCGGAGAATTATTAATCTTGTTCAGTCGATCATCATTCGAGAGTCTTAGTATTTCTTCTGTTGTTGGAAACAGTGTACCGTATGCTTGTGGTAGAATAAGAGATTCATTCTTTGTTGTACTCTGACTTATAATGTCTAAACTGTAATTAATATACCATTCAGTCATGGTTGTAATGAACTGTGAGTTCTGAAAGAATTTAATCCAGCTAGAGTATATTTCGGGCACAAACTCTGTTGCGATGGACTGTATCCATCGATTGAATACTGTGAATTGTAGTAAGATCTCCATCTGATCATGCGATACCAAACTATAGAACCCTTTTGCAAATAACTTCCATATAAATTGAATGGTAATATCAGGCAGCTTGGAAAACTTGGCTGAATGTAATGATCTCACTATTGACCGAATTAGAGTCTGTTGAATATGTTCAATATCTGATTGATTGGCAAATTGTTTAAAACTTTCACACCAAAAGTTGAAGAGAGTGTCCAATGTTTCAGTGGTTGAATTAATGTCAATATTTTCATACATGGTAGTATCAACAAATTCAACATATTTAGTAATAATACTATCAAATATCAGCTTGAATACGCTAGGGTTATCAGGCGCTAATGAAATCACGTAATCGACCAAAAATGTGGGACTGTCAGTTTCAGTTTGTGGATTCCATGCTTCAATATATGAATTCAAAGTCGGTACTATTAATTCACGTGTGAGTTTCTTCTCTATTGCCAATTCGGGATTAATGAATATGGGATATGACTGCCAAGCATTGATATAGTCTAGAGCTTCCAAGTATCCATCTTTGGTTTTATTGGATTCGTAAAGTAAAGAGAGTGAATGGGCAAGTAGGGGATATAATAATGAGTCAAAGCATGATAATGACTTGGTATCATTTTCAGCTATATCTCGATATATTGTAGACCAGTCAGATAATTTTGAAATAATAGTACTTTCTGGCTCTATAGAGTCCATAAAGGAATTATCAAATAGATCTTGTACTGACTGTTTAAGTAAACTGACGAATATTGAAGGAGTTTCTGAGAATCTATACAGATTCAATTTGATCAACTTTTCTGTTATATTCGAGTCATTATCATTAACCTCTAGTGCTTCAAGCGTTTGAATGGCTGCTGATAACTCTGTCGATGTACTTTCAAGTTCAGTTTCTACAGTCTTTACCTCATACTCTTGAAACTTTTCCTGCTTGAGGAATGAGTCATATTCCACGGATATATCCTTCAAATATACATATATATCCTTCAACTTATCACTGGTTATAGTTTCAGCGCCTCTTGATACATTATTGGATAATTCTATTATAGTATGAGGTACTTTAAGACCCAATTTAGTCAATGTCTTGATAATATCATACAAGGAAACTTCCGGTTGGATAGGTATATGTTCCTCATCACTTGATTCTGACTCTTTCTTTTTAGTAAATTTTTGACTTCTCTCACTTATACTGGCCCCTATACCAACCCCTTTTGGTCTAAGTTGAGTTTCTATAGGATTCACTATCCCTTCTTGATTAGCTCCTAATCCTGTACCTTCTTTATATCCCATTTTCATTAATAACTGAGCCCCAATCCCATATTTTGTTACATGAATTGATTCACCTTCATCAGTACTATTCATCCATCTATTACCGAACATATTCCGAGGTTGTTGTTCTAATTCTTCTTCTGCTTCATCGTCTTCTCTTTCTAAGTCCGAATACTCATCATCTGCTATGGCAGCCATCATCCCCATAGAAGGGTACAGTTTTGAGTCTATTGTTCTATTGCTGTCATTCTTATCATTCTTGTCATCCTCAGATGCTCCACTAAACACTAGGCCCTTGAATGGCATTAATGCTGTGGAGTTTGAAGAGTTGTATGTATTGATTATGGGGACGGAGATATTTCACTTTTACTATATATGTGAGTCACGTGACAAATGGAATACCCTAAATAACTACATTACCATATAAATACATACTCTATCTATATATATATATATATTCAAAGTTGACGCCTTCCTGATCTCAGAAATCTATTAATGAAATCAACAAGCTTCTTTTCATCAGCTTCTACTTCTAATTGATCACGCTGTACTTCTTCCAACCCCTCAGTAATTACCTGAACTACAGTAGGTTGATTCCTTTCCCCTGGGATATTAAACTGTTTTGGTATGAAATCACCATATTTTGCTAACCATTGCTTTCTTCTTTCCTTCTCATGAGCCTGAAGTTTATAAAGGTCTTCATTCAAAAACTTGGTTAAAGAGTTTAAGAACCTTTTAGGATAGACAAATTGTTCATAATGTAATTCTTCCAAATATTTAGTCTTAATAATATTTAAAAATTGTGTGTAATGATAAGTAAGTTCATTAAGAGTCTTTGCATAAGTTTCAATAGGTGTTTGGTTAGAGTCAGGATCATTTGGTAGTGATGATGTATTCAATAATTCATCAAATTGATCAACAAGTAAGATGAATTGAGGTAAATTCTTTGTTTTAAAAGCTCGATATAGATCTAATTGTTCCTTTAATGTAATGATTAATCCTTCTATTTTAGAAGAATGAGTATCCAAATATCTTTGTGCTCTATTTCCATTACTTACTATCATATCACAAACTGTATTCAAATCCTTTAATACTTCTGGTAATTCTAATGTATCATTTCTTAATATTTCCAAATCAATTGAAGATCCATTTTTAATTAATTCTAATCCCTTATTACATTGATCATAATGATTAGTTAACATCTTTAATAATTTAACTAATTCATGTCCTAATGATGAGTTCTCCTTTAGAAGAGTACTAATTACACTATTAGATTCTAATGGAGATTTACCTAAGATAGCATTTTTAACATCAAGTTGTAATGGTTTGATTTCATCATAGACTTTATTAGCCTTATTATATCTTTTGACAAGAATATGACATGGTTCAGATATTGAGTCATGTAATTTAGTGTCTAATACTTGTCGTATCTTTGACCAATTATTCTTATATATTTCTACATTTGTTCGTAATAAAGTAATAGAATCAGTAGAAATAAAATCATCCAAGGGTCTTTCAGGTGTATTATCATCATTATCAATAACATTATCATTATTATCTAAATTTTCTAATATTAAAAATGATGGAATAGTAGTACTATGTAATTGCAAAAGTATTGCATCAAGATTACTTAATGCCGGATTAAGTAAAGTATTAATTTGCATTTGAGGTATTTCAATTAATGAACGTTTAGAATATTGAGATATATTATCAATTACTTTAATTATTAATTCATGTTGATGTTTAACGGCTTCATATAATGTACTTGATTCATCAAGTATATCAGGTAAATGAGTAGTTAATTGAAATTCTGTTGAATTGATTTGGATCTCGGCATTCGAACATAATTCTTGAGCTTTCTGAAGTGTAGAATGAGCTATTTCAGCCCATTCCATAACTGTACTCGTTGATATTGGTCCGGGCATATCTTCATGGAAGTAGCCTAATGGAGTAAATCCGTACTAGTGTAAGTGTAAGTGTAACTTGTAACTTATAACTTGTAAGTTAGCATGATAATTTGATCTAATCTGTAAATTATTAGGTGTAGTAAGAAAACTGTAAAAAAAGCCTGGTGTATGGATGTTTTGACTTTCTCGAGACCAAGCATGAAATATTTCACTACCGTTAACTAACTAACTAATAGTTAACTACTATATAACTAATAGTATCAGGGGCTTAAATATGAGTAGTGTATCTCCGTTGAAGGCGTTACATAGTGCTACTACTAATCAAGGAGCCATAACTTTTCTTAAAGGAGATGAAGTCACAGAATCCATTAAGGATGCTACTCATGTTAAATTTGGTAATGAAGATCATCCGTATGAATTAGATACTGTAACTAATTTTTATAATGATGATAAAGCTCAGAATCTTCGTGCAGTAGTGTTTTGTTGGTTACATGATAAATCATCTATTGTAGATTATAGACGAGAGTGTACTGAATTAGGTATACCTGATTTCAAGTTTTTAGTTAAGACTGAATTAACTACTTGGTTAAATGGTAATTCAGATTCATGTACATTTGTTAAGGAAGAAGAAGATGATAATGAAAATAAATCATTAAAAAAAACTAGTGGAGCAGATATTTCTACTACTTCTACTAGTGGTACTGGTAGTGGTAGTAGTAGTAGTTCAACTAAAAAGCATAAATTGGAAGATCCTCAAATCGATAGAATTTCAGTATTTGAACGAGAATCAATAGATCATAATGCTGCTTTAAGAGGATCTAAGAATATTGATTTTGGATATTTGATATCCGATGCTAAGAAATTTATAAGTCAATTAAAGAGGGCTAGAACCTCAGGAGATATTAAAAAGAAATCATCAGGTGGACCCAAGAAACAACCAATTATTATTGTTTCTCCTGCAACTACGGCTTTATTATCATTATCTAATGTTAAACAATTTCTTGAAGAAGGAGCATTTGTTGAACCAGATCCAAGTAATAAACCAACAGGACTTGTAACTATTCGTCATAAATCAGATAAATTAATATCATCTGCTCAACAAATAATAGTAGTGGATAATGTAGATATGTTTAATAAACCAGAATATTGGGATAGAGTAGTAGCTATATTTACTACAGGACAAGCATGGCAATTTTCCAAATATAAATATGCTAAACCTGAAGAACTTTTCCAACATTATGCGGGATTCTATCTTTCATATCAAGCTGATCCAACTCCTCGTCAAATAAAAGATTGGAATGTTAATGAGATTAAAGTAGATAGAGATAAAAGATTCAGAGATACTATGATTGTAAGAGATTTCTGGACTGATATTGATAAGATTCTTCTTGCTAAGGGATATGGAAAGGATTAAACTAATTAATATCAATATAAACTTGTAATATTTCATATATACACTACTTCAATAAACTATGTACAATTATCTGTAAATTATCTGTAAATTACTTGATTATCTGTAATTCTTTTCTAATTCTATAAACATGTCATATACCTCTTGTGGGGTCATGTTATTAACTTTTCTATCATCTCGATGTCTGATAGCAACAGTACCCTTTTCAATATCTTTATCACCAATCATAATAATGTATGAATAACTCTTTTGAATGGCATCTTTGATTCTGGAACCAACTGTTTCCTTTCTAGAATCAACATCAATGTAAAAGTTATATCCAGTAATAGGAGATATACTAGTTCCAGCTCCTAAAATATCACCTGAAAGTTTCTTATGTAATTCTTCTGCATGAACAATATGGGAATCATTAACAGGAATAATCACGGCTTGTCTAGGATTAATCCAGAAGGGCCATTTCCCTTGATAATGGTCAAGAAGTATAGCAAAGAATCTTTCTAATGATCCAAATACAGCTCTATGTACTAAAATGGGTTGATTGTTTCGACTACCATCGTGAGCGACATATTTCAAGTCAAATCTTTGAGGAAGTTGGAAATCCAATTGAATAGTTCCTACTTGATGTTTTTTCTTGAATGCATCAGTCAATAATACATCGATTTTAGGACCATAAAAGGCTCCATCACCTTCTCTAATACTCCATCCTGTTTCTCCAACTACACTGTTTAAGACACTTTTCAACTGTGATTCGGCATTATTCCATGTCTCAAGATCACCCAAGTATTTATCCTCCGGACGGGTAGAAAGATAGAACTCTATATCAGTATCCTTCATACCAAACACTCCATAAGTTTCTTTAATTAAGTTTATGGTGTTTTTAATTTCTTGATCAATCTGATTCAATTCACAAAAGATATGACCATCATCTTGATGAAATCTTCTAACTCTTGTAAGTCCAGAAAGTGCTCCACTAGCTTCATTTCTGTGTAGTGATGAAAAATCAGAGTATCGTACTGGTAACTCATTATAAGATCTATCGAATTTACTGAAAATTAAGCAATGACCAGGACAATTCATAGGTTTCAATCCATAATCATGTAATCCTTCTTCTTCTTCACTAATATCTACATGCTCTTCTTTACTAGAATCATTTCCTATCACTTTAAACATATCATCCTTATAATTCTGCCAATGACCTGATTGTTCCCATAGTTTAGTCTTATAGATTAATGGAGTTATGACTTCTTGAAATCCATATTTTGTTTGTTGATTCTTCATAAACTGTACTAGTTTATTGAATATTCTAGTTCCATGTGGTAAAAAGAAGATTGAACCAGGAGTTAATGAATCGGTTGTATATAATAGTTGTTTATTGGAGATGGTGTGATTGGCTTGTGTTGAGGATTCAGCCTCATGATGAGAGGAATGTTGGCGTAAAGCCGTTACTAAAGATCCCCGCGTGGAACCAGTTGACTTTATACCAGTCTTAATAGATTTGGCTAGTGATACAGTCATATTTCACTGGTAATACTGGAAACTATTAGTGGTACCATACATTATAGTAGTGGAAAAAAAAATAGTTTATGTTATCTCAGCGAACCACGCCTAAGCCGTGCCGACGGAGATGTGTTTATATTGCACTAATATACAGAGAAACTATACAATTAAGATCGTATAAGAGGGTACATAACTGAGTTATGAATTGTGACTTGGGATTTTTGAATTTGAATTTGAGTTTGAATTTGAACTGTCTACTGCCTTAAGCTTCTGTTCGAATATCGGGCGTGGAAGATGCTGAGACTATAGGCGTAGGTGATGCTTCTTCTTTAATTACAGGAACACTAGTAGTAGTGATAGTCGTACTGGCACTTGCACCAGATACTGAGGGTTTCTTTTTTTCATCTTTATGAGCAAATGATACATATTTAACTTTAAATCCACTGAAAGTTTTAAACTGTTTGGTCTTCTTTACCCATTTCTTACTTGGCTTTCCTGACTTATCTAATGCATATAACCCCAGAGTTATACTATTCATAGTCAATCCCGATGTGGATGATTCTTTTAATCCAGAATTGATCTTGAAATTACTTATAGTGGCTCCACTAGATCCATTATTTAAATTGTTTAAATTTGTAGAAGATCCATTGTTCTCTCCAGTACTAGGAGCTGGAGATCCCACTTTAGAACCTCCAGTTGATGTACTTGTACTATTAACTTTTCTCTCTTCTGCCGCTATCTTTTTCAATCGAGATTTGGATATAGGCGTTGGAAAATTGGGGAGTGTCTTCAAGAATGATGATGGAACCTTCAATTTGGCCCAGTAACGTTTTGGTGGTGCCATATTTAGGGTGTTGTTAAAGGTATTGATTTGATGATTTGGAAGGGTGATTAATGTGAATAACTACTATACTATTCAGTTATATATAGATTGGAGGTATATAGGTAAGTATTTACTAGTCCATCAGAAGACTGTCCAACCACTTCTTTAGACGTAATTATTACTATAGTCAATAGTCTGTTTATATGCCGTCCTGATTTTAGTGTGCGACATTTATTCTGAATATGTCGTGCATGTCATGTTGTAAATGTCGCTGTCATCTACATTAGCTGCAAATGCAATTTTATAACACTACGTAGAATATTTATTTATGATACTTTAGTACTTATTACTGGTATTTAGAATGAGTTGTATGAGTTAATGAAGCCATTACATTTAATAAGTAATAAATAAAGATGGTTTCTTAAAACTTGCAGGAAATAATAAGTCTTCTGATATTCTTTCTTCAGATAAATGTAGTATTTCCAAACATGGCGGTAGCTGAATATCACTGTCAATCTCACATAAACTTATATGTGAAAAGTCTAGATCTATTAGTTTTGGAGTAACCGAAGGACTCAGGAATAAAGGCCAGGTCAGCTTTAATTCTTCAAATTTGCTTCCCATTAAAGATAAATGTGTTAAATTTGGCGGTGGTTTCCATCCTTCCAAGTTTTCCAATCCATTACAGTCTATGTTTAGGGTCTTCAATTTGGTTAGTTCATCCCAATATTCATACGAAAGTAAGTCGGGCTGGTAACAAAATATGAATCTTAAAGTTTCTAAACTCGAAGGAAATTTAATTCTCACATCAAATTGGCACTCGTATAGATCCAATCTAGTTAAGTTGTGTGTGAATAATGTCATTTTTATATATAAATAAAATGGAATCCAATAGCCTTCAATATAAACACTAGACAAGTTAGGTGGGGTTGTAAACGGATAAGATACTTCTTTCCTATTAGAAGCCTTAACCAGAAAGGTATCAAGACTTGCTGGCATGCGACTTAATAGGCCAAAGGCACCAAAGGGAGCATCAACATCAAATGTTGTCAATTCTTCAGGCCATCCAATTGACTCCAAATCATCCAAAACCTTTGATATTTTTCCACTTAAATTAAGTTCGTATAATTTAGTTGGCCATCCCTCATCTCCTTGGAATTCTCTAAGACCGTCGATACGAAGAGTCTGAATTTTTCTAAAGTTCTTGGTAATAAGGATAAATTAATTTCATTAAAATTCTGAACATGAATTCGCAAGTCAACTAGGTTGGAGCCACTTAAACTGGTCAACTCGACAGAATCAAGAGGATCTACTTCAAGGACTTTCAATGACTTGAGAAAGTCTTTAAAGTCGTATTTCAAGCTATTATTCTACAATTTTTCTATTGACTTATTATTTTTATATGTGGTATTTTCGATATCATCATTATATTTTCCATATTATAATAATTTATAGGATTTTGAATTCCTTTATAATCTCTAAAACAAACTAATTGTGTCAAAAGTTTCGTCAGATCTTTGGGGGGTTTTGTTCATCTTCATATGACTTTTTCAATTATCCCAGCTCTTTATGCAAACGGAATCTTAATTTTTTTTTACATGTATCATGATCCTAATTTCACTCTCCGGCTGAAGTTATTTTTACTTTCTGTTGCAAAAAAACTAAAATATAAAATAACCAATTATTCTAAAATTAATACTAATAAAATCAATGTATCATTCCGAGGGTTATTTAGCAGTTAAGCGAGTGAACTGAAGAATCTATTTAGTTAGGCTATTGCTTGTTATTAGCTATATAATTCTACTTTATAGTTTAACTAGAACCCTCATATAAGAATAAATTGAACTCCCAGGTATAAATACTATATAATATACCTTAATTAACCTATAAACAGTTTACTATAATATTGCCAAATTTGCACTTCTTCTTTTCCTTCAAATTTGTCAAAACAATGCTGCAAACTTATTGAAGTCGCATTTTTTAATCTGAGTAACTACTGGGCGGAGTGACAGTTTGGGTCATGCATTATCCTAACCATAATTATACCAATCAAGTATCGTCTAAAGCTCTTCCAGTGTGGGTTCTAAAGGTATTTGGAGTGCTTCTGCGATATATTTATTCGTTTTCAAAATTTTGCAGCTAGCATTAGCAATTACATTACTAGTTAATTCAGGTAGAGACTGATTGGCAATGCCAATGACAATTATTCCATGTATGCAGAATTCTACAAAGCCAAATTCTAACTCTAAAATAACTCTCTCTAACTGTAACGACGATTTGAATCTAGATCGCCTGAAACTTCGAAGATCCGATCTATCATTCCTTTTGAAGACATCAGCCATCATCTATTATTAGCAATAAAGAAACCTTTGTGCAAGTTCACACGACCTTTCCGAAAAAAGTTGATCTGAACCAGAACACGAAACGGTTCAAAAACAACAAGTCAACAGATAGCAATAGTTAACTTTAGGATCTAGAATCTTATACACCTAGTATTGATATAATGGTAAGTGTACATTAGGAATTATATACTGTGGAAAATTGGGATTAAGAAGTGTTGATTGACTCAGTTACGGACGCATAATGGCCGAAGACTACGTAAATCGTCTATTGATACCGTCACTTAGTCAAGTCCGATTAACCTACAAATCCATAGAAAATGATAAGATTTACTAACAATTGCTTCGAATATAGTCTGAAAAGTTATCAGAACAGCAAATAGCTGAATTCAAAGAAGCCTTTTCTTTGTTTGATAAGGATAGTGATGGAAAAATCACCACCAAAGAATTAGGTTCAGTCATGAGATCTTTGGGTCTTAACCCATCAGAAAGTGAATTGACAGATATGATAAATGAAGTTGATGTAAATAGTGATGGATCTATAGACTTTCCTGAATTTTTAACCATGATGGCTAGAAAAATGAAAGATACCGATAGTGAAGCAGAAATTGCTGAAGCTTTTAAAGTATTTGATAGAAATGGTGATGGTAAAATCAGCGCCACTGAATTAAAACATGTTTTAACAACCATTGGTGAAAAATTGACTGATAGTGAAGTCGATCAAATGATTAGAGAAGCTGATATTAATAATGATGGAGAAATTGATATCACCGAATTTACTCAATTATTGGCCCAGAAATAAATATCCCAATCTATTCCTTTAGAGTTATGTTTGTAATGTTCTTCTACTTATTTATAGTCGTATATATATTTATATCTGAATAAATCTCATATATCCTTACCAATGACTACTTTATGATTTGTAGATAACGATAAACCTTTAACGCGATGCGGTACTTTTTTATCCCCCACCATAGACTATACCAGCAAGCAAGTCAAGTATGAACGGATCGACTAAGAAGTACAAACATCCCCATGCATCTAGATCCACTTCTACTAGTTCAGCAGTGTCTGTAAAGAGTGAATCTTCAAATTCAATAACCAATTCCGATATCATCGATGAATATCTTGCTCCTAGCGCCAAAGGTCCTGGTCCCGATTCTAGTTCCACCAGGCAAATCAATTTAAATCGAAACAAATATAATGAGAAGGGCTCAAAAAGTAAAGATGAAGAAAAGGCAGCTGCTAGAGCAAGAAGATTTGCTACTCCCAGTACTCCTATCAATGCAAATTCGTATGGGTTTGTGAGTAGAGGTGAGGACAATAGACTACAGAAGTATCATCGTGAACGACAAAAGTTCTTTAATATGATATTATTGTCGTTCATTAAGTATTGTAATTCAAATTCCACCCATTCATTAAGTAAGAGCATCGACCGATTGATTAATAGATCTGAAGTAGTTGAAGAAGAGGAAGAAGAAAATGAAGATGAAAAATCAAATCAGAAGGAAAAGGCAGTAGGGTTAGATTCTATACTTAGTTCATTAAGAAAATTACGAGAAGCCCTATTATATATAGATCATAGTTCAAGCGCTAACAACATTAAGGATAAAGAAGTTGAACAATTTACTAAGAAGGTATATCTTTTCTCAGTTCGATTGAGTAGTAATATCGGTCATTATCAAACTTATATTCCTAGTATAAATCATCTTATTCATAATAAGAACCTTCTCACAGATGATGAATTTGAAGAGATATCCATATTATTAATTCTTCATCTATTGCATTTTAATAATCTAACTTCCAAAGCCATTAAGATATACTTTGGTAGTAAATTAAATAATCGGAAATCCAATGATTCTATTAAATTATGGCAAATAATTCAAAGTTGGATTCAACAAGATTACGTACGATGGTTTAAGTTATTTCATAGTGAAAAGGATAGTTGTAAAGTAACTATTATGAAGTTTGGGTATGATAAAATAATTAAGCATACGCTTGAAGTTATAAACCAATCTTATTTCACCATACTAGAGAAAGATCTATATAATGATGTATTACAACAAGAGTATATTGCTAGTAAATGCGATATTAATGATATAATTGACAAGTACAAGTTATCATGGAAAGTTCAGGACCTGGAGAAGGCCCATAATCGGTTAGTAATAGTTAAGGAAAGACGACGTGTATAGAAAAAGTGTATAGAAAGAGAGGGTGATGTAGGATATACAGTATATAATGTATAGTATATAGAGTACAGTATATAGAGTATAGTATACAACGTATAGTGTATGCTATATAGTATATGAGCATATGACATATAGAGGATAATAGTATACTGTTATAATTAGCATAGCTTATCTAAATCTCTATGCTCGCCTTTATGGGGAAATAAACGAAAGTTCACAGGGACAAATTTGTTACGGCATCTAGAAGAATTCACCACCAATATCTAGTCTTCATACTATAAGATGGCCACCGCCAAATACAACCCCAATAAGTTACCAGATTTGATTAAGATCGATGATATAACGTCAGGCAAAATCGATCCACAACTCATATATCAAGAATTAAATCGATTAAAAGTGGAGTTAAACATTCTTCGCAATGACATGAACAACTTTCTAAGAGTACTTATTGACATCCCAACCAATGCCAACGGTGATGTAAATGAACACGAGTATTTCAAAGTTATTGCATCTCGATTAAAAACCTTAAAGGAAACTATCAACGAATATTGTCTCGAATACAATAAGTTATTGCCCATAATAAATTTGGCCCAAATTAAACTAGGACACGAAGTAGAAATACTACCTCCTCCCACTTCCAATAGACCAAGTGTAGCAGGAGGATTGGTCAATACAATTACAGCTACAAATACTCCTACTATTCCGGCTACAAATATTTCTACGCCATCTACAACTACTGGTGCTACACCTACAGCTACTGCTACAACCCCCGCCATAAATTCAAACACAAATACAAAGAGAAACTCCGTAACCAAACTGGGCCCCAATAAACCGGGCGCAAACGTTAACCAACCTATAGTTATCTAGTAAGTCATTAGTAGTCATTATGTAATACACATACACATATACATATAATATATATATACGGTCGTACTGACACTGATATCCCTCTGTTACCCTGAACTGACTCATTAACTATCGCGCACTTTTGGGTCGTCCGCTGCCTGAAAAATTCATCGGGCTGCAATATAAAGAGCCGGTTCAGCACCACTATTAGTTAGCAATTATAATCTGGTCACTATTAGACAGTATAGAACCTATAAACTATAGATAACTATAACTTATAAGCTATAGAAGAACAACTGCTTATACACTATGTCGGAATTAATTAGACAAACATTTGCTAATGCTAAGGCTCAAGGTAGAAAAGCCTTAGTTAATTTCATTACTGCTGGATATCCAACTATTGAAGATACTTTACCAATCTTAAAGAATATGCAACTGGCAGGAGTTGATATTATTGAATTAGGTATTCCATTTTCTGATCCTATTGCCGATGGTCCTACTATTCAACAAGCCAATAATGTTGCCTTAGATAATGGTATTACTGTTCCTAAATGTCTTGATTTAGTTAAACAAGCAAGAGCTGAAGGTGTTGTAGTACCTATTATTTTAATGGGTTATTATAATCCTATTTTAAAATATGATGAAGTTAAATTTGTTGAAGATGCTGCTAAAGTTGGAGCTAATGGATTTATTATTGTTGATTTACCACCTGAAGAAGCTATTAGATTTAGATCTTTATGTATTAAAAATGAATTAAGTTATGTACCTTTAGTTGCTCCTGCTACTACTAATGAAAGATTAAAAGTTTTAGGTGAAATTGCTGATTCTTTCATTTATGTAGTATCTAAAATGGGTACTACTGGTGCTTCAAAGACTGTTTCATTTGGTATTGAAGATTTATGTGCTAGAGTTTCAAGTATAGTCGGTAAAGATATTCCATTAGCTGTTGGATTTGGTGTTTCAACTAGAGATCATTTCTTAGCAGTTGGTAAAGTGGCTGATGGTGTAGTTATTGGTTCAAAGATTGTTACACTTATTGGTGAATCTCAACCGGGTCAAAGAGGTAAAGTTGCTTATGATTATGTAAGATCCATCTTAGGTGAAGATTATCAAGTTCCTGAACAAGTTGTTCTTACTAAATCAGATTCTTCTTCTACTTCTACTTCTACTTCAAGAGAAGCTAAACCAATCATTGAAGAAACCCATAAATATAATCCAAGATTTGGAGATTTTGGAGGTCAATATGTTCCAGAAGCCTTACATTCTTGTTTAGCTGAATTAGAAAAAGGTTTTGAAGATGCTGTTGCCGATCCAAAATTCTGGGATGAATTTAAATCTTTATACTCTTATATTGGTAGACCATCATCATTCCATAAAGCTGAAAGATTAACTGAATATGCTGGAGGTGCCCAAATTTGGTTAAAGAGAGAAGATTTAAATCATACTGGATCTCATAAGATTAATAATGCTTTAGCTCAAGTATTAATTGCTAAAAGATTAGGTAAAAAGAAAATTATTGCTGAAACTGGTGCAGGTCAACATGGTGTTGCAACTGCTACTGCTTGTGCAAAATTTGGTTTAGAATGTACAGTATTTATGGGAGCAGAAGATGTTAGAAGACAAGCTCTTAATGTATTTAGAATGAGAATTTTAGGAGCTAAAGTTGTTGCTGTTAAAAATGGTACTCAAACTTTAAGAGATGCCACCTCTGAAGCTTTCAGATTTTGGGTATCTAATTTAGAAACTACTCATTATGTTGTTGGTTCAGCCATTGGTCCTCATCCATATCCAACATTAGTTAGAACTTTCCAAAGTGTTATTGGGCAAGAAACTAAAGAACAATTTAAAGCTTTAAATAATGGTAAATTACCAAATGCCGTTGTTGCTTGTGTTGGTGGAGGATCTAATTCTACCGGAATGTTTTCACCATTTGAAAAGGATTTGGAAGTTAAAATGTTGGGAGTTGAAGCTGGAGGTGATGGTTTAGATACTGATAGACATTCAGCTACATTAACAGCCGGTATTCCTGGGGTCTTTCATGGAGTTAAAACTTATGTATTACAAGATAGTGATGGACAAGTTCATGACACTCATTCAGTTTCTGCTGGTTTAGATTATCCCGGTGTTGGACCAGAATTAGCCTTTTGGAAGAGTACTGGACGTGCTGATTTTATTGCTGCTACTGATGCTCAAGCTTTACAAGGTTTTAAATTATTATCTCAATTAGAAGGGATTATTCCTGCTTTAGAATCATCTCATGCCATATATGGAGGGGTTGAATTGGCTAAAACTTTACCAAAAGATCAACATATTGTTATTAATGTAAGTGGTAGAGGTGATAAGGATGTTCAAAGTGTTGCAGAAGTCTTACCTAAATTAGGTCCTGAAATTAATTGGGATTTAAGATTTGAAGCTGATCCTTCTAAATAATTTCTAAATAACTAATTAGATTATAACATATATAAATATATTTGAATGTGTAACTTTTTTTATTTACCTATGTACTATAAATTTTCTGGCATAGTCATCATAATTAATACTGTTGATGACCAGCCAAGGAAATTCTTAGCTCCCTTTTCTTTTCCACTATCATCTTCATAAGCTTCCCATATATAACCAGTAGTTTCCCATTTATCAGCAATGTTATTAATAATGTTTAATCGTAATTGATGATAAGTAGAGGTTACCTTTTCCTTTAATTCTTTACTCATATAAGACTTGGATATATCATAGTAATGCTGTAAGGCATCAAGCGCCATATAATTAATATTAATCCAGATTGGTGATCTCCAATAGTTCTCTTCTGTCTTATAGTATTCGTCAGACTTGGATAATGATCTAAGACCAAAGTCAGTCCATAACTCTTCTGGATCACTAATTAAGTCTACAATACTCTCAATTTTGGATACTTCATGTTCAGGAATCAATTTGGTTAAGAATGGGAAGAGGGTAACGTATCCCTTATGACATACATGAATATTGATATCATCATCATCAACACTTACATCACAATAAGCTTGATGCTCTTCTGACCAATGGATGGCGTCTATATTCTCAATAATAGCTTCTTCGGTCTTTTTATATTGTTCATAGTCTTCATCAAGATGTAACAATTCTGCAATCATCTTCATGGATCTGGTCATGACTCCTATCCATGATAATAAATCAATGTTTAATTCAGCAATGTCGGCTGGTAAAGCACGAGGATAATCATCAATCCCACTGGCTAAACAATGAGTTAAAGTTCTACCTCTCCATCTATATACCTCACCATTAGTACCTCTATCTTCAAATTCTCTATATAACCCTTGTTGAGTTCTCTTAAACCATTCATAATGAGTTTTCAATTTAGGATAGATATTTTGGGTATAATTATATAATAACTTTGGATTATTAAGTATTAATGACCCTAAATTCTTAGAATCCAAACTAGTGATATCATCAACATTATAAGGAGTATCAAGATCAAGATTATGAGGGTCTTTGATATTATTCAATAAATATGTGAACACAAGCATTAATGTAGGAGGATTAACTATTTCTGGACTTTGAACTTGGAATTCTTCAGGAACTCTTGATCTTGCTTCTGGTCCAAGGATCTGTTCACGAGCAATCCAACCATCTTCATCAATCAAATTAAACCATGACTGTAACACTTCAAATACCAAATCTGAATCATAATTAATTAATGGAATTAAATGGAATCCCTCATCCCATAAGAATCCTCTGGAGAAGAATGGTCTTGATGGTACTAATGAGAATAATTCATGAGGACCTTCAAGTGATCCTTTTAATTTATATTCTTCAAATGATTCATCATCGAATTTGGTTTCTCTATCAACCAAATGATCTCCATAAGCATAAGTTAATCCTCCAAGTAAACCAGATAAGAGTTCCTTAGCAAAATCGAGATGTTTTGATTGTTTATCATAGGGTGCCTTCAATTGGAACTTATCATTAAACTTATCATCAAAAATCTTAAGGTTCCTATCAATCTTTTCATTAATATTGTCAAAGGTTATCATTTCAGTAGGTCTCGTAAGTTTATTAGTATAGATAATATCGAATTCAAACTTACCTTCAAATACCTTTTGAACAAAATGTAAGTTACCTTGATAATGCTTCATATCACGAAGTAAGAAAGCTTGTTCTGGTGGAACAGCATTCCCATTAGTTTCAAGTAGATCTTCAACTGAATCCAGTAGCAATGCAAGAAATATATCTTTAGCTCTCCAAGTATTATCATCAGGAACCGCTAAACTTAAATGTTGAGTTTTCAGAGGATCTAAGAAGTGATATTTGGGGTCACCCTTTGGATGTCTATTAGATGCTGGACCATCATTAATCTCAATGTCAAACATTCCCAATTCTTCTGAGATACCTCCAAGCTTAATATTCCCCCTATACCCCTCCTGTTGAGGTCTATTCTCTAATTGTAAATATCCATTTCTAGTCTTAAGGCCTAATTCATTAATTTCATCTGATTCACCTTCTAATCCAGAGTACCATACCAATGCAAGCTTATTATATTCAAATCCTTGCATATATTCTCCTCTAATCTTAGCTCCCCATGATAAACCATCTGAACTCTTGACATAGTCAATGGTTAACTCAATATGATAATCATCATCTCTAATAACTTCTCTACCTCCTAAACGTGGATCATAAGATATCCAATTAGCTTTTCTAACTGGATCATACTTCTCATAGACGTGTCTGATATTATGAAGTCCTCCATAGTCGTCGACTCCAAACCACATTAATCCAGATAATAAAGAATGAGGAATACGAGGTCTAATTCCAAAATATAAAGAAGATCTATAGGGTCCCCAAAGTAATGAAGCATCCGACAATTCAGTATACTGTTGATTGAACCCTCCTACTGATTCAACATCTTCAATCACATCTTCAGACTCATAGATGTCAAAGTGGAATTGCTCACTGCGAACAACCACCAGATAAAGTGACAATTGGAGAATTAATGCGACTAAGCAAATCTTTGTTCGCTTGATCCAATTAGTCATAGTAATATACTCGCGTCTATTAATAAAGGATTGGTTAACCGTTAAAGATGTTTTGGTGATGAATGAGAAAAAGTGCAATATCAGATGGTGAAAAATTTCACTACAAATTATAAATTTTTTATAAACTTTTTATATAAACTTTAAATAGTCCCTTATATTGACTATATGAATGTGGCCATCTAAGAAGGGCTTAGGAGTACGACTAAGCTATGGAGTATCTGGGAATGGTAGTGGAGTTTCTGGATTACTGTCAGAAGTAGAATTTGCTAGACGAGATGGACCTCATGAAATGTATGAGATTCATCAATCACTAACAAATGTAGTAGAAGGTCAAGTCCCATTATATTCAAATCCCGAGTTACAAGAGAGTGTTAAAGTATCTGTATCAAGTATAGAAGGTTTCATTCCTAGTAATATTGTTTCATCTTTACATCATGAATCAGATGTATTTACATCATCAATAGCTCATGATCCTAACTTTCGAAATCTACTAAAGATAGTAGGATTGAAAATCAAATCTACTAATAAACAAAGTAGTTGTTTAGCTGTATTATATCCTGGAGGTGCTTCAGGGAATGTATTGAATATATCTAAATTGACTTATATGAGTATTGATGCAGTTAAAGAAAATAATAAATATACTTCGATATTAATGCCTGACTTAGCTACATCTTATCAAATAACATTCACTAGTCAAATCAAACAGATAGAAACTCCACCAACACTTTCATATTATGTTTCTTCATATTTGGTAGTAAGAACTAATTTCAAAATATATGTGCTTGATTGTTGTATGAATGATGAAGGTATTGATATTCAAGTGATTTCAGAAATAGATAATAAACAACTTTCTGGATTCGAATTTGCTGATGTCCGATTCAATCCGTTTGATGATAGTCAATTTGGATTAGTAGATATTAAGGGTAATTTTGGTATTTGGACCGTAAGTCCTCAACGTGTAAGTAAACTAAATCTTGGTCAACAGTCTATCTACGATACTAAGGAATTATCTAATTGGAAAAGAATTATATGGTCACAAGATTCTCATAAAGTACTTGTTCTTTCTAGAACTTGTATGGAAGAATTCGATATCGCTACTAAACAAATGAAACGTATAATCACTTCTAATACATGGTCAAGAATCCAAGATTGCCAACGTGTTGAAAATGAAGATTATGCATTCTTATTGACATCCAAAGAATTGATTTGGTTGAAATTAAAGGGAGGTATAGAGAGAATGATTTCATGGAAGCATTTTCTTGATGATTCTGATCCTTCATTACAATTATCAGTCAGTGTAATTAGTCATCAACATTATACATGTACGATCTTTTCAGAAGCTAATCCATTAATTTTTGTATATACTTTTGCCATAGAGAATGGTAAACCATATAGTGTTAAGGATCCCTATTGCATTAAGAGAGGTGAATATCCTGGCTCACTCAAGCAAGCATTATTCATTAAGGTCAACTTTAATTTTTATACCAATGAGCAAGATTCTGATCTTGAACAGATAAGAGAAGATGATGAGGAATACATTGATTGCGACAAGTATGTATTATTCGAATTAAGTTCATGTTTAGGACTCACCATACGTGCATTCAGTACCGAGCCTGGGTTTTCAATTAAAAATGATGAAGAAATAACTACTCAAGAACCAGAAGAGTATATTACTAGATCTAATCAATCACAGTATTTCGATGTGATACCAAACATTCATATTCGTAATATTGTAGAGGCACTTAAAGTTCATGAAGATCAATCTAGTGATAGTAGTATAGAATCTCAGAAACAATCTCTTCAAACATATGCTTACTCATTAGGTGAGGGAGTATCAAGATTTGATGAGGATTTGGCATCATATCTAAGTTTACTTGATATTTCAGATAATATACCATCATTAGTTGAAGATATTGCTGAATTAGATACCATGTTAGAGCAACTAGACTCTTTCTATAAATCCAAAGATATTCAAACCAATATCTTAGTCAATACGTCCCTTGTGAAAAGGAATCTACTCCTTAATTCTCAAGATTCTGATTTACAAGTATCGACTGCAGGCGATCTTTATCAACTACTCAACCGCATATACTGTACCAATTCTCATTTGAATACACTTAATACATCCACTAGTTTGTTAAGAGCATGTATGCAACTAAGTACTGGACTCATTAAATCCAAATCTACCAATTTAACTACTAAACTTAATAAACACTATAATGAAACTTTAGAAGCTAGTGATGATCAAGTGAAGTCACTCATTGATAATTGGGATTCTCATGATTTGGATGGAAGAACTGAATCTCAAGCTACTATTATAGATTCTCAACCAGTCATGCCTACATTGGTACTTTCTCAACGTCAGCGTGTACAATCGCAATCGCAATCGGTACACGTACCTTCACCATTATCGCAGTCTACAGTACTGAGCACGCACAATACTCATTCGCAATCCCAACGTCTTGTTCGTCCACAATCGCAATCCAGTCAGAGGCGAAAGAAACGTAAAGGAGGATTTGCATAATTGTAATATATTATTTTGTATCATTAATTGTATCATTAAACTAGATAGTATATAATCTATGTATCATTATTAGAATATAGCATTATTATATATAGCATCACATTAGAATTAGCATTAACATTCATATTAGCCCGTAGCTTAACTTTGCTTGGTTATCTATCTTGTGTCAAGCTACCTGTTTCTTTGTTTATTTCTTGAATAGTAGTGGCTAGCAACTTGGGATCCACGCCCTCATCTAAAAGCTTGATACATAACTGGAGGGTGGACTCGCTGATCTCGGTGACATTGAGCACTCGTGCTAGTTCGATCACTAATCCATTGGAGGATACAGTACTCATTGATGGTGGTAGATGTTAGTCGTAATTAGTGTTGTTTAGTAGCAGCTGTAAAATTTACGCGTAAAAAATTTGGCTGCCATGCATCAAACACAAATCACCAACCATAAATCACTAACCCATGGTGATAACCAGTATGAGATATGGTGTGCGGGTGTTAGGAGCAGTTCGAGTGCGACAGTACAGTAGTGTTCATGCACCTTTACGGATTGCATACTTTGGTAGTGATGATTTCAGTGTGTCTGCCTTAGATGGGTTAGTTAAGTATCAGCAACATCATCCATCTAAGATAGAATCTATTCATGTAGTCACTAAGAAATTATTACCAACCGGTAGAAAACTCCGTACCATTACTGAGCTTCCTATTGGAGAATATAGTGCGCAAAATAATCTTCCTATGATTAGAGTCAGTAATGGTGAAGATATTAAAGAATTAAGTCAATTACAATTCTCATTAGCTATTGCTGTATCATTTGGTGTCCTAATACCGGGGCAATTCTTAAGTAGTTGTCAATATGGAGGAATCAATATTCATCCATCATTATTGCCTCGGTATCAGGGGGCTTCACCTATTCAGTATGCACTCATGAATGATGATCATGTTACAGGAGTTACTGTACAGACATTACATCCTACACATTTCGATAGAGGAGATATTGTTATCCAGTCTGATGAAGTGGCTATCGAAGATCATGATAATTATAGTTCGTTAGCGACTAAATTAGGAGCATTTGGTGGTCAGTTATTGGTAGATGTTATAGATCAGGGATTATTTAGACCTGATCATGATAGAGTGAAATCAAAGTATGAAGTATCCAAAGCTCCTAAACTACATAAGAGTGCTAGTCAAATTAGTTGGCAGAAGCATAGTGCACGACAAGTTGTTCAACTTGGCAAAGCTCTAGGACCATTATATACGTATCAGTATGTAGATATTCATACTAAACGGAAGAAAGTACAGGAGTTTCAGAGAGTTATACTTTCAGATATTAAAGAGGTAGAGGGAGAATATGAAGAGCTTAAGCAAGTAGGGCAATTCCAATTGGAAAATGAGCGACTTATAGTTAAAACGCATACGGGGTATGTGTCAGTAGGGAGAGTTAAGTTTCAGGCGTGTAAGGAAGAAGCGCCAGAAGAGTTTATGGGTCAAGTAAAGAAACGTACAGGACATGAACTGTATGTGTTTGGAGACGGTTGATGTATAGCTTATAAATTCAAAGGTTGCATAGTGTACATAGTAATAAATTTAAAATATAATACTCAACAGGGTCTTACTGTATAGTCAATAATCATATACTTTTCTACTATATCACACTGTATTAATACGATATATGTCATTCATATACTACAACATACTTTACTTATACCATATATATTATTCTATACTTATACTACACATCTCTATAGAAATACTTGACAATGCTTATTAAACTCGCCTACCGCCACCACTATCTTCTCATACAAAAAGTTCCTATTCGCCTTATCGGGGATAGGAATAAATGGCCCCTCTCTGACTTTCAATCCAATACTGATACCTGTACTTTCCTTAGAAATCGCCTTAATCTGTTCAAACTTAATGATCCATTTGGTACTGAGAGTATTGACCGTAAAGAGGACAATCATTCGATAAGTTACAATCACACACATCTCCTCTCCACTAAGTAATAAATGAGCTAAATAGACTTCATTCATATACACTCCTTCATCTATACTCTTAAGCCAATATTGACCTTGAGCCTCTCTCACTGTATAAGGTCTCATGACTCCGTCAGGAGATATATATCGAGGTAATCTTACTTTATCCAAGGCCTCAGTATCAAATACTGTAGTTGTATTACGAATTCCTTCACTAACATTGGAGGCTAAATCAAAGAATCCAATGGCTGTCTTAGTAGGTAAGCCAATAACTCCCTTTCCTAATCCTTTAAAGAATCCTTCTACTCCTCCCTTACTGGCCCCTTCAATAGGAGCTAATGCTACACCTGTAACTCCACTAGTTATAGATTCAAAGAATGAATTGGCTCCCGCAGCTACACCATATAAGGCATGTTTAGGACGATTTCTCCGTAAGTTACGACGTCTCTGTTGAAACTTAGAGTCCATAGTAGCCACGGTTAATCCCTTAGCTATGGATCCAGTAACTTTAGAAAAGGAATCTGAGAATCCAAACACTGTCTTTTTAAGGAAACTAAGACCTCCCTTAGCAAACTCAATTCCAATCTCTTGTGGACGATCAGTCATCATGAGTCCCTGCCAGGGTTCATAGAATGCATCTAATACTCCACTCAGTAAGTTTCTAAATAATCCTACTGGATTACCAATGAAATCTGCCAGCCCTAAGATCTTATGGACTTGATAAAAGAACTCCTGTCCATAATGGGTTTGAATAGATTGTTGAAGGATCGGGAGAGGAGCTCGTAAGTTCTCGATGAACAAAGAATTCAATCGGATAGGTGCATCATTAATATTCCCAATGGCCATAGTAAGTACATTAAAGAAGAACATAATAGTGTTCTGAGATGATGCCTTATCTTCAGCATTAACTCGTTCTGTTCGAACAAACGATAAGTTAGTGACAGTAGGCTGTAAATGAAGAGCTTCAAAATAGATATCTTCACCACTAGCAAACTTCTTAGGAGCCGGAATCTCAAGAGTCTCGTCACAGAGTCTATCCACTTGTTGATTATTCCAGCTAGCACCTGGAAACTTGGCGAAATCCAATAGAGCAAAGAGGAAATCCTCATCAATCTCTATAGACATCTCCTGTAAAAGGATAGTGGCATACTTTATAAAGAGGACTCCATGAGTTTGATCCTTTACTTTACTAATAGCTGCAGAAAGTGATGGATGATTAGCCAATTCTTTACCTGATTTAGGCACTACAGTAGGGTATAATACTATGGGGAATATACCTCCATATAATTGGTTATCAATTTGAATCCATTTCAACTTAACACTGACATTCTGATACAAATCCAGTTCATTATATCTGAGTTCTAGACCTCGAAGGGTTATGTAGCATAGCTCTTGTTGACGAGTATTGATGAGCGATATCCCTAAACCTTCAAAGTTAGTAATGATTTGGGTATAGTAATGATCATCCTGAGTAGTTTCATAGTTCTGACTTACACTCACACTCGAGCTAGTCTTATCCTTATCTTGTAACTTATACAAGCTGACAGAGGCATCATAGTTGGTAATAATGAGCGATTGAGTAGGTCCATCTGCCACTACATTAAGATCAACTATAGTCTGTTCTTGATTCTCGGTTGGAGGTAATCTAAAGGGTTTTAAATTCCCGATTTCCGCCAAATTAATGACTCTCTCTCGACCATGAGATCGAAGCACCAATTCCTTGATGAGTCCATTAGGATAATCATACGCATAGGGCATTACCGATCGAGCAGGAACCTTATAATAGATAGGTTTATAAGGAGTATCATGCTTTACGGTTTCTCCCTTTTCATCCACATTAGGATCACTCTGATAGATATAGAACTCGGCATCGGTAAAGTTTCTAATGGAGAATGGCCAGCTATTATTGGCATTCTCAATCTGAATAAAGATCGTAGCATCTTCAGTAAAGATATGGACTTTCATAAGGGTTTGACCTACTCCTTCTCGGTATACTTTTACAAACACTTGTCCTATATCGTCTATACAGAAAGGAGAAGACCATGTGCGTGAGCCATGAGTTAATTTCACAAGTAAACTCTTTCTGTCTATACGTCTTAAGCAATAGAGAGGTATAACTTCTCCCAGAGCTACTTCATGGGTTCGAGTAGATCCTGATTCAACTACCAGAAGCAGTTCTTCAAGCATATTTCGAAGGACATATCGAGGAGCCAAGGTAACTACTTTACTCAAATTGTATTTACCTTCTCCTTCAGCTATAGAGATCCCTACATTCATCTCTAATTGACGATCAGCTACTTGTGCCTTAACCTCAGCCGTTTGTCCTATAGCATCAAAACTTAAGGGAGTCGACCAGGTGGAATCTCCTATTTTCAATTGCACTCGATTACGATCTCCATCAAATGAGAACATAGTAGGAATACCTCTTCCTGAGGAGTGAGTTAAGTTACCATTATCTCGAAGCATTAAATTCTGACCTGTCCTATTCATCACTACATAAGGACAGTAGACTACAGCCTTAACACTCGTACTATTAGTAGTTTGTCGAGGATAGTAGATATGAAGTTGAAGTTCTTGACCGTCAGTCCGTTTCAATGCCAAAGAAGTTTCTCTATCAAACTGAGAGTTTGGCGGAGTATTGATAATGGCAAATTCCGATTTCCCAAACCCACAGTTCCGAGGTTCAACACTGAGAAGTACTAAACTATCGAGACTTACTACATGTACATAACTCTTAACTCCCTTGGATATACTGCCACTCCAATCCTTTCGAGTTCGTTTATCATAGAGTCTATAGTCCAAGTCAAAGGGGAGTAAATTCTCGATTTCTAATGGAGCTGAGATCACAAGACTCATGTGGGGGTATATCTGAGCAAGTGGTTCTTCATGATCGTAGACAGCTTGAGCTTGGAAGTAGTAAGAAGAGTTATCACCTGATGAAGCAGCTTGACACCGTAAGGATGCTCCATGATGAAGCAAATCCTTCCAGAAGAGTGATCCATCACTCCAGTGGTAATTGGTGGTGATGTGAGGTCTTATCTGGAGAGTACTGGCATATACGCAGCTTATGGGTAATGATTTAGTGGCCTTAGATTCAATCACAAGTTCTTGTTGTTGATTAATCTTGACCACTATGGCCACATCGGCATCATTCTGAATCCTTACCGTCGACCGTAAGTAGATGGTCTTGACATTATCAGTGCCAAGGACAATCTCACATACTAATCGATTATGGATACTATCGACGGCAGGATAAAGTACCATCACTTCTTCTCCTTCTCCGGTAGCTGCTATATTACGGACTTCATCATATGGAGAATCAACCAATTTAACTCCAAGTACTCCTATACGATTATTAGAATCTAAGTTCTGTCTTACTGCTCGCCAGTCTTCAAAGGCCCATGAGATTTGACTATCTTGTTGGATACTTCTCGTGGCTTTGGTGGTGGCGGTGGTATCATGATCAGCCCATACTTCTACATCATACCCTGTCTCATTGACTATCACATACGGATTATCCTCTCCTCGAGGTTTCAACTTATGATCACTGGCCAAGAGACTGGTAATCTGAGAAAGAAGAGCTACTGATCGAGAAGTTACGGTGATTTCTGCCAATTCTCGTGATGATACTTCAATCAGTAATTGCAGAGATGGTCCCATAGTCTTGGATGCATAGATGGAAATGGGCCATGGTTCTATAAGAGGTTCCCAGGCAGATTGGGAGTAATTATAGATATTGACATACAGTTCAATGTATGCTTCAGCATTGAGATCAGTCGACCAATTAATGGCTCTGATTTCAAACGGTTTGACATTCATATCCAATACAGGAAGTTCATGGATATCTCCAATAAGGACAAACCGAATTCCTCCAATAGATGCATTGAATTCTTCACCTTTAACTATCACTTGGGGTGATTGTTTTGTCGATTTTGGTGAGTCTTCTGTAAGTGGTTCTTGACTAAGAAGACTAGGTAAATGGGCTAAACGCTGTCTTAACTGATCCAGTAACGTATACTCATCATCAGGCTTGACTTGGGGACCTTGAGATGCTGTATAGAGTTCAGTAGCTCGATTAAAGATACTGAGTGCTAGACGGATATCTCGAAGTGATACTCTTACCAAAAGGGCATCGATGGATGTCTGGATGTTGGTTAAGAATGCTGTAGGTGTCGAGTCCCGTGCATCATAGGCAAATGATACAGAAAAGTCATCAATAATTCGATAATTAGTCGTATCAGTTTCATTCATAGCCGTCATATAGAGCCCGATATTGCGGGCTGCTAACGATATCACGTTCTGGCTGGTGATTAAGAGCTGTTCGATCTTGAATACTATGGCTTCAGTATCACTATGGGCCAGATCAGCCACGAGGATTATTGAGGGATTGGTGATATTTATGGAATAGCCGACTTTAGGTGGTGTTGATGGTGGTGTTGATGGTGGTTTACTACCAAGCGTTGCACTACCAGATTCAATACGAGCACTACTGCCATTACCATTACCATTACCATTAGCATTACCAGCATCAGTTTCACTAAGTTCAACACTATCTTTCTGTAAACTATGACTAACAAATGTCTGAAGTTCAAAGAGAAAGTCAAGCACAACAATGAGCTGTGGTGTGTCTACGGTAAGCATCACCGTAATGTTCTTATTCTCTGGATTCCCATCGGAAACAGCACTCATCTGAAGCTGGGTATGGCTCTGTTGAACAGGCATAAGATCAGCAAACTTATTAGATGAATGAGGTCTAATATCTCGAATAGCAAACGAGCCGACTTGGAAGGCCGTGGAGAAGTGAGTATTATGAGTTATAGTGGCGTTAAGTTCGATCTGACTAAGTTCAAACTTAGCCAATTGCCCTGAATCAATGACTTCTAGATCGGTATGGTTATAGATAGTTATGGCAAAACTAGGGATAGTGAATTGGAGTTGTACGTATGTATGAGATGGAGGGATCTCTACCGTCTCATTATGCTGAGGTTGAGGCCAACTAAGCAGCGGATGTCGAGCTCGTTGTACTATAGTATCATGTTTAATTACGGCATTAGCATTCTCAGCATCCACTTCAATATCTTCGGTATCACTCCAACTATCGACTGTAAAGGCACTGGCGATACTATTGGAGATATTCATCAAGTACTGAACCTGATGGTCTGTCAAATGGAGTTGAATATGAGGCATTCTCCCAGTGATATCAATAGTAGGCACTTGTTCAGTATACTCTTCTTGATACTTGACCGTGAATGACATATCCAAATCATCAACAATATGAGCCGTTTGAGTTACTGGATCATAATGGAACTCAGACGAAAGACTCACATTTCTAATCCCGGCACTTATAACATTTTCATGATTTATATACTCGTTGGACATAAAGATTTCTCCAAGATTAGCTATGACTTTTTCGAATTTATAGTTAGTAGACGTCGTAGTAGTGGCATTAGTAATGGCTGGAAATACAATGGTAGGAGCATCTACAAGAATATCAAACTTATACTTTGCATCATCCATCTGAGCCTGATTAATGGCAGCATCTCTAGCTCGATCATAGATGGCTTTCATTTGTAGAAAATGAGCCAAATAAGAGATTATTCGATTGACTGAATGTTCTATAAAAGTTATGGCTATAGCACCAGTTTTGAATTGAACTAATGAATCATAGGCTTCAGTATTAGTGGTTCTATCGAAAGTTTTATAGGTTAATTCAGCTAAATTATCTCCATTCATACTGATAAGTTGGCGTAACTCTGAGTCTGATGGAGTTCCATTGGGGATATCATCATGAACAGTTAATGCCCCTAACTTAGCACATACTTCCATGGCTTCTGGTACTACAAGAACATCAATATGAGCCGTACTAAGTTCTATAGTGGCAAGTTTAAGTCCATCTTCATTAAGCACCATAACTATCCCTGCCAAATTAAGCAGGACTACAATCTTCTGAGGTCCTGTCTCTTCATCAGCAGTATCATTATGATTCAATTCATCTGCAGGACTAGCTTCAGCATTAGGATCAGTAAATGTATTAAGAATAAAGTTAAGAACACTCAAGAGTGACTTTCGAGTGACTACTACCTTAACAGCAGCAATATCTAAATTAATCTCTTGATCATATACTTCAATCTCTTTACCATTAAACTCAACAATCCTTAGATTTCTACTATATTCAAGCTTAAATAATTGATTATGAGGATCAGTAGATGACATCAATTTCTCAAATTCAGCCACTCCTGATCGGTCCATTCGATCCACAAGACTTATATCACCAAGTGTTAAGTCGAGATGCATATCATTGAGTTGCTTATAGAAATTCATATTCAAATTATGGCCTATTAAGTCAATTAATGCTTCTATTCTTAACGTATGAGCATCCACACATCGTGATAATTGGATATGGACAAGTCCTACATTGAAGTCAAACTCAAACATATGCTGTTGAGAAGTAACTACCTTCAGTTCCTTATCATCTTCAGTCTTTTCATCTTCAAGTTCTTCAATTTGTGGAAGTGGTCCACTACCGTATGCATTAAATAAACTCGATTCTTCTGATTCGGAATTACTAAAATCCGGCATAGCCGCATCGATTATCTTCATAATGGTCTTATACTGAAAGTCATTAATAGCAAGATGAATCAGTGGTACTTCTCCACCCACTTTAAATCTCGCTAAATTGATAGCATCCGGTAAGATAGAGATCCCAAGCATAAGATTTAAATTCAACTTATCCAACATTAGTGTCAGTCTGGTAGTGGCCGAATCATTATGAAGTTGTTCCATAGTACTCTTAATATCCAGACCCACCAAAAACTGGGCATCTTCAAGTTTAAGACTGAATTTATCATACATTAGAGTATTCAATTGTTGCCAATCTTCTTCAGTATACTGCTCTTTGGCCTTAAATTCTTCAATCTTGGCTTTATCTACTAAATCACTAACAACACTAATATGTCCAGCATCTAAGATAGCTACGGGGGATTGGAAATTAGCCGGTTCTAATGGTAATATGACTAATGGAGCTTGTAAATCAAGCTTAACATTCATAGTCTTATGCTCTTCCAAAGCATATTGTAATCCAATTCGAGTTTGACTAGTAAGTCCCTCCATAGTGGCTTCAGCTGCATTCATAATAGCTCCTATAGTATCAAGATGAATCTTTGGAGGAGTGAAAAACTTAATGATTTCATTAATAAATGTAGGATTATAGAAGATAGTCATGGACTTTAATTTACCAAGTAAAGTGGAATCAGCTGATTGATCAAGTGGATTATTCTCAAATGAGATTTGGAAGAATGGATCATCAGTCAAAGGTTGGGAATTGGAATTGGCCTGTTCATGGAGATGAGAATGGAGTTGTTTGACACTGACTATATGTTTATAGAGTGTAGTGCCTGTTCCATCCTCTACTCTGAACTCATCCAATTGGAAAGTAGTGAGGAATGAGTCGGGTCTCTGGAACCATTGCGTGGTACAACCTTCAAATACAATTTCAGCGAGATTGGTCGGATGGTTATGGTGTTTAATGGAGATTCCTCCTCGAGCAAGCGAGGTTACGAGTTGGAGTTTGACTCTGTCGCGAGGGATATCAATGGCTTCGGTTACTTGTTTGTCGTCGTAGTCTATGGCATCATATAAGGCTTGTCTCTGTTCGTCAGTAAGGGAGAGATCAAGCTCACCATCATCATTGGTGGTGGTGGTGGGATCACTATTGGTGGAATCAGTACTTCCACTCCACCAGGATGATACCCATCCCACATATGACTCAGTAGGTTGAACTGGTACACTGAGAGTTCCCATGAGTCTCTTTTCTTGTCTCATCTCCTGTTTAGTGAGGGATCGGTAGAATTTTATATCCTCGTACGGTAATACCTCTTCCAATTCCGTTAATTCTACTTTCTCAGTATCCTTTAGAGTATTCAATAGTTTAGCTTTATAGAGTCGAATGTATGCCTTTCTCTGATCTCTTCGCTTAGCAAACAGCGCCCATGACCATTGATAATTCTTATCATGAATCTCCTTTAAGATACATTGAGCTGCAAATTGAAACCATTGTTTAGGATCTTCTTCAACGGTTACTTTAGGTCTTAATTTCCGGAATTTATATGTCTTTATATACCAATGGAATTTGGAGGCTGACCAGAGTAAATCGTGATACTGTTGAGAATCCAATTCTAAACCAAATTCTTCAAAGAAGAGATCTGCTTTGATATGAGGATACTTTTCTGTAGTACCTGCTTTATGAATAGTGACTTTACCTGAACCAGAAACTGGCTTTAATAAGTATTGTAATTGTATCAGAGAATCATTATTATTGTTTTCTAGTGATGATTGGAATCGAGCAAGTAATTCTTCATGATCAGTAGTAAAGATAGATGAAGCATCAGTAGTCATATAACAACTAAGACTTTGAAGAGTTAATAATTTACGAGTCAATTGTTGAGTTATAGCTATGAAACTGGGCTGCCACGACTCATCAGTGGACACTGCCAGTAACTCTGTAAGGGTAAGACCCACTGCATAAGGATTTTCTGTTAATACAGTTTCATCTTCATATCGAATATGAATATTCTTTATAGTAACTTGTAAATTATCAACAATTTTAGTTATAAGTGATTCAGTAAATGTTTCATTAGTAGTGGTTTCTGCAGCTAAATCAGCATTCTGATGAGTGGCTTGTTCTATAGTATCTAAATCAGCCAATTTATCTAACTTAACTTGAATTTGTCGAGCCTTCTCTTCTTCTTCATCATACTCTTCAAGGATAATTGGTGATGCTAATACATATACATCTTCAATAATAACTCGAACGGGTTTCCCCTTAAGGTTAGACCAAGGAATCTGAAGTGTCAATTCACCCACATGACCAAATTTCACATCAATGGGTAATTTAAATTTATCAAGAGATTCTTTCTTAAGTCTTAAATTCTTTAGCTTAACATCTCCTGACCAAATCCCGATATTTAATTGTTTAGGATCGAAGTTTTCAATGTAAGCTCCGAGGAACCTGTTCAAGAGAGTAGCTACTAGCGACTCGAACATGGTTGAAGGGGAATTGAATGGTTAAGGAACAGTTGTTGTGATGGTTATAGTTATGGAAGTAGCAATATAGGAGTAGCAATAGATATTGGTGTGTGCAGGGAGTGTGTCGCGAATGGGTTGGAAGATGCGACAAGAAAATAGACATAGAAAATAGACATAGAAAAAAGACATGAGAAAGGACAACAATAGTGACTGACAGAGTGACTGACAACTTTAGTGACTGACAACTTTAGTGACAACGCATTGCTAAGAGTTTTGGCAGTAGCTGACCACTACTGAGTTTCTGCATTAAACACTAATAGAATAGTTCTATTATTCTAATGAACTAATATATTCCTTCACTACTGTGCTGTACTACTGTACTACACTACTACCGCTGTACACTATAGTTACTCTACTACTAATACTATAACACTACAAGCAAGTACTACCATTACTACACTACGATAACTAATACCCTCTAATACTAAAACTAATACTAATACTATCTCTACTACCTAACTCTACTAACTACTAACTGTTAACAATATTAACGGTTTGACTCACTCTACTAATTCTGTCTCACCACTCACAACCACACCCTCACTATTCTCACACGCACTCTTATCTTATCAGAAATTCCCCCCAACTCTCTTTATCCCTTCACTATCTACAATCATCTGATTATCATCTCTTCTTCTCTTCCACTCTCTCTAGTGGACTGACATCTTCTTCCTCATCGTCTCCTTCATCTTCTCCATCTCCTTTACGATATTCATCTTATCGTATCTTGTCATTAGTCATAGGTCACGCCCCGCCCCCACTCACTCACTGTTTACTGTCACTACTTACTGCCACTACACCACTACACTACCACCAAAATCAATCAATCATAGAAACGCTATCACTACACCGCTACCCTGCTCCATTATCACTATCACTACATTATCACTACGCTATCATTAACTAACTAGATCACCGCTATCTTCCCCTCCCATACCTAAGCTTTAAACGACTGACTCATTGTTAGACGCGTACTGCACACAGAACCACCCCATCCTGTCCTGCCCTCGCTGCCTTGTCTTATATACAGTCCCTGGTCCCCCCCCCCCCAGATAACTAATTACGTAACACCACACAAAACAAAAAAAGTAAGTAATTACTCACCTCTTCTTCTTCTTTTAGTTCTTAGTTTGTTTATTATTTGTTAGATCTCCCATCACAATGTCTTCATCAGTGGCCACTTCGACTTCTTCGTCGTCAGGCAATCTGAGACTGACCAATGGTGTTAAAACAGTTAATGGGATCTATACAATAGGTCCAGAAATAGGTAAAGGATCCTTTGCCACAGTTTATAAATGTTATAATACTAATACTCATACGGCTGTTGCTATTAAATCAGTTATAAGATCAAATTTAAAATCAAAGAAATTGGTGGAAAATTTAGAAATTGAAATATCCATATTAAAAGCCATGAAACATCCTCATATTGTTGGTTTATTAGATTATCAACAAACTAGTTCACATTTCCATTTAGTGATGGATTATTGTTCAATGGGTGATTTATCATATTTTATAAGAAAAAGAAATCAATTAATTAAAACACATCCAGTAATATCTTCTTTATTAGAAAGATATCCTTCTCCTGAAGGTTCTCATGGTTTAAATGAAACTTTAGTAATTCATTTTTTAAAGCAATTATCTTCAGCTTTACAATTCTTAAGAGATAAATCTTTAATTCATCGAGATTTAAAACCTCAAAATTTATTATTATGTCCTCCATTACATTCAAAACAACAATTTATTGATGATAATTATGTTGGATTATGGGAATTACCTATATTAAAAGTTGCAGATTTTGGTTTTGCCAGATTTTTACCTTCAACTTCGATGGCTGAAACTCTTTGTGGTTCTCCACTTTATATGGCTCCTGAAATTTTAAGGTATGAAAAATATAATGCTAAGGCCGATTTATGGTCAGTTGGTGCAGTATTATATGAAATGACCGTTGGTAAACCTCCATTTAAGGCTGGTAATCATATTGAATTATTAAAAAATATTCAAAAATCTCAAGATCGAATTAAATTCCCTAGTGCTGCTCAAGTTCCGGAATCTTTAAAATCTTTAATTAGATCTTTATTAAAATATAATCCAACCGAACGAGTTTCATTTAATGAATTCTTTCAAGATCCATTAATTATTAATGAATTACAATCAAATGATGTTCCATTAGAAACTTCAGCTAATATGGATGAAAATTTATTCATTAGTGAATATATAAGTCCAATAAAACCACATGAAAGAAATCATCAATCTCAATATATTACTTCATCACCTCCAATTCATGAATTAACTCCTTATAAAGAAAAGGAACCACAAGCACAAGCAGAAGTTACCAGAGATGAAGAAATTAAGAAAATTATTTATAAAAATAGTCCAGCCCCAGAATCAGTTACAGCTCATCAATCACTTCATAAATCAACTACTAATCAATCTAATATAAATTCTAGGGAAAAGGAAGATATTATTTTAGAAAAGGATTATGTGGTTGTAGAAAAAAGAGCTGTTGAAGTAAATGCCATTGCTGATGAATTAGCTCATGCTGGAAGTGGAGCTGTGGCTATTAATAATAAACCAAGAAAGACTCTGGCGGGTTCACTTGGAAGTAATAATGGTAATGGTGGAAGTTTTGGAAATGGAAATAATGAGATTCCTACGGCAGCCATTAGATATCGAAGATCATCACTGAATGGAAGTCAAAGACGTCCAAGTTTTGCTGATCGTAGAATCTCTATTTCAATAAGTCCTAGTACAGCATTAAGTAAAGCTATTGGATTAGCATCTCATAAATTATTCGGAGTATCTCCTACAACAACAACAAATACAACAACTACAGTTAAAAATAGTAATAGTATACCAGAAGAAAGTGGATTACTTAATGGTAATACATATTCAACTATTTATTCGAGTCCCAATTTTGCTAATCATTTATTATTACAAAAGTTAAATTTACCCACATTAACCAGTTTAACAGAAAATACTGAATCACAACCACAAGTTGTTACTAAAGATGAAATTGTATTACAAAAATTAGAAACTTTAGCTACAAAATCTCACGCTATTAAATTATTTGCTGATGTTAAATTTAGTCAATTAATTCCAAGTCCTCCATCAAATGATAGTTTAGATGATGATTTATTACATCAAAATGATATGTTACCTCCTACTATGATAAAAGTTATAAGTGAAGAAGGAGTTGTTTTATATCTTAAGACATTATCAATTTTAAATAAAGGAATGTCAATTGCAAGTGATTGGTGGTATGAACAAGCTGATCAACCATCATCAGAAGTAGAAAAGGATAATATTTCTCCTAATACTTCTGGTAGTGATCTTTTAAATAATCATAGACTTTCAAATGCTAAAGTTCAAATTCGAATTAATGATTTAGTACAATGGATTCGAGAAAAATTTAATGAAAGTTTAGAAAAAGCTGAATTTGTTAAATTAAGATTAGAAGAAGCCAATACATTAATTGCAGAAGAACAACATCAACCATCATCATCATCAGCATCTAATTCTGCATCTTTAACATTTGATATAAATAAATCATCAGCTATAGCTGAAAAGATTATATTTGATCGAGCATTAGAAATTAGTCGAAATGCTGCTGTAAATGAATTAGTTCAAGAAGATTTAAAAGGTTGTGAATTGGCTTATGGAACTGCCATTTGGATGTTAGAAGCATTAATTGATGATGATCAATCAAATGATGAAGATATGATTAATTCATCAGTAGTTGAACTGAAATTAGATCCAGAAGATCGAGCTGTGGTTGAGAAATTCATTGTTAGTATTGGCAATCGGTTATCGGTATTAAAGAAGAAGTTAGAACTTCTCCCATAATTATTTATTTTATTTCATATTATTCTTTTTATTTACATTTTATTATTATTCTTATTATTATTACATTATAGGTTATATAGGTTAGGATTTCGGTTGGGAATTATGCTTGCAGGCATTATGATAATTAATTAAATTATATTATATTATATTATATTATACTTACTAATACTTAGTTACTAATACTTACTTGTAGTTATACACTGGTTGATGAGGTTTCTTTCTATCGAGAGATGTAAGAGATTTACCATCCACCATATCAGAAGTGGAGATTAACCATCTTACGGTATTATTAATATAATCACAAGTCTTCTTCTTATCCTTTTCATCAAACAAATAGAATTCAAGGTTATCTATACAAATGGCTTGTTGAATAATTGTCCATCTTTTTAATTCAAAATCGATTTCTCGATCTTGATCTCTTTCGACAATTTTATACTTAAAGTTTGAATAAATTCTGGCTTTAATTCTGTTTTCTTCTAGATCACTAACGGCATCATTTCGGGTATACTCTTCCGGATTAACTTTAGCAATATTACAATGAAGAGTGAATAGAGGTATCTCTGACACGCCTCCGAAATATTCAGCTTGCATCTTATCTATTAGTTCAAATTGATCGGCAGACTTATTCCGATTTAATTCTCGTTCAATCTTAGCGTATTGTTTAGTGACTACTTCATAATCAACTACTGGATCCTTCTGTCCCATGGCCATTCCATGATATCCATTTTCATCACTAAATCCTTGCGTTCGTATATGAGAAAGTACTTGATAGTACTTGGCCTGAGTGGCAAAGGCTGCTGTAATAAATGTATCTTTATCACCCTCTCCTAATTCTCCAAGACTGAATAATCGATAGTAAATATCTGGACCATAGAGATTATAGTAGAGAGATAAGAGAAGGGTCTTGGCATGAGTACCTTTATTGATAAGTAATTGACCAGATTCTGATGATAAATCCGGGATAGAGCCAGCATATTCATGGAAGTTAAGCTTCTGTTTCTTCTTCTCTTTGTTAATGGTAGTACCGTCTTCTTCTACAAGAATAGGTTTAACTAAGGGGAATCTTCCCCATCTTACTCTTACCTGTTCATTAACTGGTATTTGAGCAATCTCATAGTAGAGTGGACTCATAGATCTTTGCCAATAATCAGGCCAAAGCACAAGTCCATGGTCCTTATACACTTTGGAATCAAAGATAGTATCTGGATTAACTAAGGCAACATTATCTGAATCCAACATAAGGACATGTTCAAATGAACTTACAGCTATAGCAATTGATTTTAATTGATAACTTCCAATCCCTATTTGAGAGATCACATGATGTCCCAACACTTGTGGCATAAGTATACATTTTGCATTATATTTAGGTAATACTTGATGACAAAAATGATACTCTTTATCATAATCACTCCAAGAGGCAAGTACTAATTCAATAGGTAATTTCAGTCCATTATCTCTTAAATGCATAATGGATAAGAATGATAACCACGAATAGAATCCTCCTCCAAGCATAACTATCCCCTTCAGACCCTTTACATAAGTAGATTGATCTAATTGAGTAGGTAATTGTCGTAATATATTAGCATGAGCTACTTTAATACGTTTTAAATTAGTATCGGAGATATTGGCTTTACCAAGTAAACTTTCTTTACTATAAGCATTAAACTCTTCATCACTCATTTCACTTAATTTCTGATCAGAATGTACATATTGGATAAGATCTTCACCTTCAGCAGCTTTAACTTTATTATCTCTAAAGATTGTAAAGATTTTATTCCAGAATTCATTAACAGGGGTACTGGTGGTTATACCGATGGTAGGGAGTCCGAGAATGGATTCAGGAGTGGATGTAAGGGCACCTTTAAGAAGTACTTGTTGATTATATTTATCAAGTAATCGTTGTTGTTTGGTATGAGGTTGTAAGTAGTCCCAGATGGAGAATGAGTTATCTGAATTTATGAATTTAGTGATGGACTTATCGTAGATGGTAGCGGAAGGTTTGATAGTGCTAGTAGTATTACTGATACTTCCTTTAGATTTACTATTAACATTAACATTAGGAATAGATCCTGAAAGTGTCAGTCTGGCTAATGAGTTAACCAAGTCCTCTGGTGAATTAAGCTTGAAGTAGAGTTGCGGGAATGAGATGAACACGAAAATCACTACGGCTGTGACTGCAAAGGTTCGCAACAACGGCTTGGGTATTACCATAGTGAATGATGTGAAGTAGCAGTAAGATAAAGTTAAAGATAAAGAGAAAGAAAGAAAGAAAGAAACAAACAAACAAAAGAGAAATCAAACCAGAAATCAAATCAGAAATAAATACGAAATCTCAATTTACACAGATGTTACACTCCGATATATATAATATTAATACGTAATAATGGAGATTTATGATAAAGTTTACATGAGCTTATCTGTGTGTACACTTTTCGTGTTTCATTGTTACTGTATCGGAGTAGTAAGTGCGTCAAGTATTAGGGTACTCAGGTACTGTTTGTATAGAATGTACGTGTTGTTATCTAATTCATATTTGATTGATAGTACAGCGTAAAATTTGTTTGCAGTTATTTTTTCAGTGATGCATAATTTAGTGCATTTGTGGTCAATTTTTATTCATTGTATAATTCACCTAATTTCGTACTTGCAGGTTAAGTACGAGGATGTGACGTCGTGGGTATACCAGAATTACCATTTTGTCCGCTATCAATTTCTATTTCTATGGATTTTTCTTCACTCAATTGCTTATTTCTTAAACTTTAACTATATGTAGGCCCCATTGGTCTGTTCATCGATCTTTCTGCACATACTAAATTACTGTAAACACACGTGTGCATCCACACTATCACTAACACTAATACTAACACCAACACCAAATCAAAACGCGCTCTAATGTTATTGATTAGCTTATGCAAAATCAAATATCAAATATCGCGTTTCTGGCCCTCTGTGTGTGTGTGTGTGTGTGTGTGTGTGTGTATCCCTTGTTGCTGTGTTCTTTGTTGTCTAAGCAATACAACAATTATTGTTAAGCCAGTGAATTAAAAAATATTTCCCTTCCGCACACGACCTCTCGTAGATATAAAT
The DNA here is from genome assembly GCF_036850825.1 of Scheffersomyces amazonensis. Taxonomy (NCBI): domain Eukaryota; kingdom Fungi; phylum Ascomycota; class Pichiomycetes; order Serinales; family Debaryomycetaceae; genus Scheffersomyces; species Scheffersomyces amazonensis. The sequence goes on along the minus strand of NW_027042746.1, from coordinate 503,724 downwards.
AGAAGCTATTTATTTATTTAGTTTTTTTATTACTGTAATTAAACTCAAACTCTAATATATGTACAAGTACGGTTCTATTTATAAATACAAAACACTACACTACTTCAGGTCACGTTATTCTGCTTGTTCTTGCGCTCATACATAAGCTTAAACATGCCTTTACTAGTTATACTGTACACAAAGCAAGTCAAACTAATGGACTCTAAACTTAAGTAATATTTCGCTTATGTAAACAGCAGTATAAAAATATAAGGAACATACACATCATACTAAAAATGTTGATGCATCAATCGAGCGATGAGCTTAGAATTAATGATTACAAATATGTTCTTGGCACTTTCGAATTTTCTTGTGCTATAAACGAAACAAACTTAAAGGAGTAAGCGTGTATGCATTAAGTGAATAAGAAAGTTAAATAGTATCACATAATATGTAGCTTATGGATCTAGCAGTTGTACTGGTTAACACGTTGGTATTGTTTAACATTAAAAAACTTTCATGTGATAAAACACATCCGTGTTTAATGAGTCGATGACAATACTAGACAAGAAGATCAAAGTGTTCACGGCTGAGTCTACTAAAAAGGTAAACGGTGCATGCTTAGAAAAGGAACTCCAGTACTTTGCTACTAGCGAAGAATTATATGCAGCGTTACCTCAAATGTAGGAAAGATACATAGATTAGGAGATACTATTTAGTTCTTAGTCACATAATCTTATGTCTTCATAACAATGAACTTAAACATAGTCTAAGCCAGATTGGTCTGATACACTAACTCTAGTAACTCTCTTTACTATATCCAAAGTTATCTAATAATAGTAGTGATTATTAACCGCTAGACTCTCATAAACATTTTGCAACAACACTAAACTTTTCCAGAGTTGTCGCGAAAATCAAAAATAATTTAACCGCCGGATCAATCGTGAATTTTTCACTTAGACCGACCGAACCAACCACATAACTCTAACATATCTGCTAACTAAACTCAATTACATACAATTCATATCTATATGTTGCCGGTATGAATGAGTCCAAGTATCATCCTAATACTGACAAACTCTCGGTATCTCCAGAACCATCTTCTAATCAATCAGCATTCAGTAATCATCCTTATTCCCAGTTAAAGCATAGAACAATCAAGAATTCTAAATCTTCATCTCATATCTCCATCAACGATGAATTAGATGAACTAATATCAAAGACTTCCAATCTCTCTATAAGTAACCCATCGAAATGGTCTAATATTTCCTATTGGTTAGTAAATTACATCAATCCTTTATTTTTAACCGCCTTATCGGCTGCGGTTAGACTTTATCATATTGATTATTCTAATTCTGTGGTATGGGATGAAGCTCATTTTGGAAAATTCGGAGGTTACTATTTAAATCGAGAGTTTTATTTTGATGTTCATCCTCCATTAGGTAAATTGTTAATTGGATTATCAGAATATTTAGCTAATTTTAATGGTGATTTTGATTTTAAGAGTGGAGCTAAATTTCCTGAAGATTGTAATTTCATATTTATGAGAGCTTTCAATTGTATATTTGGAATCTTATGTACTCCAGTAGCATATTACTTAAGTTTAAATCTTGGATTTAGTAATCTAACTACTTGGTTCTTATCTTTACTGGTTATATTTGAAATGTTATCTTTAACATTATCAAAATTCATATTACTTGATTCAATGTTATTATTTTTTACTGTGACTTGTTATTTTTGTCTTATTAAATTACATAAATTAAGAATATCTAATAATTTATTATCATTAAATGGTATTAAATGGCTAACTCTAACTGGTATTTCAATTGGTTGTGTTTGTTCTGTAAAATGGGTTGGATTATTTATAACTTTATTAATTGGTTATTATATTATTTATGATCTTTTACTAAAGACTTACCAATTAATTTCCACTGATGATCAATCATTATCAAATTATTTATTACATTGGATTTCAAGAATTATAACATTAATTCTAATTCCATTTTGTATTTATGCATTATGTTTTAAAATTCATTTCCTGGTATTAACTCATTCAGGTACAGGTGATGGTTCAGTGTCAACCTTATTACAAGCATCACTTGAAGGACATTCAATTGATTTTGGTCCAAGATCAGTTGGTTATGGATCATTAATAACAATGAGATCTCAAGGTTTATCACCTAACTTAATTCATTCTCATGAACATAATTATCCACAAGGTTCAAGACAACAACAAATTACAACTTATGGATTTAAAGATGAAAATAATGATTTTTTAATTGAATTCCCCTTTGATAGAGGCTTACTTGCAAGCTTGGATTATGAAGATGACAGTAATAGGAATAACAATACTAACAATACTAACAATACTAATATAACAAGAGAAATTATTAACCATGATGAATTGTTTAGAACATTAGTTAAAGATGGAGATGTGATCAGATTAGTTCATAGAATGACCGGATGTTTAATTCGAACACATCCAATTTCAGCTCCAATTGCAACTAATCATTTTGAAGTTTCTTGTTTTGGAGATATTGAAAATTCAAATGAATATAAGGATGAATGGATTATTGAAGTTAAATTTCAAGATAAATCTCCTTCACCTCATTTTCAATCAGAAGATATAAATGAAATTCATCCTATATCAACTAACTTCAGATTGAAAAATAAACAATTGGGTTGTTATTTAGCAACAACAGGTTATTCTTATCCAGGTTGGGGATTCCAACAAGGTGAAGTTGTTTGTAAACATTCAATTATTGCTCATGATAAAAGTACTTGGTGGAATATTGAAGATCATATAAATAAAGAATTAGAATCTCCTAAAGAAACTTACATACCACCGCCACCAAAGTTTTGGAAAGAATTTTTATTACTAAATTATGGTATGATGGCATCAAATAATGCATTGATTCCTGATCCTGATAAATTTGATAAATTAAGTTCTGAATGGTGGGAATGGCCAATATTACATACTGGTTTAAGAATGTGTGGTTGGACAACTGATGAAATTAAATTCTTTTTAATTGGGAATCCGTTTGTAACTTGGTTTTCGACTGGTGCTCTTATAGTTTTTCTTATTTACTCGACAATCAGAGCCTTTAAATATCAAAGACAATGGCTTTTATTTGATATATTTGATTCATCATGGAATGAATTTCTAATTCAAGGAATTGTTCCATTTATTGGTTGGTTCTTACATTATTTCCCATTTATAGTAATGGGAAGAGTTAAATATTTACATCATTATGTTCCAGCACAATTCTTTTCAATTTTAGTAACTTCCTTCCTTTTAGAAACTTTAATCTATAAAAAGATTACATCTCCATATTTGAAAATACCTATTTATTTGATAAGTTATACACTCATAATAGGCACATTTTGGTACTTAAAGGATTTAACTTTTGGAATGAAGGGTCCATCGACTCAATATAGACATTTAAAGATTTTAAATACTTGGTTTATTTAATCTACTCACTGATATATATATGTATATATATATATAAAATCATACACTTTCTTCAACATCTTGAACCTTTTCCTTCTCATTTTGTCCAAAAGCCGACTCTATGTATGATAAAACCAAACATACAATAGCAGAAGTACCAGTCATTCCAATACTGAATAGAATGGTTGTCTTATAATTATCAATGATATCACTAACAACAAATTTAGTGTCTGGTTTAATAGACAGTGACAAATAGGCAGTAAGCAATAAATTTAGTAGACATGTAATTGCAAGTGTCGACCTATCACGAGCTATTGGGGTGACTATAATTGATCCTGAAGGGAATCCCAAATCCATGGAGAAGCATAGTATGTATATTTGAACAAGACTGAATCCAAAGAATGACATTTGAATTGAAACCATTTGCAGAATTGTGAAAGCTATTATAAAACAAAACACAGCAAAACTTATTATTAACATGGAGCTAGATCTCATACCAACTAAGGGTACAAATATAGCCAATACAGCTATAATCCCTACGAAATGAATAATTGAAACTCCCTGTTGTATGGTACAGAAGTTAAGAAAGTTCCATAATAATATTAGACTAAAAAATATCAGTCCCCATATCAAGCCTATCTTAATACGTAATAAGAACCGTAAAAAAGTTCTCAAACACTCTAAAATGCGAGTGTAACCTACTCTGTATATCACTATACTCATTATCACCAAGACAAATAAATTGGGAGACCAAGTGAATGAATCTACATTGCCTTTAATTGCAAGTAAAAAAGATATTGTCACACACGGGACCCCGAAATCAGGCATATTAAATATTTGCTTCCATGTACTAGTTTGCTTGCCTTCTTTAATGATGAAGTAGAAACCAATAGCCAAACAAATCCCGCCCATACCTAACATATACTTTAAATCCTTCCAAAGTGGAAGATATAGACTAACCACTCCAGCCAAAACACCTAAAGGTACATTGACTGCCATTAGTCCACGAATAAAATTATTTTCTGGATAACTATCTCTTAAAAGCCACATACCATTAGATAGGATCATGAAATAACCAACAACTAGAGATGACTCAATGAAAACAGATGTTAAACTGCTATCAGGAATTTGTAAATATGATGGAATTAATGTTAAACCACCAATTAAGTACCATCCTGATATGAGTACAGTCTTATGACCAAAACGATCACCAAGCTGATTACATAGTACAATTATTTGTCCGAAAGTGAAGATTAGGAGGTTTAGAATAGCAAATTTTAATAAGGAATTCTTTATTAAGGGGTTGATGTATTCTCCTATCTTATTTACGGTGTACAAATTCGTCACTATGCCCGCATGAGCAACAATTTGTGAAAGACATAACAATGCCACGTATAATGTTAATATGACACTCATGTATTTATATCTAGACAACAAGTATAACTTATCACAAATATATCCGTGATAATAATCACAATAAAATAACAATTAAGCGAGGGAATTTTATTTTTGAGTCGCATTTTTTTGATTGGAATCCAAAGCCATTTTGCAAATTACAAATATTTCTATATAACATGTAGAGGTGCGTATGTGTGTGTATATGTTAAATTGTATTATGTGAATCCCGCCATACATCTCATCGAAATATTGTACCTATTAATCACGTTTAATTGGAAAGTCTGCTAAGAATATTTGAGCTTCGGTATTCCGCTAAGCGAATGTCCCATATTATTGTGCAACATAATTTATTTTAAAATAATATGATACAACACCATAGTTAACGGGAATTTGAAATAACTACGGCATTGAATAAAATTTTGCTTCCCCCAATATATTATTATAAATGCAACGTATTTTGAATTTGAAGAATACAGTAAATAAATGTGATAACAACCTAAACAAAATGCAACCTGTTAATTCTCCTTGTGACAGGAACGCTACTTTTGTGTAAAAGTTAAACTTGAACTTTGCATCCAAGTGGAAGCACCGTGTACAATGCAATGCAAGCTACCAATATTAAGTTTGCCACCAGTAACAAAGGATTATTATAAATAGAAGGTATTCGAATTTGAAAAAGACAGTAATTAAATGAGCTGTTCCGGCATAAAAAGCTAAACAAAATGCAACCTGTTAATTATTCTTTTTACACCACAATTGCTAAGAGTCCCCTTTTCGTCCCATTTGTGGCAATGAGTTGCGATTACCTTTTAACCATATTCGACCAACCAAGTCTCGCTTTATATATTAGGAAAAGGGTTGAAACTAGAAGAGGTAGAGATCCAACATTAAACAATTTACCAACTTATTAATTGATTTTTAGTACAGGACAATATAAAATATATGGTTGAATAAATGTTAAAGTCAAATATGAATTTTAATCCCTGTTTTGACTCGCCACCAACACACAGATTATAAAATGGTTATGAAATAGCCTTTTTCTAAAATTCTCTGATTAGACCTTACAATTAACTATGACTGCTGCTTCAGATAGATTTCTCGCTAGTATACTCAGGAGTCCTATATTCTTACCATTTGCTGTCCTTAGCGTGGACTATATATTCACTGCCTCTGGGGGACCCAGTTTTGCACTAGCATTTCGAAAAGTGGTTCAAGAATCCAAAGCAGAAATCCAGGATAAGAAGGACTAGGACTTTTCACCATCAATTAGACGGAAAACTATATATAAACTGTTAATTTAGTACTCCATTTAATCTAGCCAATACATGTTACGACACACTTGTTTGTTGATATATATTTACCTAATCTTCTCCGTAGATATTGTCGCTACCGCCAGCTGTTTATTTACTTGTTCTATCTTATCCTCTTTTCCTTGCTAAATGTAGTGTGCTGACTTAACCCACTTGGTAATAGCCCCATATGCTTTTTGGACACAAACACTAAATCCAGTCAATCCCCTGATATACAACTCTTACCTTTAGAGATCCTTCTTTCTTAATCAATTATTCTAAGAATTAACTAATATTACGAGAATATAACTTTTTTATATGACTTTTTTGCCTTCAAATTCTATGCTATCTTCCTGGCTTTCCCTTAAAGAATTCTGATAAATATCATCTTTAAGAGATATCATATAAACCACAAAGTAAAGAAATCTCTCCCTCATCTACAATATCAGACCTTAATAAAAAGTGACTAGCAATAATTCTATTTAGAGAAGTAAACATAACTGTTCAAGTCCAGGAGCAAATTCACTCCAAATATACTGTATCCAGCATCAGTACGATAAAGTCTGGAAACCTTAAAATATATCATGGTAACCCCGTATAAAATCCACCAAATAATAATAATGGCTGAATTATTGGAAACTTCTCATATATACCCAATGAAAACCGAAAAGAAAATACTCTGGAACAAATAATACAATAACAAAGCTTTCCTGGGGATATGTAATTTCTATATTTAGTTACAAATAAAGAACAGAAATAACCAAAGAAGCTATCTATAAAGAATATAAAAGCAATTTCGGGAGAGAAACCTTTGGAAAACGAAATAGACCAAAGGGAAAAACTCTCATAAAAGTTGTGAACTCTCAATTTGTTAGCAGAATCATGTCTCAGTAGAAAAAATTATAGATTTGTAGTGGTAACGATATACAGCAAACGAGGCAGTGAAAATTTAACAAATGCTCTCTTAAGCTTGACTCGTCGCTAGCCTCGTGAAAAATTAGATTTTCTCGGTAACAACAACAACGTGAAAAACTCAGCGATAGCATCTCTTCTAGCTACGTGAAAGCTAATGCAGGCTATTGATGAATACAAAAACCATTCCAAGGCATGCAAACGATCGTTTTTGACAATTGATTTAAAAATTTTCTTAAAATTTGTTGGATAGATATGTGTCTACAGGCCTACATTACTCTACAAGCTAGTAAATCTATACTTGGTAGTATATATTCATTTTATATCCATATTGCTTCTGATGTCATATAATCATTTCCTAAGACAATTTAATCAAACTATTGTTACTTCTTTAATTTTTGACTATTTCTCTGTTAATATAGTTAGATAAGATCATGTTACTTAAACCAAAAATTGATTACTAATATTTCATCAAAGTACACATTCAACAACCTCTCAACTTAACGTATCATGTATAACCTAACATTAACAATAGTACCGACAACTTATTCAATACAATAACATCATCAAAATTCCTACTACTTTCATCAGAATCGTCAAACTTCACTGTAACTTATCTCGTTCACTGGCCTTTTCTTACTAGAACTTGAACGAATAAGACCAAGACACTTATCAGGGCTCATAACTTGTTGGATAGATATGTGTCTACAGGCCTACATTACTCTACAAGCTAGTAAATCTATACTTGGTAGTATATATTCATTTTATATCCATATTGCTTAACTTATAAAAAGAAGTTATATTTATTCTAAATCGCCTCACCTAGAAGGAGGTGACTTTTATATTCATGTCGATCCTGCATAGCACATGCATTCTTGGCATAACCTGCATATAGCATATGCGCTACCAATCACAACTAAATATGAAATACCAAACATATCAACAAAATTCTCCACCGCTAACTCAAATCGGTTTAGTCCTTTCTTTATAAAATAAGTCTTGATAGAATTGTTCTTTTATATCAATTAATGTCTAAGCAAAGAAAATACATTGTTGATATGTTTGGAATACGAATTCCGGCTTTGTATTGCAAGCATTTGGATAGACGGTTTGATCTCTAAAAAAGTTGACACCCTAAAATCAATTTTTTGTCGTTGTTGCAACATGTTTGTAAGCTACAATGGTTGTGAAGACAGGTAGAGTGTTGTAACTTGCTACAAATGGTTGTAACAATAAAAGGGGGGTTGTAACAATAGAAAGGGGGTACTCTAATAATGTGTTATTAGAGTTGTTGTTACAACACATGTGTGTGAACTCAGAGGTATAAATAGACCTCTAATATCCCTATAGATAATTATATAGGTTTTATATAGTAACTATGATAATATAAGTATTTTGTTTAAGAAACATTAACTATGGAATCTTTAACTCTAAATGTACAAGACATTGATGATCTCATTGTAAGATTGAGGACCGAACGACAAGTTATGAGCCCTGCTTCTGCCAGCGTGCAAGTCAAGTTGAAAGGACTTGAAAACTTCTACACCTGGAAGAGCAGTTTCGTTGACGTCTTCAATCAACTTGGGATCTCAGGTTTCTTAATTCATGGAAATGACTTTTTTCAATTTACTGAAGAAGTTGGTCCTACGGATGTTAATAGATTGAAGAGTAGTGTTGTAGGAATGCTTAATCATGTTCTATCCTTGACCATATCTGACACCATTTGGAAGGAATACAGAGGTTATTCAGGTGATACCGCTTACCTTTCAATTTGTGAGGAGTATGGTAACATTGATTTTACAGCTGCTGCTAGACTCATTAGAAAGTACGGTTTTGGTTCTCCCACTGCTGACGATTGGGAAATGCTTGGAGAAAATGTTTTCTGCCGTTTTAATGGCCAAGAAACTAGTGGACTTATATACTTTGCAACTATTCCTGATACTAAATGGGGACAAATTGAAAGGGCTTTTCACTCCCTTAAAGAAAGAAAAATCAATGCTATTTTTGATGTTGCTACTATTCGGAAATTAGCTTTACGTATTGGTACAAATCCTCCTGATAATTTAGACTTTACCATTAACCTGGATACCGCTTTAGTTGTTAATCGTAGTAAAAAGGTTATTTGCTATCATTGTAAGAAGGAAGGCCATAAGAAGAATAAGTGTCCAGAACTCAAAAATGAACAATCCAGAAATGAATCGACCAATGGTACAAACACGAGCAAGTCTACATCAAGAAGTAGTTTCTACGTTGGTGATCTGGCTTTTCAAGTTTCTGAAAAACCCAGAAATGCTGTTTTTCATTTTGATTCTGGTGCTTCAAGCCATATTGTTAAGGATATTAGATTATTTTCTGAAATTGACACTAATTTTAAGCATAATGTTGATTGTGCTAATGGATCAACCATGCAAGTTGAAGGTATTGGTAAAGTAAGTCTTCCAGATTTTGATCTTACTAACGTCTACTATATTCCCAAATCGGCGGTTAATCTCATTAGCATCCCTGCAGCAGCCCGTAGGGGTGCTACCTTCGTCTTTGACTCAACTGGAGTCTATGCAGGTTTTGCATCTATTGATCTTGCTGCGAATAAATTATCGCACCATGGTAGTTTACGGGCAAATTTGTATACTATTGAAATTGATACTATGAAAAATGAGGGGGTTGGAAATGCATTTATTGGTAATGTTGCTAGAACTCCTCAGGAAATTTTACACAAGAGACTTGGTCACCCAGGTCGTGGTATTCAGGATAATTTTAGAAAACTCGGAATTCAGTGTCACCTGAAGAATTGCCGTAGTTGTATGAAGTCAAAGATGACTTTCAAATTTCCAAAGTATTCCACTCGGAGAGCTACAACACTTGGAGGAATCCTTCATATGGATGTCTGTGGTCCATTTCCACCAGCCTATAATGGTTGCAAATACTTTCTCACTATTGTTGATGATAAATCAAGATTCATTACAACTTTTCCAATGACTTCTACTGCTGAAGTTGGTCAACTTATTATCAACTTCATTAGATCCTGTGATCGTCAGAATTCTGCAAAGGTTCAAATAGTTAGAACAGATAATGGTTCTGAATTCAATAATGTCAAACTTACTAATTTCTTTCATGAAACCGGAATTCGTCACGAATTGACAGTACCATATCACAGTTATCAGAATGGAGTTGTTGAACGTTCCCACAGAACAATTCAAGAATTTGCTAGATCTTTACTTCGTGATGGATCACTTCCAGATCACTTTTGGCCAGAGGCTGTACTCACTGCTACGTACTTGCTTAACTTAATGCCTCGTCATGCTCCCAAGCATCAGTTGGTCGTTCCATATGAGAAATGGACTGGGAATCCTCCCAATTATGACCAATTACGAGTTTTTGGGTGTTTGTGTTATGCTTTGGTTCCCCCAAAATTAAGAGTGTCCAAATTTGACTCTACATCAAGGGAGGCTATTATGTTGGGATTTGACCCAAACAGAAAAGCCTATCGATTATATGATTTGGTCACTCGGAAAATCTTTTCTGCCAGTCAAGTTAGATTCATAGAAGATGAATTTCCTTTTGAAAAGTTAGCCTACCAAGGTGAAATTAATGTTCATTCTAATACCACATTGGGGATTAGTGGTGGAATTTCCTCTCTTAGATATTATAATTCTTCCGACCGCTCGCCACCTCCTGTTAGAGTTACCAATGATGATCACTACCGATCTGATGCAAGTATGAATGAACTCGATGCAACTAAGTCAGAAAATGTTAGGGATACCGACCCTATTGATTATGAAGTTAATATCACCCACGCAGATGATTATAATGGAAATGATTATAATGGAGATGATTATAATGGAGATGTTTATGATGGAGATGTTTATGATGGTGATGATGATAGTATGACTTCCCACGAAGAAGATGTCGCTGAACCTACTTCCATTATCGAAGTACCCGATACCATTAAACCTGCTGTTTCGCCGGATGCTGAAGAAAATCTCGTATCTCCATCACCTTTAGAATTTTTAACTGTTCTGCGTTCACAACAGAAACGGAAGAGACGTGAAGCTGATCCGTCCAGTAACATTATATTACATTCCACTGCTTTAATTCCATATCAGCCTGAAATGACAGCTACTTCAGACTATGGTTATACTGACTCCGACTCTTATGCTCCAGACTCCAAGAAACTCCGTCGTACGACAGAACAACCCCAAATCATGTATTATGATTCCGATCATCTGTTGATATGTTTGGTATTTCATATTTAGTTGTGATTGGTAGCGCATATGCTATATGCAGGTTATGCCAAGAATGCATGTGCTATGCAGGATCGACATGAATATAAAAGTCACCTCCTTCTAGGTGAGGCGATTTAGAATAAATATAACTTCTTTTTATAAGTTAAGCAATATGGATATAAAATGAATATATACTACCAAGTATAGATTTACTAGCTTGTAGAGTAATGTAGGCCTGTAGACACATATCTATCCAACAAGTTATGAGCCCTGATAAGTGTCTTGGTCTTATTCGTTCAAGTTCTAGTAAGAAAAGGCCAGTGAACGAGATAAGTTACAGTGAAGTTTGACGATTCTGATGAAAGTAGTAGGAATTTTGATGATGTTATTGTATTGAATAAGTTGTCGGTACTATTGTTAATGTTAGGTTATACATGATACGTTAAGTTGAGAGGTTGTTGAATGTGTACTTTGATGAAATATTAGTAATCAATTTTTGGTTTAAGTAACATGATCTTATCTAACTATATTAACAGAGAAATAGTCAAAAATTAAAGAAGTAACAATAGTTTGATTAAATTGTCTTAGGAAATGATTATATGACATCAGAAGCAAATAATTAGATGATTTGATTTACATGATTAGTATTTTTGGGATCGTTTATAAAGTAACGAACTGGTCGAATTGCTGAGCATGGATGCTTTTATGTTTGAAGCTGGTTTTGATACACCATGATTGGTCAGATACGAATATCGATGGCAAAACAGCAGTGTACTCTTAATAAAGATCCATGACTCCTTTTGAATGTATCAGCAAAAGAATTAGAGATATTCGATTATCTTTTGAAATGGCTGATGAGAAAGTTATTTAATGTGAGCATAGCGAAAGATGTTAAGAATGATATGCCGTGAAAGGATGTACAACTTAGATTATATGGAAAGCAAGTGGCAATACATATGATTGATTTGATTAAAATCGTCACTCGATGATAGTACCCTAATAATTTGATAAGAGATATATTATTGTTTTAAATATGAACACGGAGGGTAGTGTTTTAAGTCTTGAGAGGTACATTACGGGCATTTTTTAACAAACAGTCTTTGGTGCTCACAATGGAAATCTAGAGTTAGGATTACTCTAGTGTAGAATAATTATTTTTGAAATTATTTTGGAATTACTTTTAGAATAGATTTGTTTTTGGAATTGTTCTTGAAATGAATTATGGTATTCACTTGAATTATCAACAGCACCTTCTTCAGAAAGTAATGAGTTGCAATAATCATGTAATGTTATCATGTATTGGTATGACATTTTACTTAAGTTCTTGAAGTGGTTTTAGTATTTGTTCTGGTAAATCTTTATTACACGATATGTTAACGATTTTGAGATCGATTATCAGACAGCTCTTTAGGAGGACTAAACCCTTGGAGATTAATAACACATTTTACCAACGTCTGGCAAAAGAATTTATTTTTTTTTTATACAATCGTGACTCAGCAGTAATAGAATGAAACATGATTGAAGTTTGTATAACTTTATGTTTCACGATACTGGGTTCAACGAAGAACGCTCATATATATGGCAAGTTAATTTGCCTCTAGATGACGCTCTTGGAAATGTTCCCAATTTGCAATTATTGAATGCGTCATTATAAAACGGGAAGTGTATTATACAAAGCCCGAAGGTTGCTCACGACGATATTGTTAATTTGCTCCTAGAAGAAGCACAAGAATTGAAGATCTTGGCAAATAAGGTTGATAGAGTTTTCAGCATATGTTACGGTAAGTGAGACGCATATGCTGAAGAAAATGACCAGATGAAGTCGGCATATGTACATATTGTATTATGCGAATGCCGTGGGACCTTCATCCGACAGTCTTGAGAAGACAATGGTCACAGTTAGATATACCATGTGCTGCGACACAGATATGGTTACATGTTTGAATTTGGTTTTTATTTTTGTCAAATTTGACACCCTTGCAGACGATTGCAGATGTTCAAGAGTTGGCAAAGAAACCGTTGAGAGTTATTGATATACGTATTTTGACGGACGTTTCCTTAGTCCGGAATTTTTGTTAGTGGTTATTTTATTATTTTTCGATCTATCTAATTTGAAGTACGCCGATCAAGTTCCTTTCGTGATTTTATCATTTGAATATCATCGCAAACCCTATTCTCGTTGCCTTCGTTATGTTTCATAAGGTATTAGATAGCAGCAGACCAACGGAATTTAGTTTTTTAAAATGTTGGTGCGATTATTATAAGGAAAAGGTTAAGCTTGATTGATACATTATTTCGTTAATTTACCTGTGGGTTGGAGATCAATAACAGTTATATGGTACTGTTCGAAATTACAGTACAACGTTCGTAGGAACGGAGGCTACCAGCAGGACACCATTAGCTTGGTTGTCAGTTTTTTAAAGTCATTTTCAGTCATTGTTATATGGACTTAGTGCAATGTAATAGGAAGTATTTATACGGTTGCAGACTCCTATTATGGAATGCCTGAAGACAAGATTGCTCTTCACGAATAGGGATATTAGAGAATATGCCCTTAAGAAGTAGGCTAGAGATACTTCAGGATTCAATTTTTTGGCTAGTCATAGTACCATCAAATTTTGACACCCTACTTAACAGCACTGTAGATGTGGCTCTGGGTGGTTGATGGGTACTATGTTGTAGGACTAGTAGCAGATCAGCTGTCAATTACCAATATTGAACTGATATTTGGGCAACCCTGTGGCTGAATATACCTTTTGTTGGTAGCAAGGTTTGATTATTCAGTCAGTGTTTTTCTAATGTAACACCATGTTTATTTGTGTACTTGAGATTATTCCATTGGAAGGAGGTGCTCTCCATGTGATGGAATCTCCGGCCATTGACTACATATGTTCGAGGGTAGTATGGCAGCACAGCACTTAGTGGTTGGTTACAATTTGTTGACATAAGGTCATCATTTGCTACTGTTTAGAATGTAGCGGTGCTTATTTAGCACATATTTGGTGCTGATTTAGCACATGTTTGGCATATATTTGGTGCCTGTTTGGTGCATATTTGGCACAGGTTTGGTGCATGTTTGGCACGTATTTGATGTATATTTGGCACCAGAATATAAATGACTCTCGTCGTGTTTGGCGAGCAACCCATTTATAAAGCTGCAGGTAGGCAATTATGGACATCATGATGTATTATATTGCTTTTTCGCTTTTCCTACTTGCAATGATAAATATATTGGCAATCCTACTATTTTCTCTGCGGGTGATTATTAGAACGATGTTTCTACCCTAATTATAGTTTTCTGGTAAGCTTCATTCTCAAGGTTTCTTTAGCTTAAGGGAGGATGATATTAGGGATAAGTGTGCGATGGGATATACAATGTGATTGGTTATATCATCGACAATAGAAACATTAAAGAACTAATGGATGCGGAACTCGACTAAAATTGTGAGATTAACAAGCGAGAATTAAAATTGCCTATTAAGTATAAATTCAAATTTCAAAGAATGAATGAAGACTTGAAATTTAAAACATGAAATGGTCATGGACGTGAACTAGACCATAGAATCGTAATTCAACAAATATATGCACAATATACCCTGTATATTTAATCTGAAGATGAGATATAAGAAATACAGGACGTGTATAAGAATTTTAGTAACAGCAGAACAAGAGGTACAAGAGGTACAAGAGGTACAAGAGGTACAAGAGGTACAAGAGGTACAAGAGGTACAAGAGGTACAAGAGGTACAAGAAGTACAAGAAGTACAAGAGGTACAAGAAATACAAGAAGTATAGGAAGCCTAAGAGATTAATTTAGTGTAGTCCGGATAAAAGATGAGAAACAATATTAGGATCCTTGGAAGATTACAATACTCTTTTTATAAGTAATGGCGGTGGTCTTTTATGACCTGATGGTTGAAATAACATATTGAAATAGAAAAGAACTGTCAAAGGAATTGAGATTAAATCAGAGTAACTTGATCTGTGAAAAAGGATTGACAATAATGTCTGTAGTAGATCAATATTAAACAGTCAATAGGTAATACCACAATGACTTGAAGCTAGGGTTAAAAAAAAAAAAAAAAAAAAAAAAAAAAGGAATATAATAGCAGCCTTTTGGAATGAAATCCAACAATACGGAAAAGATGAAGAATTTCCGAAATATGAAATTCAGGGAGGATGTTACTCCAGAATATTAACAGATGTTATGGAATCCAAAACCATATATTAATGCAGATGGGATAGGACACAGTATGATTGAAGGATAGAGAAATTAACCTTTATTAGATTCAAACAAAATATGAATTAAGGGAGGATGTTGATATGTTTGGTATTTCATATTTAGTTGTGATTGGTAGCGCATATGCTATATGCAGGTTATGCCAAGAATGCATGTGCTATGCAGGATCGACATGAATATAAAAGTCACCTCCTTCTAGGTGAGGCGATTTAGAATAAATATAACTTCTTTTTATAAGTTAAGCAATATGGATATAAAATGAATATATACTACCAAGTATAGATTTACTAGCTTGTAGAGTAATGTAGGCCTGTAGACACATATCTATCCAACATCATCCACCACCCAGTAGTTCTTCAATTGCCGATGATACTAGTGATGATCCAGAATATGCTGTTTATGTTGATGCCTTTCCTGTGGATTATATTTACCATGTCCAACTGCCCATTAAGGTTCCAAATACGTTTCAACAAGCAATGAAATCCCAGGATCATGATAAGTGGAAATCCGCCATGGATGATGAATATCTGTCTTTAATTGCCAATCATACGTGGACGTTGTCTGGGCTTCCTGAAGGTCGTCAAGCCATTAGCTGTAGGTGGGTTTATTCCATAAAAGGTGATGGAAGTTATAAGACCGAACGACAGTCGTTCGGTCCTCAATCTTACAATGAGATCATCAATGTCTTGTACATTTAGAGTTAAAGATTCCATAGTTAATGTTTCTTAAACAAAATACTTATATTATCATAGTTACTATATAAAACCTATATAATTATCTATAGGGATATTAGAGGTCTATTTATACCTCTGAGTTCACACACATGTGTTGTAACAACAACTCTAATAACACATTATTAGAGTACCCCCTTTCTATTGTTACAACCCCCCTTTTATTGTTACAACCATTTGTAGCAAGTTACAACACTCTACCTGTCTTCACAACCATTGTAGCTTACAAACATGTTGCAACAGCCTCCCTTAAGGTGGAATGGTTGTGAGACGGTATGCCTCCCTTAATCTGATAAAAGCTGTAATTTAGGAAGATTACCTATTCCAGCAAGTGTGCAAAGATGTGCATGAGGATCGGCTGGCAATGATTTAGTTAAGACATCAGCGGGCATATGCTTAGTATTAAGGTAATGAACAGTAAAGTCCTTATTAATGTGGTGGCGAATAAAATGGTAGCATCTCTTGTCGTTCGGTCCTCAATCTTACAATGAGATCATCAATGTCTTGTACATTTAGAGTTAAAGATTCCATAGTTAATGTTTCTTAAACAAAATACTTATATTATCATAGTTACTATATAAAACCTATATAATTATCTATAGGGATATTAGAGGTCTATTTATACCTCTGAGTTCACACACATGTGTTGTAACAACAACTCTAATAACACATTATTAGAGTACCCCCTTTCTATTGTTACAACCCCCCTTTTATTGTTACAACCATTTGTAGCAAGTTACAACACTCTACCTGTCTTCACAACCATTGTAGCTTACAAACATGTTGCAACAGCCTCCCTTAAGGTGGAATGGTTGTGAGACGGTATGCCTCCCTTAATCTGATAAAAGCTGTAATTTAGGAAGATTACCTATTCCAGCAAGTGTGCAAAGATGTGCATGAGGATCGGCTGGCAATGATTTAGTTAAGACATCAGCGGGCATATGCTTAGTATTAAGGTAATGAACAGTAAAGTCCTTATTAATGTGGTGGCGAATAAAATGGTAGCATCTCTTGATATGTTTGGTTCTGTTGATATGTTTGGTATTTCATATTTAGTTGTGATTGGTAGCGCATATGCTATATGCAGGTTATGCCAAGAATGCATGTGCTATGCAGGATCGACATGAATATAAAAGTCACCTCCTTCTAGGTGAGGCGATTTAGAATAAATATAACTTCTTTTTATAAGTTAAGCAATATGGATATAAAATGAATATATACTACCAAGTATAGATTTACTAGCTTGTAGAGTAATGTAGGCCTGTAGACACATATCTATCCAACAAGTTATGAGCCCTGATAAGTGTCTTGGTCTTATTCGTTCAAGTTCTAGTAAGAAAAGGCCAGTGAACGAGATAAGTTACAGTGAAGTTTGACGATTCTGATGAAAGTAGTAGGAATTTTGATGATGTTATTGTATTGAATAAGTTGTCGGTACTATTGTTAATGTTAGGTTATACATGATACGTTAAGTTGAGAGGTTGTTGAATGTGTACTTTGATGAAATATTAGTAATCAATTTTTGGTTTAAGTAACATGATCTTATCTAACTATATTAACAGAGAAATAGTCAAAAATTAAAGAAGTAACAATAGTTTGATTAAATTGTCTTAGGAAATGATTATATGACATCAGAAGCAAATAATTAGATGATTTGATTTACATGATTAGTATTTTTGGGATCGTTTATAAAGTAACGAACTGGTCGAATTGCTGAGCATGGATGCTTTTATGTTTGAAGCTGGTTTTGATACACCATGATTGGTCAGATACGAATATCGATGGCAAAACAGCAGTGTACTCTTAATAAAGATCCATGACTCCTTTTGAATGTATCAGCAAAAGAATTAGAGATATTCGATTATCTTTTGAAATGGCTGATGAGAAAGTTATTTAATGTGAGCATAGCGAAAGATGTTAAGAATGATATGCCGTGAAAGGATGTACAACTTAGATTATATGGAAAGCAAGTGGCAATACATATGATTGATTTGATTAAAATCGTCACTCGATGATAGTACCCTAATAATTTGATAAGAGATATATTATTGTTTTAAATATGAACACGGAGGGTAGTGTTTTAAGTCTTGAGAGGTACATTACGGGCATTTTTTAACAAACAGTCTTTGGTGCTCACAATGGAAATCTAGAGTTAGGATTACTCTAGTGTAGAATAATTATTTTTGAAATTATTTTGGAATTACTTTTAGAATAGATTTGTTTTTGGAATTGTTCTTGAAATGAATTATGGTATTCACTTGAATTATCAACAGCACCTTCTTCAGAAAGTAATGAGTTGCAATAATCATGTAATGTTATCATGTATTGGTATGACATTTTACTTAAGTTCTTGAAGTGGTTTTAGTATTTGTTCTGGTAAATCTTTATTACACGATATGTTAACGATTTTGAGATCGATTATCAGACAGCTCTTTAGGAGGACTAAACCCTTGGAGATTAATAACACATTTTACCAACGTCTGGCAAAAGAATTTATTTTTTTTTTATACAATCGTGACTCAGCAGTAATAGAATGAAACATGATTGAAGTTTGTATAACTTTATGTTTCACGATACTGGGTTCAACGAAGAACGCTCATATATATGGCAAGTTAATTTGCCTCTAGATGACGCTCTTGGAAATGTTCCCAATTTGCAATTATTGAATGCGTCATTATAAAACGGGAAGTGTATTATACAAAGCCCGAAGGTTGCTCACGACGATATTGTTAATTTGCTCCTAGAAGAAGCACAAGAATTGAAGATCTTGGCAAATAAGGTTGATAGAGTTTTCAGCATATGTTACGGTAAGTGAGACGCATATGCTGAAGAAAATGACCAGATGAAGTCGGCATATGTACATATTGTATTATGCGAATGCCGTGGGACCTTCATCCGACAGTCTTGAGAAGACAATGGTCACAGTTAGATATACCATGTGCTGCGACACAGATATGGTTACATGTTTGAATTTGGTTTTTATTTTTGTCAAATTTGACACCCTTGCAGACGATTGCAGATGTTCAAGAGTTGGCAAAGAAACCGTTGAGAGTTATTGATATACGTATTTTGACGGACGTTTCCTTAGTCCGGAATTTTTGTTAGTGGTTATTTTATTATTTTTCGATCTATCTAATTTGAAGTACGCCGATCAAGTTCCTTTCGTGATTTTATCATTTGAATATCATCGCAAACCCTATTCTCGTTGCCTTCGTTATGTTTCATAAGGTATTAGATAGCAGCAGACCAACGGAATTTAGTTTTTTAAAATGTTGGTGCGATTATTATAAGGAAAAGGTTAAGCTTGATTGATACATTATTTCGTTAATTTACCTGTGGGTTGGAGATCAATAACAGTTATATGGTACTGTTCGAAATTACAGTACAACGTTCGTAGGAACGGAGGCTACCAGCAGGACACCATTAGCTTGGTTGTCAGTTTTTTAAAGTCATTTTCAGTCATTGTTATATGGACTTAGTGCAATGTAATAGGAAGTATTTATACGGTTGCAGACTCCTATTATGGAATGCCTGAAGACAAGATTGCTCTTCACGAATAGGGATATTAGAGAATATGCCCTTAAGAAGTAGGCTAGAGATACTTCAGGATTCAATTTTTTGGCTAGTCATAGTACCATCAAATTTTGACACCCTACTTAACAGCACTGTAGATGTGGCTCTGGGTGGTTGATGGGTACTATGTTGTAGGACTAGTAGCAGATCAGCTGTCAATTACCAATATTGAACTGATATTTGGGCAACCCTGTGGCTGAATATACCTTTTGTTGGTAGCAAGGTTTGATTATTCAGTCAGTGTTTTTCTAATGTAACACCATGTTTATTTGTGTACTTGAGATTATTCCATTGGAAGGAGGTGCTCTCCATGTGATGGAATCTCCGGCCATTGACTACATATGTTCGAGGGTAGTATGGCAGCACAGCACTTAGTGGTTGGTTACAATTTGTTGACATAAGGTCATCATTTGCTACTGTTTAGAATGTAGCGGTGCTTATTTAGCACATATTTGGTGCTGATTTAGCACATGTTTGGCATATATTTGGTGCCTGTTTGGTGCATATTTGGCACAGGTTTGGTGCATGTTTGGCACGTATTTGATGTATATTTGGCACCAGAATATAAATGACTCTCGTCGTGTTTGGCGAGCAACCCATTTATAAAGCTGCAGGTAGGCAATTATGGACATCATGATGTATTATATTGCTTTTTCGCTTTTCCTACTTGCAATGATAAATATATTGGCAATCCTACTATTTTCTCTGCGGGTGATTATTAGAACGATGTTTCTACCCTAATTATAGTTTTCTGGTAAGCTTCATTCTCAAGGTTTCTTTAGCTTAAGGGAGGATGATATTAGGGATAAGTGTGCGATGGGATATACAATGTGATTGGTTATATCATCGACAATAGAAACATTAAAGAACTAATGGATGCGGAACTCGACTAAAATTGTGAGATTAACAAGCGAGAATTAAAATTGCCTATTAAGTATAAATTCAAATTTCAAAGAATGAATGAAGACTTGAAATTTAAAACATGAAATGGTCATGGACGTGAACTAGACCATAGAATCGTAATTCAACAAATATATGCACAATATACCCTGTATATTTAATCTGAAGATGAGATATAAGAAATACAGGACGTGTATAAGAATTTTAGTAACAGCAGAACAAGAGGTACAAGAGGTACAAGAGGTACAAGAGGTACAAGAGGTACAAGAGGTACAAGAGGTACAAGAGGTACAAGAGGTACAAGAAGTACAAGAAGTACAAGAGGTACAAGAAATACAAGAAGTATAGGAAGCCTAAGAGATTAATTTAGTGTAGTCCGGATAAAAGATGAGAAACAATATTAGGATCCTTGGAAGATTACAATACTCTTTTTATAAGTAATGGCGGTGGTCTTTTATGACCTGATGGTTGAAATAACATATTGAAATAGAAAAGAACTGTCAAAGGAATTGAGATTAAATCAGAGTAACTTGATCTGTGAAAAAGGATTGACAATAATGTCTGTAGTAGATCAATATTAAACAGTCAATAGGTAATACCACAATGACTTGAAGCTAGGGTTAAAAAAAAAAAAAAAAAAAAAAAAAAAGGAATATAATAGCAGCCTTTTGGAATGAAATCCAACAATACGGAAAAGATGAAGAATTTCCGAAATATGAAATTCAGGGAGGATGTTACTCCAGAATATTAACAGATGTTATGGAATCCAAAACCATATATTAATGCAGATGGGATAGGACACAGTATGATTGAAGGATAGAGAAATTAACCTTTATTAGATTCAAACAAAATATGAATTAAGGGAGGATGTTGATATGTTTGGTATTTCATATTTAGTTGTGATTGGTAGCGCATATGCTATATGCAGGTTATGCCAAGAATGCATGTGCTATGCAGGATCGACATGAATATAAAAGTCACCTCCTTCTAGGTGAGGCGATTTAGAATAAATATAACTTCTTTTTATAAGTTAAGCAATATGGATATAAAATGAATATATACTACCAAGTATAGATTTACTAGCTTGTAGAGTAATGTAGGCCTGTAGACACATATCTATCCAACAGGTTCGACTGTGGAAAACGGGGTTGGTAGCGATTTTCATTGCACTCTGACTATCACAATTAAGTTTGATGGCTGGTAAGTCTAACTCCAATTCCTCAAAGATTTCTTTTAACCATAAGAGCTCCTTACTGACCAGAGCTAAACTATAGTATTCAGATTCAGCACTAGACATAGCAACGACTTTTTGCTTCTTACTTTTCCAGATAACTGGGCCATCAGCATATTTAACAATGTATCCGGAGGTTGATCTGCTATTGGTGGTATCTCCACACCAGTCGGCGTCACAGAAACCAATAATTGAAGATGTATCTGTTTTCTGATATCTAATACCAAACTCCATAGAACCACTAATATAACGAAGCATGCGCTTAGCAGCTTTTAAATGGTAGGTGGTAGGAGATTGAAGGAATTGTGATAAGCTTGAAACAGCAAAGCTGATATCGAGCCTGACAGTGTTTGCTAAGAATAACAATTTTCCAACGAGACTGCGAAATTCCGTAGCATCAGCAGGACTGGCGTCAGCAGGCACATCCTCTAAGTGCTGATTGGCTAATAAGGGGGTCCGAACTGGATTTAAGGAATTCAGTTCAATTCCATAAGATGTAAAAATGGACTTACAATAATCTTCAGCAGTGATTCCTTTAGTTCCATCATGGAATTGCTGAATGTTAAGGCCTAGGAACTTGTGGCATTGGCCGAGATCTTTCATCTTGTAGTATGCCAGTAAAGTTGTCTTGAGTTCGAGTATTTCAGCTAAATTGGAACCACTTATAAGCAAGTCGTCAACATATAAAGCAATAATTATGATTCCTGATGAACGATGTCTAATATATAGACCATATTCAGATTCCAAACGCTTAAACTGAAGTTCCTTTAATGTAGCATCAAATTTAAGATTCCACTGGGCCGCAGATTGTTTTAACCCGTAAAGGGCTTTATGCAATCTGAGAACCTTGTGGTCATCGACTTCATATCCTGGTGGTTGACGTAAATATAATTCTTCATGGAGATCTGCATTAAGAAAGGCAGTCTTAACATCCATTTGGTGAATAATAAGGTGTAGTTGAGCCAGAATAGCCAATAAAAGTCGGACGGATTCGTACCTAATAACAGGCGCGAATGTGTCGTGGTAGTCCACAGAAGGTATTTGTGAAAAGCCTCTAGCGACTAGGCGGGCTTTATAACTTCCATCACCTTTTATGGAATAAACCCACCTACAGCTAATGGCTTGACGACCTTCAGGAAGCCCAGACAACGTCCACGTATGATTGGCAATTAAAGACAGATATTCATCATCCATGGCGGATTTCCACTTATCATGATCCTGGGATTTCATTGCTTGTTGAAACGTATTTGGAACCTTAATGGGCAGTTGGACATGGTAAATATAATCCACAGGAAAGGCATCAACATAAACAGCATATTCTGGATCATCACTAGTATCATCGGCAATTGAAGAACTACTGGGTGGTGGATGATCGGAATCATAATACATGATTTGGGGTTGTTCTGTCGTACGACGGAGTTTCTTGGAGTCTGGAGCATAAGAGTCGGAGTCAGTATAACCATAGTCTGAAGTAGCTGTCATTTCAGGCTGATATGGAATTAAAGCAGTGGAATGTAATATAATGTTACTGGACGGATCAGCTTCACGTCTCTTCCGTTTCTGTTGTGAACGCAGAACAGTTAAAAATTCTAAAGGTGATGGAGATACGAGATTTTCTTCAGCATCCGGCGAAACAGCAGGTTTAATGGTATCGGGTACTTCGATAATGGAAGTAGGTTCAGCGACATCTTCTTCGTGGGAAGTCATACTATCATCATCACCATCATAAACATCTCCATCATAAACATCTCCATTATAATCATCTCCATTATAATCATCTCCATTATAATCATTTCCATTATAATCATCTGCGTGGGTGATATTAACTTCATAATCAATAGGGTCGGTATCCCTAACATTTTCTGACTTAGTTGCATCGAGTTCATTCATACTTGCATCAGATCGGTAGTGATCATCATTGGTAACTCTAACAGGAGGTGGCGAGCGGTCGGAAGAATTATAATATCTAAGAGAGGAAATTCCACCACTAATCCCCAATGTGGTATTAGAATGAACATTAATTTCACCTTGGTAGGCTAACTTTTCAAAAGGAAATTCATCTTCTATGAATCTAACTTGACTGGCAGAAAAGATTTTCCGAGTGACCAAATCATATAATCGATAGGCTTTTCTGTTTGGGTCAAATCCCAACATAATAGCCTCCCTTGATGTAGAGTCAAATTTGGACACTCTTAATTTTGGGGGAACCAAAGCATAACACAAACACCCAAAAACTCGTAATTGGTCATAATTGGGAGGATTCCCAGTCCATTTCTCATATGGAACGACCAACTGATGCTTGGGAGCATGACGAGGCATTAAGTTAAGCAAGTACGTAGCAGTGAGTACAGCCTCTGGCCAAAAGTGATCTGGAAGTGATCCATCACGAAGTAAAGATCTAGCAAATTCTTGAATTGTTCTGTGGGAACGTTCAACAACTCCATTCTGATAACTGTGATATGGTACTGTCAATTCGTGACGAATTCCGGTTTCATGAAAGAAATTAGTAAGTTTGACATTATTGAATTCAGAACCATTATCTGTTCTAACTATTTGAACCTTTGCAGAATTCTGACGATCACAGGATCTAATGAAGTTGATAATAAGTTGACCAACTTCAGCAGTAGAAGTCATTGGAAAAGTTGTAATGAATCTTGATTTATCATCAACAATAGTGAGAAAGTATTTGCAACCATTATAGGCTGGTGGAAATGGACCACAGACATCCATATGAAGGATTCCTCCAAGTGTTGTAGCTCTCCGAGTGGAATACTTTGGAAATTTGAAAGTCATCTTTGACTTCATACAACTACGGCAATTCTTCAGGTGACACTGAATTCCGAGTTTTCTAAAATTATCCTGAATACCACGACCTGGGTGACCAAGTCTCTTGTGTAAAATTTCCTGAGGAGTTCTAGCAACATTACCAATAAATGCATTTCCAACCCCCTCATTTTTCATAGTATCAATTTCAATAGTATACAAATTTGCCCGTAAACTACCATGGTGCGATAATTTATTCGCAGCAAGATCAATAGATGCAAAACCTGCATAGACTCCAGTTGAGTCAAAGACGAAGGTAGCACCCCTACGGGCTGCTGCAGGGATGCTAATGAGATTAACCGCCGATTTGGGAATATAGTAGACGTTAGTAAGATCAAAATCTGGAAGACTTACTTTACCAATACCTTCAACTTGCATGGTTGATCCATTAGCACAATCAACATTATGCTTAAAATTAGTGTCAATTTCAGAAAATAATCTAATATCCTTAACAATATGGCTTGAAGCACCAGAATCAAAATGAAAAACAGCATTTCTGGGTTTTTCAGAAACTTGAAAAGCCAGATCACCAACGTAGAAACTACTTCTTGATGTAGACTTGCTCGTGTTTGTACCATTGGTCGATTCATTTCTGGATTGTTCATTTTTGAGTTCTGGACACTTATTCTTCTTATGGCCTTCCTTCTTACAATGATAGCAAATAACCTTTTTACTACGATTAACAACTAAAGCGGTATCCAGGTTAATGGTAAAGTCTAAATTATCAGGAGGATTTGTACCAATACGTAAAGCTAATTTCCGAATAGTAGCAACATCAAAAATAGCATTGATTTTTCTTTCTTTAAGGGAGTGAAAAGCCCTTTCAATTTGTCCCCATTTAGTATCAGGAATAGTTGCAAAGTATATAAGTCCACTAGTTTCTTGGCCATTAAAACGGCAGAAAACATTTTCTCCAAGCATTTCCCAATCGTCAGCAGTGGGAGAACCAAAACCGTACTTTCTAATGAGTCTAGCAGCAGCTGTAAAATCAATGTTACCATACTCCTCACAAATTGAAAGGTAAGCGGTATCACCTGAATAACCTCTGTATTCCTTCCAAATGGTGTCAGATATGGTCAAGGATAGAACATGATTAAGCATTCCTACAACACTACTCTTCAATCTATTAACATCCGTAGGACCAACTTCTTCAGTAAATTGAAAAAAGTCATTTCCATGAATTAAGAAACCTGAGATCCCAAGTTGATTGAAGACGTCAACGAAACTGCTCTTCCAGGTGTAGAAGTTTTCAAGTCCTTTCAACTTGACTTGCACGCTGGCAGAAGCAGGGCTCATAACTTGTCGTTCGGTCCTCAATCTTACAATGAGATCATCAATGTCTTGTACATTTAGAGTTAAAGATTCCATAGTTAATGTTTCTTAAACAAAATACTTATATTATCATAGTTACTATATAAAACCTATATAATTATCTATAGGGATATTAGAGGTCTATTTATACCTCTGAGTTCACACACATGTGTTGTAACAACAACTCTAATAACACATTATTAGAGTACCCCCTTTCTATTGTTACAACCCCCCTTTTATTGTTACAACCATTTGTAGCAAGTTACAACACTCTACCTGTCTTCACAACCATTGTAGCTTACAAACATGTTGCAACATCTCTTGATATGTTTGGTTCGACTGTGGAAAACGGGGTTGGTAGCGATTTTCATTGCACTCTGACTATCACAATTAAGTTTGATGGCTGGTAAGTCTAACTCCAATTCCTCAAAGATTTCTTTTAACCATAAGAGCTCCTTACTGACCAGAGCTAAACTATAGTATTCAGATTCAGCACTAGACATAGCAACGACTTTTTGCTTCTTACTTTTCCAGATAACTGGGCCATCAGCATATTTAACAATGTATCCGGAGGTTGATCTGCTATTGGTGGTATCTCCACACCAGTCGGCGTCACAGAAACCAATAATTGAAGATGTATCTGTTTTCTGATATCTAATACCAAACTCCATAGAACCACTAATATAACGAAGCATGCGCTTAGCAGCTTTTAAATGGTAGGTGGTAGGAGATTGAAGGAATTGTGATAAGCTTGAAACAGCAAAGCTGATATCGAGCCTGACAGTGTTTGCTAAGAATAACAATTTTCCAACGAGACTGCGAAATTCCGTAGCATCAGCAGGACTGGCGTCAGCAGGCACATCCTCTAAGTGCTGATTGGCTAATAAGGGGGTCCGAACTGGATTTAAGGAATTCAGTTCAATTCCATAAGATGTAAAAATGGACTTACAATAATCTTCAGCAGTGATTCCTTTAGTTCCATCATGGAATTGCTGAATGTTAAGGCCTAGGAACTTGTGGCATTGGCCGAGATCTTTCATCTTGTAGTATGCCAGTAAAGTTGTCTTGAGTTCGAGTATTTCAGCTAAATTGGAACCACTTATAAGCAAGTCGTCAACATATAAAGCAATAATTATGATTCCTGATGAACGATGTCTAATATATAGACCATATTCAGATTCCAAACGCTTAAACTGAAGTTCCTTTAATGTAGCATCAAATTTAAGATTCCACTGGGCCGCAGATTGTTTTAACCCGTAAAGGGCTTTATGCAATCTGAGAACCTTGTGGTCATCGACTTCATATCCTGGTGGTTGACGTAAATATAATTCTTCATGGAGATCTGCATTAAGAAAGGCAGTCTTAACATCCATTTGGTGAATAATAAGGTGTAGTTGAGCCAGAATAGCCAATAAAAGTCGGACGGATTCGTACCTAATAACAGGCGCGAATGTGTCGTGGTAGTCCACAGAAGGTATTTGTGAAAAGCCTCTAGCGACTAGGCGGGCTTTATAACTTCCATCACCTTTTATGGAATAAACCCACCTACAGCTAATGGCTTGACGACCTTCAGGAAGCCCAGACAACGTCCACGTATGATTGGCAATTAAAGACAGATATTCATCATCCATGGCGGATTTCCACTTATCATGATCCTGGGATTTCATTGCTTGTTGAAACGTATTTGGAACCTTAATGGGCAGTTGGACATGGTAAATATAATCCACAGGAAAGGCATCAACATAAACAGCATATTCTGGATCATCACTAGTATCATCGGCAATTGAAGAACTACTGGGTGGTGGATGATCGGAATCATAATACATGATTTGGGGTTGTTCTGTCGTACGACGGAGTTTCTTGGAGTCTGGAGCATAAGAGTCGGAGTCAGTATAACCATAGTCTGAAGTAGCTGTCATTTCAGGCTGATATGGAATTAAAGCAGTGGAATGTAATATAATGTTACTGGACGGATCAGCTTCACGTCTCTTCCGTTTCTGTTGTGAACGCAGAACAGTTAAAAATTCTAAAGGTGATGGAGATACGAGATTTTCTTCAGCATCCGGCGAAACAGCAGGTTTAATGGTATCGGGTACTTCGATAATGGAAGTAGGTTCAGCGACATCTTCTTCGTGGGAAGTCATACTATCATCATCACCATCATAAACATCTCCATCATAAACATCTCCATTATAATCATCTCCATTATAATCATCTCCATTATAATCATTTCCATTATAATCATCTGCGTGGGTGATATTAACTTCATAATCAATAGGGTCGGTATCCCTAACATTTTCTGACTTAGTTGCATCGAGTTCATTCATACTTGCATCAGATCGGTAGTGATCATCATTGGTAACTCTAACAGGAGGTGGCGAGCGGTCGGAAGAATTATAATATCTAAGAGAGGAAATTCCACCACTAATCCCCAATGTGGTATTAGAATGAACATTAATTTCACCTTGGTAGGCTAACTTTTCAAAAGGAAATTCATCTTCTATGAATCTAACTTGACTGGCAGAAAAGATTTTCCGAGTGACCAAATCATATAATCGATAGGCTTTTCTGTTTGGGTCAAATCCCAACATAATAGCCTCCCTTGATGTAGAGTCAAATTTGGACACTCTTAATTTTGGGGGAACCAAAGCATAACACAAACACCCAAAAACTCGTAATTGGTCATAATTGGGAGGATTCCCAGTCCATTTCTCATATGGAACGACCAACTGATGCTTGGGAGCATGACGAGGCATTAAGTTAAGCAAGTACGTAGCAGTGAGTACAGCCTCTGGCCAAAAGTGATCTGGAAGTGATCCATCACGAAGTAAAGATCTAGCAAATTCTTGAATTGTTCTGTGGGAACGTTCAACAACTCCATTCTGATAACTGTGATATGGTACTGTCAATTCGTGACGAATTCCGGTTTCATGAAAGAAATTAGTAAGTTTGACATTATTGAATTCAGAACCATTATCTGTTCTAACTATTTGAACCTTTGCAGAATTCTGACGATCACAGGATCTAATGAAGTTGATAATAAGTTGACCAACTTCAGCAGTAGAAGTCATTGGAAAAGTTGTAATGAATCTTGATTTATCATCAACAATAGTGAGAAAGTATTTGCAACCATTATAGGCTGGTGGAAATGGACCACAGACATCCATATGAAGGATTCCTCCAAGTGTTGTAGCTCTCCGAGTGGAATACTTTGGAAATTTGAAAGTCATCTTTGACTTCATACAACTACGGCAATTCTTCAGGTGACACTGAATTCCGAGTTTTCTAAAATTATCCTGAATACCACGACCTGGGTGACCAAGTCTCTTGTGTAAAATTTCCTGAGGAGTTCTAGCAACATTACCAATAAATGCATTTCCAACCCCCTCATTTTTCATAGTATCAATTTCAATAGTATACAAATTTGCCCGTAAACTACCATGGTGCGATAATTTATTCGCAGCAAGATCAATAGATGCAAAACCTGCATAGACTCCAGTTGAGTCAAAGACGAAGGTAGCACCCCTACGGGCTGCTGCAGGGATGCTAATGAGATTAACCGCCGATTTGGGAATATAGTAGACGTTAGTAAGATCAAAATCTGGAAGACTTACTTTACCAATACCTTCAACTTGCATGGTTGATCCATTAGCACAATCAACATTATGCTTAAAATTAGTGTCAATTTCAGAAAATAATCTAATATCCTTAACAATATGGCTTGAAGCACCAGAATCAAAATGAAAAACAGCATTTCTGGGTTTTTCAGAAACTTGAAAAGCCAGATCACCAACGTAGAAACTACTTCTTGATGTAGACTTGCTCGTGTTTGTACCATTGGTCGATTCATTTCTGGATTGTTCATTTTTGAGTTCTGGACACTTATTCTTCTTATGGCCTTCCTTCTTACAATGATAGCAAATAACCTTTTTACTACGATTAACAACTAAAGCGGTATCCAGGTTAATGGTAAAGTCTAAATTATCAGGAGGATTTGTACCAATACGTAAAGCTAATTTCCGAATAGTAGCAACATCAAAAATAGCATTGATTTTTCTTTCTTTAAGGGAGTGAAAAGCCCTTTCAATTTGTCCCCATTTAGTATCAGGAATAGTTGCAAAGTATATAAGTCCACTAGTTTCTTGGCCATTAAAACGGCAGAAAACATTTTCTCCAAGCATTTCCCAATCGTCAGCAGTGGGAGAACCAAAACCGTACTTTCTAATGAGTCTAGCAGCAGCTGTAAAATCAATGTTACCATACTCCTCACAAATTGAAAGGTAAGCGGTATCACCTGAATAACCTCTGTATTCCTTCCAAATGGTGTCAGATATGGTCAAGGATAGAACATGATTAAGCATTCCTACAACACTACTCTTCAATCTATTAACATCCGTAGGACCAACTTCTTCAGTAAATTGAAAAAAGTCATTTCCATGAATTAAGAAACCTGAGATCCCAAGTTGATTGAAGACGTCAACGAAACTGCTCTTCCAGGTGTAGAAGTTTTCAAGTCCTTTCAACTTGACTTGCACGCTGGCAGAAGCAGGGCTCATAACTTGTCGTTCGGTCCTCAATCTTACAATGAGATCATCAATGTCTTGTACATTTAGAGTTAAAGATTCCATAGTTAATGTTTCTTAAACAAAATACTTATATTATCATAGTTACTATATAAAACCTATATAATTATCTATAGGGATATTAGAGGTCTATTTATACCTCTGAGTTCACACACATGTGTTGTAACAACAACTCTAATAACACATTATTAGAGTACCCCCTTTCTATTGTTACAACCCCCCTTTTATTGTTACAACCATTTGTAGCAAGTTACAACACTCTACCTGTCTTCACAACCATTGTAGCTTACAAACATGTTGCAACATTTTTAAATGCTTTAAAATATAGTTCATGCATGATCGTATATTCATCCACTAGTGAATAAACTTTGAATATCATTAATAATTGCAGCTTTTAAGGTTGAATCTGCATGTTCTTTTTCAAGAATATGTTGAATTAAATTTTGATTTGAACTAGAATTTTCAGATGATCGTCATTTTCAATTAAATTTTGAAGAAATTGATTATTATATTATAACAATTTTAATCATTTTCACTAATTGGATTAGTTATTTTTTCTAACCATACATCAACATTATTATATTCGTCCGCCAAGTTTGTTATCCAAAAGTTCAATGAAATTAAGTATCATTATTTTATGCATCATCGTATATTCTATCAAAAAAATTGCTTAAATGGGGATGCCCTTTAAAGGTAATTTAGTTTCGTATCCTGAATTGTTGCTTTCATTATTGTGCAAGAAGTGATAGAAATATCTCAAATACTGGTTTCAAGACGGCCACTATAGCCAAATGTTATCTTTCGTCTTTAAGCTACAATACCAATATCTCGTTTCTTATAATTACAACAAGCTCCATACGTGAGTTTCTGTTGCAACATGTTTGTAAGCTACAATGGTTGTGAAGACAGGTAGAGTGTTGTAACTTGCTACAAATGGTTGTAACTTGTTACAAATGGTTATAACAATAAAAGAGGGGTTGTAACAATAGAAAGGGGGTACTCTAATAATGTGTTATTAGAGTTGTTGTTACAACACATGTGTGTGAACTCAGAGGTATAAATAGACCTCTAATATCCCTATGGATAATTATATAGGTTTTATATAGTAACTATGATAATATAAGTATTTTGTTTAAGAAACATTAACTATGGAATCTATAACTCTTAATGTACAAGACATTGATGATCTCATTGTGAGATTGAGGACCGAACGACAGTTTCTTAAGCAAACTGTATATATTCATGTAGTTAGTTACATTATTACTTTAACTTCTTTTAATTGAATTTATGCATTCTACTGTCCTCTCTGTCGTCAATTTCACAATGAGATCGTCAATGTCTTCTCTGTTTAATGTAATAGATTCCATAGTTAGATGTTTCTTAAAAAATACTTATATTAATCATATTCACTATATATAAAGTTCTAATACCCTACCAATATCTATATACCTCTGAATTCAACACACATGTCAACTAACAACAAATCTAATAGCACATTATTAGAGTAAACCCTCTCCCTCTAGTGTTACAAACCCATTTCTACTGTTTTAATTATTTGTAACAAGTCACAACCATTGCAGCTTACATATGTGTTGCAACATCTTCAATTTCATTTACAATTTCTTGCTGATTGTTGAAGTTGGCATAAGATGGAATGATTGTGATAATTGTGATATTGTTGATACAGATTGAACGGGGGGACATTTGATGTCACGTAGATAGATGACCTTTAGGATCATTAGGATTATCTAGGTGGGCAACAATCGTAGGATGTAGGCGTGGGAATAACCTACGATGAGAGGAGTAAAAATAGACTGCAATGGCTTATGATATAGGTAGTTTATACTGTAACTATGATCAATAGAAGCTTTATGTTTTAAGAATACATATATTATGGATTCCACAACATCTAATAAAAAAGATGTTCATGACGAAATTATGAGACACGACAAATTTAGAAGAAATGTTTCAAAACATTAAAAAAGGGGAAGATAATAATGTTGTGAAGTTGTGCATCCTAAATTTATTTCAAAGTTTCTAACTGTCTATTTTCCCATTTATCAATTTAAGTTGCTGAGTTAAGTCAAGCAAGAACGTTCAATTGATGCGAGCTTAGTTAAATAGTTTGCCTAAGAGAATATGTAGGTGTAGATTTTTTTGATTGTTTAATGGAGGGAGAGATATTCATCAATGCGGAAAAGTAAGTACATAATTGTTGAAGCTCACGTATAAGATGTAATGGTTGTGTGACATTGTTGATGCAGATAAAACAGGTGACATTTAGTGTCATCTGGATGACCTTTAGGATCATCTATCTGGTCAGCAATCATACGATACAAGCATAGGAATAGCCTATGCTGAGAGGTATAAATAAACCTCAACTACGTATGATATAAGTATATAGGTTTTATATAGTAACTATGATTAATATAAGTGTTTTTTTTGCAGCAGCTGCAAAGATTGCCTTTAGAAATTGCAGGTCACTCAAAAAGTTGTATTTAATTTAAAATCAAGCAGTTAGAGACAAATTGATTCTCCACAATGATGGTTATATCTAAAGACGTATCAGAGAAGACAGTATATTTTCAAAGAATGGTCTATTTAAGTAGATAGATGATATCTTTGGCATTAATGGCAGATTTATAGGTCGAGCATGTTGCTCCTTGTTTATCAACATTTCAATGAATGTATTCTTGTTTGATAAGTTGCAAATTTTACTTTTGGCTTTCCTGCTAGCGTTGGAGCTTTATAATTTAGAGGTTGAAATCTTCATGCTATGAATTTCGGTACTCAATAGTTTAGCTGTATTAAGAAATGTTAAGTGAAGATTAGATGCAAATATTACAATGTGTTTTTTTTTTGGTTGTGTATATACGAAATTTGAAAAGATTCGACTACTAATAATTATTTTTAATGGATATTATTGACAATGTAACTTTTATTGTGAAACTTGTGCAATTGGTCTTGGAGTTTTTTTCTGAACATATTCCTTTAGTTGTCAAAATAGAGCGTAGAAGTTTCAGCAGGGAGGCTATCCAGAGAATACAAATCCAGGTTGGATGGAGAGAGAGAATTTAATTGACAAAATTAGGTTCTTTCGAATTTACAGCTGAGCTTATATCAAGGAATATTAAGGATTTGTCACTTTCATGTCTTTTACAAGAGTTGTTCTGGTTTGTGATATCCAGATATATTTTTTCAATTAGTAGTTGTCTTTGATTTTTGTTCAGTTCACCAATAGATCGGGAAAAAGAAAACAATACTTTTGTAATGAATGGTGGCCAGCTGCAAGTGGATTTTTATTCTTTATAGCTTCTTTATTTTACTTATAGGGAAATACGTATGAAACCTGGAGAACTAAAGCCTTTGTAGTGTGTGTATAGGCGCTGTCACTGCATTTAGAGTTTAAGTAGAAGTATAATTTTCTTATTTAGTAGTCTTATCTGTTCTATACATGTCTATATTCTTCTTTTCTAGTAAGTTCTTTTTATAATTAATCGTATTTCTGGAATTCAAACAACTGGAATATTCTTTGCTAAATAGTCCTTGAAAGTGGGCACGGTTCTACCCTTAATGAGATCCTCAATTGCAGAACCATACTTAATCAATTGTGGCTCTGACCAAGCAGTATTCATAATTCCAATACCATAAGGTAAGCCAACCAGAGTTTCATTCACGGGTATTGTTATCATTGGATAAGCGGCTCTAGCAGCCTGTTGATAAGTTATACTGTGCCCAGATGGTACTAATAGCCCATCTAATTGGAAATTTTCTCCAGTAGTTGGATCTGTGTAGTTCAAAGCATAATCAATTCCTTCTTCCCTTGAAGTTCTATGAACAAACTCAATAGCTTGATAATAGGTTTCATTCATAATTCCACCCCATTCTAATGAAGCCAATAAACCGTCTTGTCCAGAGGCAAAAGCAGGTACAACTCCGGGATTGCCCCCTTCAGTACCATCATTTGCAAAATTATAATTCACCAAATCTTCTAAAGATCTAATGTCGGTATTTTCCAATTCCGAAAGATATGTGGCAATATTATTATAGAAATCGACTTTGACAATTGTATATTCCGATTCATTAACAGCCCCAAAGTCCCAATTCCATCCATCAGATGAAATTACATCCAAATTGAGAAAATTAGTGTTATTGTATACGGTTGCCCCAGCATCTTCAATTGCTTTAATGGTCTGCAACAATCCATCAACTTGCTCTGGGTCTGCTAAAGACCACAATTTAGCCCAAGGTAATCCAAACCTAGCGCCCTGTAAAGCAGTCTTATTTGAGACATATTTAACATAATCACCGTCTTCTGGGGTATTACCTATCTGAGCGTAAGTGTAGTTATCTAAGGGATCAACTCCGTAAATTTGTTGCAAAACATATGTTGCATCTCTAACTGTTCTTGCTAAGGGTCCAGTTGTGTCTTGATGTTCGGATTCTGGAATCACTCCATTTCTTGAAGTTAAACCAATAGTGGGTTTTAGTCCAACTAGAGCATTATTTCCGGCTGGATTTATGATACTTCCATCAGTTTCAGTTCCCATGGCAAAAACAATTAAATTTGATGCCACTGAACCAGCTGAACCAGTTGAACTGCCGCCTCCATTTAGAGTCAAATTGTAAGGACATCTTGCTTGACCTCCAGTTGCAGAATAACCCTCACTGTAATCATTTGATCTCATATCAGCCCATTCTGAAAGAGTAGCATGGCCATACAAGAGAGCACCAGCGGCCCTTAACTTATGAACAACATGGGCATCACGTGGTACAACATTACCTAACAATGCATTAGAACCACATGTAGTCTGCATTTTATCCTTAGTTGCATAATTATCTTTAACTAAGAAAGGGATACCATGTAATGGACTTCTAATGATGCCTTGGCTTCTTTCTTGATCTAATTGGGTTGCAATTGCGAACATATCTGGATTCAATTGCAACACCCCATTTACGAAATCATTAATTTGGAAATACCTATCAAGATAGCATTGTAATAAATCAACACTGGTCAAGATACCTCTCGATAAGTAATCTTGCAACTGATCAATAGTAGCCTCTTCCAAAGTGATCCCTTTACATAATGGCATGGGGAATAATACCCCTGAGTCAAGCTGAACAAAATTGTAAGTGGTATCATTAAGATTCTGAACATCAGCTAAGGCGTCCAGTACTTCACGTTTGATTTCCAGGGTTATTCGAAACGAAGATACTAGAGTTGCAACATAAAATATTGATAAAAATTTCATTGTGATGAGCTAAATTAAATTTTCCAGATAGAAGTTAGTATAGCTAAGATTTAAACAATTGAGAGGAATTTATAACCAATTTATATCGTTATCCATATTAATAACATGTCTAAATTAGGTTGAAAAATGTTGAAAATGGTATCTAACAATAACTTGACGTATAACGGAACAATGCAGAGATAGCGGCTATCGCAGCAAAAAATTTCCTAAAGTGGAATCAATTTACCCTAAAATAGACCCTATTACCCCTCGGAACTAAATTACTCGCAGCAAGTGGACTCTTCTAAAGATATATAATAATCTTTTCTTTGGGTTGTGCTCTGATCTGTTTATTTTGGTATTTGGCTATTAGATTCACTACGGGTTATTTCTGTAATGGTTTTACCAATAAGAAGATGTCTTATCAACAAAAAGATTTCCTAAGTGTTTGAAAGGCATCATTTTATCACCGATTAGTTGGAGCTTTGGAGACTAATATTAATTATGCAAAAAGCATTTTGAGTAATATTTAGTAATATTACAGCTTTGACTCTTTCATGTCTTGAAAAAAGTTACCTTCGGCTCTTTGTAATTCCCTTCCTGGAGCCCCTTAATGCATATAATTAAATTACATAAACAGGTATTGATTACTCTCCCTTGATAGTTAAATTGTGATTGATAATACATTGAATTCATCGTAGTCGTCTATTAATTATAGTAATTATTCCCATGCGAAAGTATCATGGCTGTTTTTAACATGGTTACGGTGCTAGTGCTAATAATGTATTAACTATTTTCTTGATGACTTAGTAAGCAAAAACAAAATGTAGATTAAGGGATGTTAGTTTCAGTATAATAAGGGCTGTGTGTGTCTTGTAGTACTTACAAATAGAGTTTTAATAATTCATAGTCTTGGTTCTTTATGAATATTTAATCTTATCTTTTATTTTCCTTTTTTGGAAGTGAGTTGAAAAAGCAATTGCAAAGTAATACGGAATTTATTATATGAGATGTCATTTTATTATGAGATTATCATAACAATTGGTTATGTAGAGCCTCTGTCAATTGGATGAAACTGGACTTGGTTAACCGCCGTAAAAAAAGGTAAAAATTGCTGTTTTCTTTACCGCCCAATCTAATAAATCCACATTATTGATATGCAAATAGAACTAATGTACGTCGTATAATATCACCCTTATTATTCTCGTAGTCCATAATTGCTTCCCCGTAATGCCGATATACATATGGAATTATAACTGAAACCTAGCCTATCAATAAAACCTACATCCAGAAAATCCATTGGAATTACTAGCAAAATAATCTTTCTTATCTTTATATAGTGTAGGATAATTTTCCACCCGCAGTTAATTATAGTTATAATTACTGCAAAATGGTCGTGTATTTTTTGATGATACCTATGCCCCAAAAAGAAAAAAGAAATTTTTTTGAAGTAATTTTTTTAGAAGAGATATCTGTAGACTAATTTGATGTCAACCCCTCTATCAATAATAACAAAGACCATATTTCTCTCAAAGTCTTTTGCCAAATTGATATTGCACAGGCACTTTGTTACCAGCATGACAGTGACTGAGAAATTAAATGGTCGTAAATTATATGACGCTATAGGGCAACCGAAGACCATTGTTGCTCCGATGGTAGATCAATCAGAATTAGCATGGCGAATATTGTCCAGAAGATACGGAGCTGATTTATGTTATACTCCTATGTTTCATGCTCGTTTGTTTGCCAACGAGGAGAAATATCGTAATAGTATGTGGAGTTCTATGGATGGAGATAAAGAACTTGATAGACCTTTGGTAGTACAATTTTGTGCTAATGATCCAGATACTTTACTTCAAGCAGCAAAATTAGTCGAAGATAAGTGTGATGCAATTGATTTAAATTTGGGCTGCCCTCAAGGTATAGCAAGAAAAGGAAAATATGGTGCCTTTTTAATGGATGATTGGGATCTTGTATATAAACTCATTAACATTTTGCATAATAACTTAAAAATTCCAGTAACTGCTAAGATACGAATATATGATGATAAAGAAAAGTCATTAGAATACGCCAAGATGGTTTTAAGTGCAGGAGCTCAGTTCTTAACTGTTCATGGTAGAACGAGAGATATGAAAGGCCAAGCAACTGGGTTAGCCAACTGGAAGGTGATCAAATATTTAAGAGATAATTTACCAAAGGATCAAGTATTCTTTTCAAATGGTAACATTTTATATCCAGAGGACATTGAAAGATGTACAGAAGAAACTACTTGCGATGCCGTGATGTCGGCTGAAGGTAACCTTTACAATCCAGGTGTCTTTTATACCAAGAGCAATGACAAAGACAAACAATATTGTAGAGTAGATAAAATGTTAAGAGAGTATTTCGAAATTGTCAAGACCTGTGATGGGGTAGCATCAAGACATGCAATGAAGGCCCATTTCTTTAAGTTATTGCATGCTTTTTTGAATGTCCATAAAGAATTGAGACCGGTTATTGGGAAAACAAGTGTTAACTCTGATTTTAGTGAATGGGAAAAGATTGTCATTAAAGTTGAAGAATTAGTTGAAGAAATATATAAAAAGGACAATATTGAAGAATTAGATACTATAACAATTGGAGAAGTTGAGAAATGGGGTGGCTCTTATAAAACTATTCCATATTGGAGATGCCAGCCTTATTTCAGAACTGTTGATGGTGAAAAGCAAAACGCAAGAAGTTTAAAAGTAGCAGGAGAATCAGAGTTAATTGAAGCTTCATCAGAGAAACGTAAAGTAATTGAAACTGCAGAACAAAGAGAATCGAACAAAAAGGTCAAGGTTTGAATAGCATTTTTTTAAAATTGCATTTATAAATTTGTATAGAGTTTACTAATTTATTCGAATAAACTAAAAATTGGGTTAGCGTTATCAAAATATTTAATCAAATACTTTAGTCAAGGTGTCACCCTTCCACCATCTGAAACCTAAACCATAACCCCAAGGATCGTTAATATATCTCTGTGGATCTTTCACTCCGATTTGGTAGAGTTCTTCTAATTCAGTTTTACTTAATTCAGGCAAACGAACAATAGTTTTAATTCTTTCTAAATTAGACGATCTTGGTAAAACAATTCTTCCCTCTAAAATATGGTAAGCACTCAAGATTTCATTTGGAGTTACGTCATACTTTTTAGCTAATTCTTGAACCAATGGTATCTTTATCACTGGTGCACCATTGCTACCCACTGGAGAATATGCGGATATAAGAATACCTTGATGTTGGAAATATTCAACGAGTTCCCTTTGAGGTAAATGAGGATGATATTCTATCTGATTGAGAACTGGCTTATGCTTCTTTATATGAGGAAGCAATCTTTTATACTTTGGAATGGAGTAATTAGAAATACCAATTGATTTAGTCTTTGAAGTTTCAACGAGATCTTCAAGCTTATTATAAGATTGTATATATTTTTCACCAGTAATTGGATCGTCTTCGTAAATTAAGTTTCCATCCTTATCCTTTGGGGCAGGAGGTTCACCATTTTCATCACCGTGAAGTGCAATTGGCCAATGTTGTAAAACCAAATCAACATAATCCAAGCCCAATCTTTCTAATGAAATATCAACTGATTTAGCCGGATTGTGCCAAAATGATGGCCAGACTTTTGTGGTAACAAAAATATCTTCTCTCTTAACAACACCTTCATCAAACAATTCTTTCAAGGCTTCACCGATATATTCTTCTGTACCATAGTACCATGCAGTATCTATGTGTCGATAACCCGCTTTAACTGCTGTAATAACTTGATCTTTGACATGTTTTGGATCTCCTGAAGGAACAGTCCCAAGACCTAAAGCTGGAATTGTTTTCCCGTTATTTAATTTAAATACTACTGAAGTTGCCAATTTAGTCATTATTATCGCCTTTAT
Source organism: Scheffersomyces amazonensis (assembly GCF_036850825.1). Lineage (NCBI taxonomy): Eukaryota > Fungi > Ascomycota > Pichiomycetes > Serinales > Debaryomycetaceae > Scheffersomyces > Scheffersomyces amazonensis. The sequence goes on along the minus strand of NW_027042746.1, from coordinate 463,938 downwards.
CGCTAATGGTTTGTGCAAGGCTCAATTAAAACGTATTCAAAATTGAAGAAGTTCCTCCCGTATTTATAGTGCCCCCACATTTACGGCATACCATTTTCGGGGGGACACTTCGCTTTATATCTCGGTAAGCTAGACCAAAAAAAAATGTGGTTATTGCTTGCTATGGCTTTTTTATGAGCCTATCAGCTTATATTAAGTTTAATAGTTGTGTCTTTTAAACGTTTATAATCACAATAGATCTAGTTTAATGCTCATTGCTACATTGCTCGAAAGCAAAACATACAAAAGCAACTGTGGAACAAAAAAGTTGTAAAATAATTTAATAATGCATTTAGAAATAAAAAGAAGCTAATTCCATATGCTAAGACCAGTCTAGCTAAATAATAATAATAAGAAAAGTATAGTTAAGGTTTTAAGAATATAAATAGGGTATATATATATATAAATATTTGCATCATTTTTTTTTATCTTGTATTGCAACCTTTTTTTAAAAAAACATTCAAATTTCTATATCACCCATCACATCATTGTCCTCTACTTCAAAATCTTCATCTCCTTCATCATCTAGTATTACTTCTTCATCATCGTACGTTACATCGACATCTTCTTCATCATCTTCATGATGTATAATCTCTTTATCATTCCTGTTATTTCCATTGGTTTTAATCGTACTGTTATTTATACTTGAATAATGTAACAGATTAATAGCAGTTAAATATATAAAAGCAACTCTTTTTTTCTTTTTATTATAAATAAACCAATAGTTAGACCACATAGTTTGATAAGGGTAATTCAAATCTTCTAAAATAGATTCATCACTTGGTTGAAATTGATATATTTGACATATTTCTGGATTAAAACTTGCAGGTGGAGAATTATTACTGCTATTATTATTGTTATTAGCATTATTCGAACCATTTACTGTAGATCCATTCCTCGAATAAGGATGTAAATTATTGTTGTTAAAACTATTCTTTCTGCTAGTAGATACTGGACCTCCTGATTGGGCAGATAAAGAAGGAGAATTTCGAACATTTTGTACATCCATATAAACATTAATAGTATCCCATATCCAATTTAAGATATCTTCTTTTTTACCCAATGAAATCATAATATTATTGAATTTGTGAACCAAGTCCTCTGGATTATGAATTCGATGGAAATTTTCAGTAGTTGGTTGTAAGTTTGAAAAATCATGATCTGGGAATGTAGTATTTAAAATGGCAATCAAATAAGCAAAAGTTTTTCTAGTAGTAACATTTTTCAATGGTCCAAATGGTGATTCATCGATTGGTTGTTGATATGGATCGTATTCAAATGATTGATCCTTTAAAGAATTAGTTAATAATGAAGTTCCATTACCATTATTTACAACATTAGAATTATTATCTCCGGCGACTAAATTCAAACTAATGTTGATATTTTCTGGATTCGATATTGAAAATGACGGCCTTGATATAGTACTACTAGTACTACTTTGTCTTCTATCTCTTTCCGTAATGGTTGAATAACTATCTCTCCTTCCCGATAAAGCTCCGGGCACGTTGGGTGGTGAAGCGCTACTACCGATTAATGAGTGAACTGAATTCTTTCTTTCCCATTCAATAGATCTTGATAATTGATTATCTTCTATTATTTGATCCAAATGTTTATCGATGGTCTTAAATAACTTTCTATCTGAACCTATTGGTTTAGTTGTGAATAAATCGCATCCACCCTTTATCACCAAACTATTATCTTGAGAATTAAAATTAAGTTCTTGATTTACTAATTCAATATCTATTTCGTCAATAAACTAAATTAATTATCTGTTAGTATATTTTCTTATTTTCTTTGGTTTTATCTCCTTCATGTATTGGTATACCTCAAAACTGGTTCAAAGTCTCCCACCATTTTACATGCCCCATCGTGGTACCATAATTTGGGAGCAAAAAAAAATCGTGACAAAATCGGAAATATACTTACTTTCATATTGGTTCATGAATTTCGTATAAGTTATTATGGTGAATATATATATATATATCAATAGCTATCTAAGGACTCTAAAGCTATATATCTAATCTGTTCTGCGTAATGAGTAGACTTTAAATTAGCTTCATTGTTTTGTTTGTTGTTCGGGTGATTATCAACAGAGCAGTCAAATTGTGCGCATATACACGACTTCTCTGAAACTTCTGCAGTTACTTTTAATGTGTGATACGGTATTGTGGAATCAAACTTTTATATTTTGTACACACATGGAATTATGATTAGATTTACTTATACTTTATACTTCAAACACTCCATTATTTGTAATTTTAAATTGAACTTTATCGTTAATGGTATCATTATCATTATATCTTGAATATATAACCTTAGCATATCTTTCAACCTGCCAACCTTTTATTAAACCTTGAATAGTTTGATTTTGATTGTTGGTTGCTATGGTTTCTGAATATGTTCTTTTATTATTAGTATCAGTAGTTGATGCGGCTGACCCCAATAAATCACTACCACTACTACCATCAATTTCTGTATTAACACTAGTATTATTCTCTCTATGAAGATCGAATCCTGCAATTAACTGATCATAAGTTAATCCACTATCAGGGTCAACTACTCTATTCTTATTATTCATCTTTATCCATTCCTCTTTATCTTTCATTAGTGGTCTATAAGTCTTCATCAACATTATTCGATTCGGTACACGCATCGACCAGGGATATCCTAAAGTAGGGACAACTTTCTTCGTTCTCACATTGCCTAATTTATGCAATTTTATAAGTAAATCTTTCTGTTCATTATAATCAGCATCTACATCTTTTGTAGCATTTTGCCTTAAATATCGTGGATCTGCATTCATAGAAGATACAGTATCTGGCTGATGACGTTTATAGGAGGAATAACCTCCATTTATAGATTTCTCTAATTCATAATTGGTTAATTCCAAATCCTTACTATTCAATTGAAACTTTTGTTGTTGTTGACTATTGAATATGACATTAGGATCCCAACCACTCGATATTCCCATTTGAAAATCTAAATTCAATGGACTTATTACATCTTCTAGCCTATACTGATTCCAATATTCTAACTCAGGAGTTATGAAATCACTAACCTGATTCACAACAACTATGGCGATGTTATACTTTGTAGCTAATCGATATAGATGACGATTTAATAAAAATAAATAATGATTCTTAAGAAATCGATTATGATACTTGGATGATTTCTTTTGAAACTTCTGTGACTGTTGTTGATGACGTTTATAAATATCCTGATATTCTCTGATATCTTTTAGTTGATCATGAAGTCTGTCGATCTTCTCCTTTAAATAACTTGAATTATTTATGGATCCCTCTCGACGTAAATGCTGTGCTATACTATCTATTACCACCATATTTACCTTATCTTTGAGTTGTTCTAACTTGATAGGTAACTGAGTATATATGATATGATCTTGACTCTCCAAATCGGGACAATATATGTATGAAACATTATCCATCAGTATTTGTGAGCCTTGATCTTGTACTTCAATTTCTCTATAATAATCATACATATCTTGTAAACGTTTAGTTTCTAAGAATGATTCAGTAGCTATAAATATACATTGATTTTTAACCTCTGATCTTAGTTGACATTGAATAGCTAATTGTATAAGAAAATGAGATTTACCACAACCACTTGCTCCAAATACTTCTGTAATATCTCCTAATGGTATTCCATTGCCACCCAATTGTTTATCGATAGTTGGTAAACCGGTAGATATATACTGACTTTGTTTGACTGGTGAATATCTATTCAACTCTTCAGCAATAAAAGTTGTTGGTACTTGATTCGATAAATCTGCTTTCAATACTTCGATGTAATCTTCAATTTCTCGAATAGATCTTCCTGATAGTTTGGATAATTGGATCAACTGCTTATTTGAATCATAGAGAATTAAATCACTAATTGTTTTACCATATTGCCTAAAAATTGTCGTCAACGACTGGAAATCTTGAGTGGAATGGATCTCGTTGGTGTTTAATTGCTTGAAATCATCCATCCATTCATCTACTAAACTATTTATATATTTATATATTTATAATCTCAATTGTTTTATACTGGTAAATGATTCATAGGGCTCGGATTACTCATATATATTTTTTGCCTGGATACGCGTAAGCGGCACAAAGCTACAAACAAACAACAACATCATCTCATACAAAAATTAATTATTACATATATTAAATAAGTACTATACGTTACAAAGAGTACTCTTTTAAATTAAGATTAAGGATAAGAATAAGAAAGAATAAGGATAAATTTAGTATTAAGACAAGTTTTCACCACCCTTTGGAATCATGTAATCCTTAGACTTAAGGAAGGAAACAGCAAAGTTAGGGAAATTTAATCCAAAGGCAGTACCTACACCACCACCTTTACCAATTGGGACAATTAAAGTGGTACCTGGTTGTTTGTATGCCTTTAAGGTAACAGATTTCTTACCAAATACTTCATAAGCAATAGTATTACGTAAAACTCCAACTTGACCAAAAAGAATATCAACCAATGATTTAACCCCTTGAGAAACAATATCACCAAAAGCAATAACATTTGGATAGTCTTTTAATCTAAGGTAATCATCAGTAATGATAAAACCATTAGCATCGGTTATTTTTGGGTAATTCAGTAAGAATTGTGAGTTTGGAATTAATTGGAATGCTGGAATAACCAAATCGAAACTTTCACTAGATCCATCATTGAAAGTAACAGTTGTTTCAGTGTATGATTTAGATTTTTTGTTGTTAACGACTTTAACATGTAAATTTTGTAACTTCTGGGTAGCTTTATCACCTAGACCCTTAGATAATACTGGTAATGGTTGAGTAGAACCAGTAAATAAAGTAACTGATTTTGAACTACCATATTCGTAACCGATTTCTCCAGCAAGTTCAACCCCAGTTGGACCACCACCAATAATAGCGATTTTTCTAGCATCCTTGATTTGTTTATTTAAACCTTTAATGGCATCGATGGTATATCTTGAATCTCTTTCATTATCTAATTTAAAAGCTGGATGTTGAGTGGTTGTACCAGAAGCAATAATTAAATTTTCATAATGTAAAGTTTCATTATTACTAAGGTAAACAACTTGTTGACCTAAATCAACTTCAGTAACATAAGCCTTAATGAATTTACCACTATGAATAGTACCACTAACATGAGTCTTAATAGCCTTATTAACATCATAAAAGATTTTATCAATCTTTTCGGTTTCAATAGTAGCTCTTGGAGTTCCGATATTAAATAAAGCTTTATCAGATGGTGATACCACAGTTATAGATAATTTAACATCCTTAGATTTAACTAAAGCTTTTAAGGCGGCAATACCAGCAAATGAACCACCAATGATAACAACTTCTTTACTAGACATATTGAATTTATTTTAAGTTCAACTTTATATAACAAATAATTAAAGAAATAAATAAAGTTGGTGGAATATGTCTATTATTTATATAGGGCTGAAATTATACTGCAAAAAAATTATGGATCCAACACAGATTACGTGAGATATAAATTTACAAGTGCGGACATACACGGATTTTGTTTTTTCTGATATTAGTAATTTTTGATAAAAACTTCCATTTTAGGGCTGAGCTACATATATCGGATGAAAAAAAAGTTCAGCCTCATACCCGTAGTATATATATTGATTCAAGTTACAAGTAAATTACTAATTTCCATAATTAATTAAACCTAACACCGAATTATCGCCTATTGCTCTTAAATACACAGTTATAACCGAATTAAATACTATTCTGTAATGGCGATGGCAATTTAGAATATAGTAAAAGGAATCAGATTAATTTTTACAGTAAGAAATAATGATAGAGTTAATATATTTAGTACCTATTATAAACAGTTATTTGTTGATTCCATCTACTCAAAATGGAACTTAACAATGGATACTTGGTATTTAATATTCAATATAAAACTAATAGATGACTTTTCAACTAAAGTCAATCAGGCTAAATACATTTAATGAGCACCACCAGAGATGAAAAACCATTTGTCAATGGATTTATCAATTGGAGCAGCTGGTAATGGGTTAGCTGCTGGAACTTCCTTAACTGCAACGTCAGAATAAGTTGGAGTATCAACTAAAGTAGTATTAGTTAAATCAATACCCTTTGAATCGACAGACTTACCACTGATTAATTGTTTCCAAGCTTCAGAACATTCATTAATAACTTCTTCAGCATATTTCTTATTTTTACATTCACCACTGAAAGCGAATTGGTTTTCTGGTTTACCATCTGGAATCTTGTAGATTCTGAACCATTCATTAGTGGCTCTTAATAAACCTGGTAAATGGGTTTCAACATCTTCGATATCGTTTAATTTAGATGCAAATGGATCATTAACATCAATAACAATGATTTTCCAATCAGTTTCACCTTCATCCAATAAAGCCATGACACCTAAGACTTTAACTTGTTTGACTTCACCAACAGTAGCAACTCTTTCACCAATTTCACAAACATCTAATGGATCATTGTCACCTTTGGCTTTAGTTTCTGGATGAATTTGATTTGGATCTTCCCAAGTTTGAGGGAAAGCACCATAATTATGAATATAACCATGATGAGGGAATGAATTACGAACAAATCTCAATTTACCCTTTTTAGTATCTTGAATGATTGGGTTTAATTTGATTTCCTTAGAGATTTCTAATTTAGCATTAGTCCATCTTGGTACTTCAACAATCATATTTAAAATAGTCTTTTCTTCATTGGCGTATAATGGAATATCATGGAATGGAGAAACTGGTTTACCATCTTTTTCAATGTAACCTTTGTATTCTAAAGTGTTGGCAGCACCAACTTGACGGACAGTATAAGTCATGTTCAATATTGATATCAATTGAATGAATATAGGTTCTTACAATTGAAAAATAAACTATAGGTGAAATTGAATTTCGACAAATCAGAACCGAAAAAATCTTGGTTATAGAGAAGTTTTATTGAGTTTCGGAGTGGGGTCGTGCTTGGCGTCGATTATGTCACGTGTAATTATGTGTAGATGAATAGGTAGTGTAAATGAGATCAAATTGCAAATATCTGAGATAGTCAATACTCTTTTAATGTAGCAAGCCAAGTCTTGTAAGATATTTCAATTAATTTGTTTCTTTAGAACAAAATTACTGGGCAAAATGCCATATTAGGTACCAAGTTTTTAATAAACTCATTTATGATTCATGTAAAACTCGATCTTCTCAATAATGTATTCATTAATTGAATCATTTGGTAGTAAATTCATTTCACATTTCTTAAAAAGTAGCATACCTCTAGTTAATTCTCTGCTATATTTAGAACTTTCATTATTTATAAGAAAATTTTGAAGTAGTTGGAAGTCTCGATTAGTTATATTTAACCAGCCATAAGTATACTCTAGCAAATGTACACCAGCATGTACTAAATCGATTGGTGAATGATAATTCTTCATAATATTTATACCAAAAACATCTGAATCAACAAAAGCTAAGTTAACTATTCTTAACTTTTTTGAACAAGTATTTATTAGATTTTGATAGAATTCTTTTGTTAGATAATCAGGAAAGCCTTTCCCAGTGATCGCTACTAAATTTTCAAAAGAATCTAACGACCCCTTAATTTTTATGTAATTACAAAACGATTTGAATATAGCCTCTTTTTCAAATACAACTATTATTAGAGTTTTCTCATACTTAGCACAGGTACCATAAGTGATATTGAAGTCAATTGGGATTAGAAATGGATCTTCTGAGTAATCCAATTTTTGTCCATTAATAATTATACCATTTCCATACAATAAACCCTTTTGACTGGCAGAAATAAGTAAATCATCTTTTAAAGACCAACTCAAAGAATGTTCAACTATCAGTACCATAATATTTTTGCAATTCAGTTGATTCTTATTGTATAATTCTACATCTTTGTAATAAATATCCCTAATGGTAGTTTTGTTGGACTTCAATTTTAGCTGTTGAATCAATAGTTTTAGAGTCTTAACATAGAGGATAAACTTAGAATTGGTGCCTGAAGTAGTTGAGAACTGGCTTATGAAAATCGATTTGGATCTATTCTTATCTAGAAGATGAAATACCACCTCATAATCCGACTCCAACATTGCTACTTTGATGGATTCCCAAATTCTTAAAAGAGAAGCTAATCTTTGATATAACATTGTTAGAGAAATGTTGCAAATTTAATAAACAAATGTAGTAAATCTTACTTGTCATTCCCATCCGAGAAATCATCCCTAAATTCTATATATTTTACTGACCTCTCTTTGGTGTAATTTAAGCTTATGGGACTTAGATTATGCTTCATTTAGATGTATTTGCTTAAGTAAGAAGAATAAGTATAAGAAGCAAAGAATCATCTATGACTTTATCGGTCGCGGTCTCGGTCTCGGCTCTTTTCTAAGCAAATTTCTATTACGTAATGTCCTCAAAAATAGAACCATACTATTAATCATGCTATAATAGTTATAAGCCATCTAATTGATCTATGAGCTAACCACTTGATTGGATAAGGTTATACTTATATCCAGAGTTTCCTGTCATTCGTAATATGCTAATGTTAATTAAGATCACGGTTAAAATAAGTAAAAAGTCTATATAAATTACTCAATCGGAATATAGTGTAGATCTCATAAAGTTTAATCGTCGTTTCGAAGAAACGTCAACGGTCATACTCTACATAATAACCGCTTAACACCGTGAATTTATTATATCTATAACATATATTACGTATTTGGTACTATAAATGCTTAGCCACTTCTACAAAAAGTAAAAGAGTGTGACGCTTTTCTTTGGGGTTTTTTTTGCGTAGCCGATAATTAAATCAAAGATTTTCAATCAATCTTTTCCGTTCATATTAGTTTCCTTGCACTAGTTCAAGACAGTAGGATACTAAACGACTATAATTGCTCTAGAAATATAGTCAGAGATCAGTTAGTATTTTCTGCCAAATTTTTATATTTTTGAATCTGAATCTGAATCTGAATTTGTTTGCTTTGATAGTGATTCAATAATCAAGAATTGTACCCCTATCTCGCATTTTACTAGAACGGTATTCTTTAAGGGTTTTTCCTAGAAGTATATTTGTCATCTGTCATTGCATTTTATCAAAAGAGATCGGCTCATCGTTAACCAGTGTAATACTTCATTAATCGATTGAAAAGATTGTTGCTTGTTTTCATTAAGTATTCCTATTCAATATCATCCCCTCTTCCCACCCACAGAGAGAATATATATCAAATATGCCAATATTGAAGCATTCAGTTGATCAAATATCTAAAAGAGATTACAGCTACTGGACCAGTAGTGGAAGTGCAAGATGGGCTTTCTTTGCCGTGTTTATACTTCTTGTCCTTTTTGTGGTAATAGGGACCCTAAGAGTCAATAAAAAGAGAGGACAACAAGGGATTCAACCTATTTATGGGACTAGATGGTTAACTCCTCCATCATATAATCAATCACAGAATCAATATAACCAACCCGATCATACAAGAGATCCTGATTTACCTGGTACTTATGTTCCAACATATACTGAAAGAGCTAATGAATATGATATGGGTTATTACGATAACCAAGGAGCTTTCCATGTTAATCCAAATGCCAAAGCCGCAGACATGGCTCCACCACAACCAGTACATCAAAGAAATACAAGTGTTGGAGAGAGAGGACCTGTAAGTTCAACTATTCCTCAGAATAGTGATAGTACAACTATTACCGATGAAACTAATGACAATCATGACGATTTTTTCAGACGTCCTTCAGCTACGCAATTTAGAAGGCCCAGTGGAGCCCCACCAACAACTGATCCTACGACTAATGTCATGTATAGATCTCCTCCAGCATCTAGAATTCCAGGTGGTTTTGGTACATCCGCTCCGGGTTTACTTTAAATCTTCCATAAAATAGACAATATTTTATTAATTCTCATTCTTTCTAATACCGTTAATGTTCATTAAGAAACGAGACATGCGATATTATTTCTTTTCTTTAGTTCCCATCTTTTAGTATTATAATGTGTTTTTATTTCTTCAACGTTTAATATTTGCTAGAAACGACTTAGCAAGGTTCGTTCTCTTATATATGGTATATATTTAAAAAAGAATATATGCATATATTTATACTATTAATTTACAATTATATATTGCTATTTGAAGTAATTTTAAGAACTCAAAAAGTTGAAGTATTTACAGCAGTATGTTAGAATCTCTTAAAGCAGCTTCTTTTAGGCTCAACGCTATTGAGAAATTGGGTTACTACCCTTTTTCGATTCTGCGCATCTTTGGATGTGAAGTCTTCAGAAGGTACCTTTTTGTAGTTGAGGCAACCGTCTAAATGATGATACATTCTATCTTCTAGAACTTGTCTAGAAATAAATGTTGCAGGGGGTTGAGATGTATCAGTGACTGCCAACAACCTTTTGGAAGCTTCTTTGTGTGTAATGAAATTGCCAGACTTTAATTTTTCTTTTTTGTTTTTAGTAACAATTTCCTTTCTACTGTCTTTAGCAACATGATTAGATTCTTTGTCAAAATCTGGATTAGAATCATATAATCTGTTTTTAGTAACACAATTATTAACAGCAATTGAAGTCTCTTCAATTGAAGTTCTTTTAGAAGTAGCATTATCCGAATAAAAATCCGAATCAGAATCAGTAGCAATTAGAGTTTCTTCACTTGAATTACTTTCATAAGTAATATTATTCATATCAACAACAACATCAGAATCAGTAGCATCATAAGTTTCAGTTTTAGAATAATAACTAGAAAAGTAACTATGGTCAACTGTAGAAGTTGAAACCTCTTGAGGATCATTTATGTAGAATGAAAGTGATCCATTTTCATCCACAACAACTTTGTTTCGGAGTTGGGACCTTTCAATTCTAGCTTGTTCTAAACCTTCAAGTATCCTTCTAGTGTTAACTACTGTTGAAAGCAAAACCGGATTTGGTGTGGGAATGATTCTGGGTTGATATAATTGAGTGAAGTACTGGTGACTGAAAGTATTATTAGTTGTAGTTGAATTGTTATTCATGATTAGCAATGAAGTATAAGAAAAAGAAAGTTAATTTCAATTATAAAAAAGAGGAAATTTAAAAAAGAAGAATTTATATACATTTCAGGGGAAACAACTAAATAGTAGTATAAGTGAATGTATTATTGTTTCCTTAGAAGACTTATTATATTAAACCGCATAAAAAGTTGTTGCAAAATAATTTAAGTCGCAAAAAAAGCGACAATCCTATGAACAAAAGTCTCAATTTGTGTCATAGGATTGAGAATTAATAGGAATTTGGAACGATCTGGGAGTATTCTCCTGCATCATTTAACTTGTTTGCATAATCGACACCTTGAGGATTTCTGAAATCTGGTTGACCAATAGGACTATAACATAATAAAGGAACTACATCATCAGTAGCACAATGAACTTGTGAGACACCATTATCAACTAACAAATAAATACGATCAAATAATCTAAATTCTTCCAATCCATAAAACTCAGTAGCTTTTTGATTCCATCTTACTTTTCTTGATCGAGGAACAGCAGACCCATACATAGGTTTCATCAATATTTGCCCCATTTGACCCTCTTTGAGGGGGCACGTAACAGATCCACTAACTGATTGAGAGATACTGAGTGTCAAGTCAGCACTCAAAGTCAACTTTAGTTCTGGTTTAACCCCACCATTGATTAAACGAGCATCCCAACCTATTTGCAAGTAAGCATACACATTATGATTAGCACTGAATTTTCTTGAATGACCAAATCCAAATCCAATAGAACCAGTATAGCCATATTGCTGTGATTGACAAGCACTCACAGGAACCAAACCAGAATATTCTACCTCTTGAGCATCAATTAATTGAAATTCAACCCAGTCGGAATCTTCGTAAATTTTTTCATCTTTCTTATCTGAATTAGAATTAACTTGTACCATAGCAACTTCTTCTTCCCTATTATTGTGGTTTTTAATTCCACTAAGTTCTAATTTCTGATTAATATTCTCATCATTTTCAAAATCATATTTAAAATTCTTAGTTGAGTTGACTACTGAAACAACTGTACCATTTAGTAATCCATAACCAACTTCGGCTGCCAATGCTTTATCTTTATTCTTTTTGCTCTTCTTAAGTAACTCATCAACATCAGTAGCTGGAGGTTTAATATTGATGGGTCTATTCATCTTTTCTTTTTCAATCTCTTTCTTTTGGTTTTCTGTCAATTCGTAACCTTTGGTCAATATAGTATTAGTGTCTTCAAGGATGAAAAAATAATTATCACTCAAATCCTTTTCACCTATAATATGATAATACTTTTGTTGAACTTCTTTGAGATTTCTAACATGAATAGGGATTTTTGATGATGACCTTAGCTCAGGAGGTGTAGGATCAAAAGCATCATTTTCATCATCATCAACTATCTCAGCTTTAGTAGCATTTTGATTTAATATAGGTTGAGCAAATGTAGAGCCAATAATTAACAAATTGACAAGAGCATGGGAGACCCTCATTATCGCTTGATCTTACAACTACAAGAAAAGAAGAAATCAAAATTTCTTTGACACCAATTCATCTATATATAAACAAACTTTGGAGTTAACTATGCTAAAGAGTGCACATCTTAACAGGGAAAGTCACCAATTGGGAAACATAGTTCAGTTGCAATTTTGTTCTGCTTGAGAGTTAGTTGCAAAATCTTGTAGCGTAAGATTCTTAAACAAAAGCAAAGATTCAGAGAAGTTATAAATTATCAATTGCAATAATAGATATGTCTTTCTTCTTCGAGCCGTGAAAAACAACTACCTCTATCAGGGTAGATCCTTAAATGTATATTTGGCTGCTATATAGGGTGTATCTCTATGTATCATATTATACGTAAGTGAACCTATGTTTTTTTTGCCTTAATTCCGAAACACAATTTCCGAGGGTGAGCACTATTTCGAATTTTTTTTTTGACACTGTACATTATTTTTGCATTAGTTCGTGCTGGTTTGTTGTGGTTTCAGTGAATTTGTGTTTTATTTTACAAACTTCCTATGGACCGGATTGCGGATTGCGATCGCATAAGCAAGCTAAATGTTTAGGGAAAAAACATGAGTTCAGGTTCAAGTGGCTGATCAGAGGATGACTTTGAAGTCTTCAAAGAAGATTTGTGTAAGAGATGAGGGTAAGGGCGCATAACCAACATACAGATAAAGTCCTGTCCTACTAGAAAGCGAAGTAAATATAGAAAATTAATGTAATATGGCTTATACATAAAATTAGTGACTGTAAATTGAAATTCTCATGTTGGCCAAAAATATCAAAAATATCAAAATTAAGGGACATTAAAGGGCAGTCCAGTGAGAAAATAGAATAAAAAGAATAAATAGCAACGAAGGGATATATGCCATGTGATGTATTCTAAGTAACAAGCCGTTCCCTTAACTCTATATAAACAATAATTACGGTATACAAGAATGCCATTCTTAAAGTTTAATTTGCTCTACAATTTTGGTAAGTTGATTGCTGAAACTCTAGTTAAAAGACGACCCTTAGCAATGTAGCATATGTGCTAATGTGCACGTCATCATAAAGAAGGAATAAAAATTCTTTGATAGGTGTCTGTTGAGATCCATGCCTCTTAGTAAGTTAGTAAAGCTTAATTTCATTCCACCGTGCCGATTTCTATTCCAATTATCGTGTCGTGTTTTGACATAGTCGTGTCGATACCTAGCTAGCGAAGCGCAATAATATTTAAAACTGTCGTCTACTGCCTGCAACCCCCCAACCGTTCTGTGCAAATCACTCATCATCTAAATTCATCTTTGTTCCTGGATAACAAAGGCAATCCGAGGGTGGGGCTGGTTGACCGGAAGGGGCCTTAACTATGAAGACAATGCGATAATCGGGGGCAATTATCGAACAAAGTCATCAGAAAAAAAGAAAATAATTCGAATTTCAGGTTTCTCTTTTTCTTTTTTTGATGTATTTTAGTACATGAATTTTACTATTGTGATATTATTTTGATTGGAGTAGCGGATTTTTGTTTTGATGATGATGTAAATGATGATATTGTATAAATAAACAAGTTTGTCTTTCTAATTTTTGTAAAACTAATTACTTGTAGTAGGATCTCTGTCGTGTCTATTTACTTGCAGCCAACAGATCAATTTCAAACCATTAGTTGTTTTAAGAAATTTATCAGTTGCTCCAGCTTTATAACCCTTAACAAAAAAAAAGGCCCACATAGCACCCCCCTCGAATCGACTACGCAGCCAGCTGCATTATATCATCATCTCCATCATAAATCAAAATCAAACCACACCCTCCAAATTTTTTTTTTGGCTGTATATTTAACTATATTGAACTAACTAAATTAGTTTGTTGTTTATAATTCTGATACTACATCCAATATCAAAATGAGTAGTCCAAGTGATTCTTCTCCTCTGGACACATCGGTGTCACAATGGATCGTTACTTTGATCCCTACCTTAATTATTGGTGCCGTTTACCTTATAGCATTTATTGCTGTACGTAAATTCCAAAAGAGAGTTTATCAACCTCGTGTTGAAGTTGAAACTGTTCCAAAAGATTTAAAACCTGACGACTCTCCGAAGGGTGCGTTTGCATGGTTAACTCATCTTTTAAAGAAACCTGCATCATTTATTATTCAAGAAACTGGTGCTGATGGTTACTTTTTTCTTCGTTTTCTTTTCAGATTATTTGCCGTTTTAGCTCTTGGTATTTTAGTTACTTGGCCAATTTTATTTGCTGTCAATGCCACTGGTGGTAACGGACAAGTTGGTTTCAATTTGATTTCTTATTCCAATGTTAACAATAAATGGAGATTTTTAGCTCATATCTTTGTTTCTTGGATATTTTTTGGTTCAATTATCTTTTTAATTTATCGTGAAATTGTTTACTATACTACTTTTAGACATGTCTTACAAACAACTCCATTATATGATTCTTTATTATCTTCTAGAACTTTGTTATTAACTGAAATTCCAAAGAATTTATATGACGAAGAAGAATTGAGAAAATTATTCCCACCTGCAAGAAATATCTGGTATGGTAGAGATTATAAGGATTTACAAAAGGATGTTAAAGAACGTACTAAATTAGCCGGTAAATATGAAGGTGCTTTAAATAAAGTGATTGCAAAATCAGTTAAATTAAGAAACAAGCTCCAAAAGAAGAATAAACCACTTCCTGAACCAGCCAATGAGTTAAATAAATACTTGAAGGATGGTAAAAAGAGACCAACTCATAGATTAAAGTTTTTAATTGGTAAAAAGGTTGATACTTTAGACTATGGTGTAGAGAGATTAGGTGAATTAAATGAAAAGATTGCAAAGGCTCAAGAAGAACACAAAACAAATGAACAAGTTCCAGCCGTTTTCCTTGAATTTCCAACTCAATTGGAATTGCAAAAGGCTTATCAAGCAGTTCCTTATAATCCTGAATTAAAAGGCGTTAAGAGATTTACTGGTCTTTCACCTGATGATGTTATTTGGGAAAACTTATCTTTAACAGCAGGAAAGAGAAGAGTTAAGAAGATTATTGCTTCAACTATTTTAACCTTGATGATCGTCTTCTGGTGTATTCCTGTTGCCGTCGTTGGTGCTATTTCCAACATTAACTTGTTGACCGATAAAGTTCACTTTTTAAGATTCATCTTAAAATTACCTAGTTTCTTGATGGGTCTTATTACCGGTTTACTTCCTGTTGTTGCTTTGGCTGTTTTGATGATGTTTGTTCCAATCTTTATTAAAAAGATGGGAAGTATCAGTGGATGTATTACTGTCCAACAAATTGAAGGTTATTGTCAATCCTGGTTCTATGCATTTATTGTCGTTAATTCGTTTATTGTTATTACTTTGACTTCTGCTGCTGCTTCTTCAGTCACTTCAATCATCAAAGATCCTCCAAGTGCCTTGAGTTTATTAGCTTCTAGATTACCAAAGGCCTCAAACTTTTATGTTTCCTATTTCTGTTTGGCAGGATTGGCAGGCCCATCATCCATGCTTCTCCAAGTAGTTGCCTTAATCTTGGCTCAATTCTTGGGTAAAATTTTGGATTCTACCCCAAGAGCTAAATGGAACAGATGGAATAATTTAGGTTCTCCAGCTTGGTCAACAACTTACCCAAGTTATGAACTTTATGCTGTTATTGCTTTATCTTATGCTATTATTGCTCCAGTCATTATTGGATTTGCTTCAGTTACTTTCCTTCTTTTCTATTTCGCTTTTCTTTATGTTTTGGTTTATGTCAATGCTCCAAACAAGAATGACGCCAGAGGTAGAAATTACCCAAGAGCCTTATTGGAACTTTATACTGGATTGTACTTGGCCGAAGTTTGTCTTATTTGTATGTTTGTCTTTGGTAAGAATTGGGTTGCTGTTGCTTTGGAAGCCGTCATTGGTGCTGTTACACTTGTGTCCCATCTTTACATCAAGTACACATTCTTGCCATTATTTGATATTGTTCCAATTTCTGCTATTAAATATGCTTCTGGAGATACTACATACACTTACCCAATTCATGATCAAGGTCGTAAAGAAATTAAGACTGAAGGTATTAATTATTGGGATGGTGGTAATGAATTAGGTGTTGAAGAATTACCTCCAACAATCAAAACTGATCGTCAAGGTTCTGAAACTACTGCTACAGGTGCTGAATCATCTAAAGTGGGCGGTGCCGAATCTGATGTTTCTGAAAAGCCTCACAGTGATGAAGAAGTTGTTGAAGGTCACAAGAGTGCTGCCGCAGCAGTTGTTGGGGCTCCAGCCAAGGGTGTTTCTTGGTTAACCAGATTCTTCCATCCAAAGAAGGAAACTTTTGATCTCATTCGTACCGATATGCCTAATGCTTATTACAACTATATTGAATACAATCCAGAATTCTTGAAGACTGCTTATGATGATCCAGCTGTTACTGATGATGAGCCACATATTTGGGTTCCTAAAGATGACTTGGGATTATCCACTATTGAAAAGAATAAAGCCTTGGAAAATGGAGTTGATGTATCTGATGAGAATGCTGGATTTGATGAAAAGCATTCTGTTGAATATACTGGACCTCCTCCATCTTATGAAGAAGCATTGAGAGTTTAGACCAACTTTCTATCTTTTCTTTTACTTTTACTATAGAATATTCTAAATCAAGAGAGAAATGAAAGATTACTGCTTACTTTGTATATTATTTGTTAGTTTTATTAATTGCTTCTTGTATTATTCTTTTTCTACTTTCCAATATCTTGTAATTGGATATTCTTATTTATTGTTACATAATATTTTAATGTTATTTGTTCGTTCGTACAATCGTATATTCGCTCCCTATCTATACTATGTAATAATAGATGGTTAACATTATTCATAATCTGCATATCGTATACGGAAATGTTGGCATGTGTGTCATGAAATGACTTTATTATTTTTTTTTTTGACTATCATTTCGTATAGGGTACGGGGTTTGCGATTGCGAAATTTTGTTGCAGCTACTTAGGGGTTTGGCATGGGCAAATACATATAAATACACCTACCTTCTCGAACCCCTTCGAATACAAATCCTTGTAATATCAACTCTACTTATACTCCACCTATTAATATATAAGTATTAGAGTTATTAAATTATGTTTAGAAAAGTTATCACTAGTTTGAAGCCAGCTCAGTTATTGAGTAGAAGATTTGCATCCTCTGCTAAAAGTGCACCTGTGAATTATGCTCCTAACCAGACTTTGACAAATGGAACTAAAGGTCAGAATGTTTTATATCAAGCTAGGTTATTACTTGAATGTTATAAACGTCAATTACCTACAGCTATTAAATCAACCACTACTGTAACTTTTGCTATGATTGGTTGGTGTTGGTTAGCAATGATAGGGACAGATGCTCTTCATGATGTACCACTTGAATGGGGTAGAACTGCAGCAGTTAAAGTTGTAAAATATGGAAATAGGCCAGTTATAGAATTTCAATAGATTTATTTATTTAGATTACAAAGGAGATCTCGCTATAAGAGAAGATTCTGCTATTTTTTAAATAAAATATATAAATAATTTCACAACACCATTATGTATAATAAATCCACCCTATCTAAATGAAGTTAATACTATCACTTATAATTCAACACCACTAGAGACAGCTTCAGCAGCTTCATCAATCTTTTCTGCAATAGCGCCACCTTCCTTTAAGATATATTGCTCGGAAAATGGTTTGATAATATTATTGTAAACCAAGGTAGCACCACCAAAAGATGGGATACCAATATAAAGTAAGAAGATAGTTTTGAATAAAAAGTAGAATGGAATCCAGTATAAAATAGCCTTAGACCAGAATTCAATAACGTTTAAAAATGCAAAAACAACCCAATAAGTTAACAATTGAGAATCATCATTCTTACTAACAGTATTTAAAGCAACTATAGAGTAATAACCTGGTACAACAAATCCAGCAATGTTAGATAAAAGTTGACCGACACCACCAACATTTAAAAAGATCAATACAGAATAGACACCTACAAAACCTAAAACTGCATAAGATCTTGGTAAACCAGTTTGAGATTCAAATTGGTGTAAAACTTGATTACCACTAGTTTTCTATAAAAAAAAAGGTTAGTAAATCATTATTCAACAATAATCAATTGGTAATACAAATCAATTGACTACCAATGTTACTCCGAAGTTAAACAACATCGGAGGACAAACTTTCTAAACTCTACCACTACTTACGGAGTCAATATCAGACAAGAATTTTTTGGCCTGGTCAGGTAATGGGAAAGACATGATTAAATTATACAATTCACTAATGTATGCTAAATTGACTTAATTAAGAAGAAAGTTATTAGATCTATGATTGACGGGAGGTTGCTCGTTGCTCTTTTGGAATTCAAAAATTCCAAAAAGTATACATGCAGGAACAGAATTTCCTAATTAGGAAAAAGCAAATTTTTATAATTATACACTAGTAACATTAAATTAAATTACTTAATATTACATACTATTTTACTTCTTCTTATTTTTAGCTTTAGCACTGCCTTCAAAACCAGCTCTCTTTTTAGCGGCCTTATTTACTATACCAGTGAATTTCTTTAATTTAGGTTGTTTCTTACTCTTCTTACCTTTATTCTCTCTTCTTGCTTTCAAATTTTCTTCTCTTCTTTTAGCTCTTGCTGCAACTGTATCTTTAACTACTTGTTTTCTTTCTTTCCATTCAATTTCACTCTTTAATTTTTGCTTTTCTTTTCTTTTAAGAGCTTTCTTAAGTAATTTTTCATCATCTTTAACTTTAACACCTTCTGCTTGACTCATGACTCTTTGCCATTTATCTTTTTCTATTTGCTTTTGTTGATCTTCTTTTGATAAGGTTTCTAATTTCCGTTTTTTATTTTCTAATTTTTGTAAATGTCCCTTTATATCATTATTTGATGGTCCCTTTTGTTTTCTCTTTTCAGCAGTATTACGAAGCTTTGTTAAGTCAGAGGTAACTCTTGAACCATCATTAAATACAATATTTCCAAATAAAACAGAATTACTTTTATCTTCTCCATCAATTTCGGAATCTTCACCATTAATATCTTCATCATCATCATCATCATCTTGATCTTCATCTTCTTGCCTTTTCCTCTTTAATTCTTTCTTCAATTCTTCTTTCCTCTTACGTTCTTCTAATATTTGCTCTCTAGATTTGACAACTCCATTTACTTTAGTACCTGGAGCTTTTCTTCTTTCCTTTAATGCACTGATTTTACTAGCTAATTTCTCTCGTAATTTCTTTAAATTCTCTTCTCGTTGTAATTGTTCTTCTGGAGAGAGAGATCTTCCATTTTTCTTAGATTTAGATTTTTCTTCTTGAACTTTCTGCTTTTTAAAATCTCCTTGAGAAGAAGACGAATTTTCATCAATTTCATTACCATCATCATCAAAAATTAATTGGGAGCTTGAATCTTCATTTATTAATTCCTCCGAAGAGTCTGAATTAGATCCAGAATCAACTTCTTGTTCTTCCAGTTCTTCCAGTTGTTCCAGTTCTTCTACTGATGCAGGTATAGGTAATGATTTAATTTGTCTCTTCCCAGGTAATACTACTGGTTTAGCAGTTAATGCTTTATTATCCATAACATCCTTGGCAGTAGCATGTCCATTAATATATTCATTAGCATTCTTTTTGGACTCAGGATCTAACTTGGCTCGTTTATTAGCAGCTAATTCTTGAGCTGATTTCTTCTTTTGCTGCCATTGATCTTGAGTTGCATCATCATAATAATATTTGGCCGGTATTAATGATAATAACCCATCGAATGCAGACGAGTGGGTTTTAAGACGCTCTTCTAACGAGTTACTCATCGCTACAAAAATCCTATAACTCTATAACACTAACAAAAGTCAAACTTTGACTTAAATTTCAATCGAATTTAACTATCTATAATTTTTATACCTTTGATATTCCATACAAAAATTTTTTTTACCTTATATGTGAGTTTTGTGTAAGAAATGAGGTGCACGTGACAAAACCACAGTAATATTAGAATTAACGGCAATGGACTACCTAATTAGGAAGTCTAGATGCCAATCTTTAACAAAAGTTCCTCGATCGAAAATTACCGAGTCAACGAGGATGCATCTTTTGATAAAGTGAAATCATTCAGTAATACTTTCAGCAATTGAAGTGAATTGAGTAGTGCTACCTTGAGTGAGTTGACTGCCTATATCTATTGAAGTAAAGGAAGTGATAATGACATCAATAGCAAAATACTTAATACTTTCATTACCACAATCAACCAATGCCCAAGGATGGTTACAAAATGAATTAAATGGAGGTAAGACCAATTTGTATAAGTTAAACTTACAAGATTTTCAAAGTGGAACATTAGATTCTTTAGTTCAAGAAAGTGAAGAATTAAGTAAGATTGATACACAATTGAGTTCATCAGTTAGCAAAGTCATTGATATTTTAAATAATGTTACTGATTCTAATCAATCTAAGACTAGAATTATTAATAACCAATCAATTTATGATTATATTGAAAGGTTTAATTGGAATTCATCTAAATATAGATTAGATAAACCTATCAGTCAATTGGTCTCTATCATTTCCAATGAAGCTGTGGCTTTCGATAATGATGTTAGAGCTGCATACCAAACTTATCAAACAGCTAAATCTAATTTCTTAGCAGCCGATAGAAAGAAAAATGGAGATTTATCTATAAAGTCATTACATGAAATTGTCAAGCCTGAGCAATTTGTATTAAATTCAGAACATTTAATTACTATTTTAATTGCTGTTCCAAAGAATCTTGTCGATGATTGGAATTCTCATTATGAAACATTAACTGAATTTGTTATTCCAAGATCATCAGAGTTAATAGCAAGTGATTCCGAATATTCATTATTTTCAGTAACTTTATTTAAGAAATATCAAAATGATTTCATCAATGCTTCTAGGGAAAGAAAATGGCATCCTAGAAATGATTTCCAATATAATGAAGAAATCTTGAATAATTTAAGAAAAGAATTTGATTTAACAAAACAAACAGAATTTAAATTAAAGAATGATTTAATTAGATTATCAAAAACTGCATATTCAGATATTTTCCAAGCTTGGTTACATATTAAAATCATAAGAGTTTATGTTGAATCAGTATTAAGATATGGGTTACCACCTCAATTCAATTATTATTTAATTAAATTCGATCAAGCAAATCTTAAAAACTTATCAAAGTCAAGGAAAGAATTAATTGATAAATTTGGTTATTTAGGAGGAAGTGGATCTGATGATAAAAAGTCTAGCACTGCTACTAATTCTTTACAAGAGTATGCTTCATTAGTTGATACTGAATATGAACCATTCGTATTATATGAAATAGACATTGTTTGATCTATCAGCATGCTATATAATCAAATTTCACTTCATTAGTCTAAGCCATATTTCTCGTTTTCTTCCCCCATACATACACATTTTCTATTACAATTATTACTACTATCTTATTTAATTCATTTGATTCTATTTTATAAATTTCTACTTTATATTTACATTTCGTTTATATACACATTAATAAGTAAAGCGATATTAAGAGGGATCTCGGACGGCCGTAATAAAACCTATCGGCCGTAAATGGCCCATCTGAGGTTCTCAAAAAAGAATATATATACGAGGCGATCTCCACAAAAAACCGCAATTATAATTAAAGTTATCTTATCTAACTTATGTACAATTAGGTTACAATTATATAAGGCATATAATAATTATCATGGTATACCCTACACCATTAACTGCAGTTAGTAGAAAGTTAACAGACAATATTGTCATAACTTCACTGCCATTTACAAGAGCTAACCATTTCAATTTTGGTGGTAGAATGGCTTTGATAAAGTATGATGATTCCATTATCGTATGGTCTGCTTTACCTTATGGGCCAGAAGTTCTTAAGGCTTTACAACTTTTAGAGAGTAATGATAAACAAGAAACATTCAATGTGACACATTTGATTGTTCCAGATCGTGAACACACTTTAGCAGCTGTTTCATTTAAGGAAAAGTTTCCAGCTTTAAAGATCATCGCAATGGATACAGTTAAATTCGACAAGTTTAAAGTAGACTATGAGGTTGGCGAGTCTCTTGGTAACCAATTATTGACCAAAGAGGTCTTAGCTGATAAGGTTGGAATTAAAGAAAGTGTCATTTTGAATAATTTACAATTTGTGTATTTACCTTTCCATGCTAATCAAGAATTAATAGTTTATGACATTAACCACAAAATCTTATTTGAGGCTGATTTAATCTTTAATTTGGGTATTCCAGGTACCACATCAGGAAAAGTTACTTTAGAGCAATACTCTCCAGCAACTGGATATATTAAAGGATTTAATCCTCATGGTGGTTGGTCATTTCTTACAAGGTATATGCAACCATATAGTAAGGTAGGCAAATTCTTATTTAATAAGTTTGTAAATCCTGCTAAGAGTGCGGCAGGTTTAAAAGCTATTTACGGCTTGGATTTCCAATCTATTGTATTATGTCATGGAAATATTATTGATAAGAATGCCAAAGAAGTATTCAAACATGTATTTGAATCAAGTTTATAGTTGTATGGGTTCATATGCCTATTAACTAACAGGTTAAATCGGTTAATTTATATTTATACATCTACTTTCTTAACTCATTATCGGAAGATTAAAGTGGGGGAGGGGGTCACATGGTTAGTATACTTTTCTAATTATCCGTCTACATTACCTTACCTTACCTTACCTTATTTAATAGTCTATGTTTTAATATATTTATTCTTAATAATTTCGGACTGTGGATCCGGAGGGTGAAACATCCACACTGCAATACTTACCCCACAAAAATAAACTCTATTTCCTCGGATACGCTTAATAAGATTATACGAAACATCGTTCCAGTCAAATTTCTTTTTTTTTTTTAGTTTTTATCTTGAGTCATCCGATTAAGATTCACCGATAACTACTAGTACCCACTAGGTGTGTAAATCCATATAAAGGTGGTGAAATCTTCAAAAGTTATTTCATAGATAAACTGACATAATAGTGATAGGTGGAAAATGGCAGAAGTTGAAGATACTCATACACTTGTGAATTCAGTCATTGATTTGAAAACAATGGCAGATGAGCAAGGTGCAGAAACTACCAAGAGCACGATTGAAATCGATGAATATGAGTTGCAAATTAAAGTAAATCCAATATATCAACAATATATAAGTAGATATAACGAATTCAATCTCAAAAATCATTTAAATTTGCATTTAATAAAAGAACAGCTTTGGCCAAATCTTACAGGATTTACATTACGTGGACAAGATAAGATCAACTATCGTTCTGATTCATTATATTTTATAGATGAATCATATTGGGACTATTCAGACATCGAACAAATTGAACCTCATAATAACAATTATTCAATAACTTTTTTTCATTTAGGTTCTAATCTATCCGGTCATAATGGAATTGTTCATGGTGGTTTATTGGCTACATTATTAGATGAATTAACTTGTAGATTAGCATTCCAGAATTTTGAAAGTAAAAAAGGTGTAACTGCCAATTTAAATATTAATTATAGAAAACCTACTTATGTAGATCAATATGTGATCATAAAATGTATTATGATAAAGAAGTCTGGAAGAAAATGTTGGATTAAAGGTCAAGTATTCAAATTACCTGAAGCTTCTGAAGTTAGGGATGAATTTGATCATGAAAGCAACGATAATTTATTGACTGAATGTGAGGTATTGGTTATTGAACCAAAATGGGTCCATCAGTTACAGAATAAGGAGACTCAGTATTAATTACAATATATTTTCGGATGAATATATATTGTTTATATTTATTATATTTATTTCTAAATCTATATATTTACATAATCATTCTAATTTTATTTATTACCAAGGATAGGTCTATATGTTTTCCTTCTATTAACAATCTATAATACAGCAGTACCTTTAATTTTATTTTGTCCTATTTCTAACTTAGCTGATTTAGCTCCGAATTGAATAGCTCTTTTTAGTTCATCTTTAACCCATTCAAGACCCAAGATATCACTTGCAACTCTACGCAATAAATATTTTCTTGTTGGCTTTAATCTAATAACATCAGGTTTATTTTTACGACTCGTTAACTCGAACTCATAATGAAATTTCAAACTTGGTTCAACTTCATTTACAATTGTGGTGATAACCTTTTCATCAAGATATGGGTATCTTAATTCTTTCCCCCAACAACAAATTACCCGATCATCTCTTCCTAAATTCCTGGTATGGATAATTTCAATATCATTAATTAACCCTGTCGATAATTCAGAATAAAGCTCACTCAATTGTTCGTCACTTGTGGTTTGACTAACGTTTTGAAATATGGATTCATGTCGACTATAGCCTGCAAACAATTCATCAGCTCCTAGTCCGCTAAATAAAACTTTTGTAGTTGATTGATAATTACCTGTCCTTTTAACGTACGATGATTCATCTTTAAGAAATGATTCATAGTCAATACTCTTATCTATCAATTCTATCCTGGTCGCTATATTTTCTAGATTCTTAGAACTTGCAAAATAAAAGGCAATTGCTATCGATAAATCCATCTCAGTATTACAGGGGTACATTAAATCCATTACTCTTTGTTTATGAATCAACCAATTCTCATAGGATACATTAATTTCAATCAATCGTATTTGTATTGATGGATATTTACATTGAAGATGAAACCAAGATTTCTTTGCCAACACTCGATCAGGACTCTTATCTGCTAATTGATTAGTTCTTGGGTTATCAAATCCAACTGTTAATAAATCAATGACATGATGAGTCGGATCCAGGTCTATCTTCTGTTCAAGTATATTCTCGGCTATCAAACCAGCAATAACAGTACAATCTAACCCCCCACTGAATAATATAGCTAGGGATGCTTCATCTACTTGATCATGGTGTAAGGGATGGATTGATAGTTGACGTTTTAAAGTTGAAGATTTTAATACTTGATAAACTTTATCAATTTGTGATTGAATGTACGTAGAATCAGAGAATACCTCTTTTGAATATGATAATGGTTTAAAAATCGTATCCATGCCATTATAATTGTGAATCGTTAAATCATGAGTTTGAAGATTATAGTCATAGATGTTATTCTTACATTCAATAAATTCAACAGTTGGATCTTCTGAATATGGTACAGAACTTAAAATCAATGCTTTTGAAGGGATTATTGAATATACCAAAGATCTTTTACCAATTCGATCTCTACCGAAATATATCTTTTCATTAAGGAGATCATATAATGCAAATGCAAATTCTCCATATAGGTCATTAAGGGCTTTTATGATATCGTTATAATCATTAGCATGCTCTAATAGTTGCATGAAGAACTTAGTATCATTACCTAGTAAACATTCATCATTATAGAGTTCACCATTGAATTGAAGAACATACCGATGACTGATTATTATTGGCTGTGAAGTGAATGGTTGTCGTAAGGATAATATGGATGAGAAAAGTTGATACGAGATTCCCTTATTAGCGAAATTAGTATAATTTAAGTAATCTGGACCCCTACTGGCTATTCTGTATATTAATGACTCAAATAAATTCTTTTTTTCAGTAATATCATTATGTTCGTTAGAAGTACTTTGTTCATCTTCACCCACTATCTGGTCGATCTCTAGTTTGATAAGTCGTATTTTGTCATCGATCTCATTATCTTGCAGTTTATGTTTCTTCTTGATAGTGTTGTTCAACTTGCCGAGCTCTACATTCAATTGTCTTAATCTATCCAAATTATTTAATTTCTTTATATCTGCATCTGACAATGGGAAAAGCGATGATTTGTGATCTTGAGCTAAAAAATTATTTGTGTCGGTAGTTTCCCAAACATGGAATTGTTCATCAACTGTTGTTTGTTCCCACAACAGTATCTCGTGCGGCGGTATTAATGACTCCTCATTAAATCTTATAACGCTCAAAATTCCGCACATACTTGGTGATATATTAATCGCTTATACCCTTATTGCTAAGATGATCAAAATTTACAACCAAATTTTTTTCTCACTTTGGCAGCACAATAATATTTACAGCCAAATTATAATGCTTACATTGACAAAATTAATATGCAATATTATTATTAGTTACGACTATATAAAAAGAACTAGTACGACAAACACAAACCCTATAAAGAAAGCAATCTATACTAAAACAACAAATTAATAAATTAATAAATAAATAAATAAATAAAACAAAATAAAAAACAACTTGACTTTTGGGTATTTGGAAAAACAAACCGAAAGCAACGAAACAAAATCTCAGGAACATCATAACACGTAAACTAATATACAATATCAGCAAAAATAAACAATCTATCCAATGGTAATTTTACCTTTACCGTGTTCTCTTAAATATGATTGTAAAAGATTAGATTCGTAGAGTTTGAAGATCTTGTAATAATTCCCATAAGATTTTCCAGCAATGAATAATCTTGGGATATCATCATCGTCATTTTCCATAGCATCTTCATCTTCGAGTTCATCAGCAAACTCTACTTCAAGATATGACATGATTTCTGAATAGTCCGGGTGTTTTAATAAATCGACGATTTTTGGTTCAGGATGAATATTTATATTCATTAAAATCGTTTCAAACTTATGCTGCAAAGGATTATTATTAGAAATAATAATAATTGGATTGACAGCAAAAATTTCTTTTAATGCTTGCAAAGGTGAAGATGAAGATGAAGACGAAGATGAAGAAGATACATCAAGTATATTCTTATCATTTATATCATTTCCATAATTTTTAGTGGAGGAAGTTGATGTGTCACTATCTTCACCCTTATAAGGGAAATAATTATGACCTGCTAAGACTGCTTCTTGCTTGTCTAATTGACTCTTATGAATTGATAATGGAGGCGATTGTGTTAAGGGTGGGGCGGATGATGCAATTACAAGACTTTCTCTATCCTCATTCATGTTGAGGTTAACAAATGAAAGAACAACTTGGAAAGATGTGAATATGAAAATTAATATGAAAACAAATGAAAGGAATTTCATCCAATGATTCGTTTTGATGACAGGATCTACCATGATAATTGGATCGTCATCTAGAATGGAGTCTTTCTTTTCGTTATTAATTGTTGTTGAGCCTGAATTAGATTCTTCAGGTGATAATTGGGTCACACTCTTAGGAGACTTTTCAAGGTCTATATAGAATGATGCTTTACTTTGTTTTCTTTGATGAGTAGACATATTATGATTCTATGAAAGGGTATTATAACAAGTTTTGATTTTACTAGGAAAAGATATAAAAATTTATGAAGTATAAGTCACCAAAAGGCCTACTAAACCGGGGCCAAGTATTTACTTTCTAGCAAAGAATCAAGTAAAAGAAATCAAATATCTATTTCTTTATCTTTGAGTCTTGTCTGGATGTCCCTCCTTTCTTACTTAGTGGTATAAAAAGACTAGTTTTAAATGATACAGATAATTGTTAGGTTTATTTATTAATTTATAAATTTATAAATTTATCTGGTGTTGGCTCAAATGTGTTAAGCTTTTCATACCCCCACAACGTATAAACTATTAGCAATCGCACAGTGCATATTTTATTATTTTTTATTTTATTTTTTTTTTTTAAATTTTAAATTTTATTTATTTTACCTAATTTTTTACTGTGAGTGTGTGCCAATCAGTTGGTGTCTTCCAATATTATTTAGAATCTGCTTTGTAATGTGTTTATATATCAAATATTTTTTTTTAAGCACAAGAATAATTTATGGCTCAGGCGGAAACAAATTTGTTCTAGGTTTCGCAAAGCCGTTATTTCGACCTTCAGGAGAGAGATATGTTAGCCTCTAATAGGAGAATGAAAGTGAGTCAATCCAGCCGTTAAAGTTTGCAGAAGATTAGATTAAAAAAACAAACATAATGCAACAGCAACTTACAATACATTTCGTTTGCGCAAGGACCTAGAATTGGAGTCAGACCTCAGATTCTCACAAGGAACTTTTGAGGCAGCTTCATACATTTAGCATTCATCTTTATTTATTTTATTATTAGACGGTTGGCAGGCGTGCTTATTGTGAAAAAGTTTGGTTACAACAAAACCTTAAATGTTAGATGTTCTGTACCGTACCTGCTCATTCTGGTTACAATACATTCTCTTATTAAATAAACAGATCTGTATTCTTCTCTTTTCTTTAAAGCTGGTTAAACCAAGTTAAATTATTTTTACTATACTGTTAGAATTGATTTCGGTTGTGTCATTTGTGTGTACGCCATTTCTTTAAACATGCTTGCTGAGCATGCACACCGATGATGTAGTGTAGTCTCTGCATATCCCTTCGGCGCCATTTTCATTGTAATTCTGTGAGAACTCTCGGAAAAGCACAGAGAAAGAAAACATTTAAGAATTTTTTTAAGTTTTTTTTTTTAATTTAGCTCACAAAGTAACAGAACGATGATTAATTAAAGTATCACATAAGCAAGCACATATGAACCAGTTGATTATACTTTAGTGTGTATTAGCTTGAGATGATTTCATATGTATAATAGAAGTAGAAAAATTGATATAGTCATATGCATCTGATTCGTATAATAACATAATACAATTGAAGAAAACTCAAAAATTATTGAAATAACTCCAATTCGGAAAATATTATTAACTCTCAGTGCGTTTATTGTTTTATTAACACAGCGAACAAATAAAAATTTAAATATGCTTAAATAAACAAAACTCTAAGAATTATTAGCTTTCTCATCTAGTCGTCTAATATATTCGTGTGACTTTAAACCTAATTGGGTTGTATATCTAACACATGTATTCTTGATTATAATGTCCTAATACAAGTTTAAAATTTAAAATTTTAATCAATTTGTTGTACAAGTGAATGTGGGTTCATAGCTTGGCTATATAGTACAGCCTAATTATTGTGAAGAAATGTATAATTGAATCATAGTTTCAAGCACCACATTGTTTACGGTTATAATTGTTATAATTGTTATTGTTGCTATTATAGTTATTATTTATCATGACATATTCGTTCATTGATCGGTCCTTCTTTCGTTAATACAACTATAACCCAATCTTTCTATTTCTTATCTCGTGTGTATTTGTTTATAATTAGTAACTTCAAAAAGCGCGTTTCGGTGACACCCAAGCCTCACAAGTCACGAGGCAAACATCCAAACATCCAAAACATCACAAACGTAATACAAGCATCAACATCATCAGAAATGTAAACATAACCTAGTAAAGTTAATCATTCCTTTAATCAGGTGACAAATTGAGGGTGAACCAGAAACACTCATATATAATTTATATAACAGCAGTAATATGACGATATAGCGATGAATAGACTTAAATTAGAACTGTCGTCAAGACACTCTATACCATCAACTAACCCATTATCGTCATCATTTAATTTGGGTGACCCATTACCATTACCATATAAGATAATTAATAATCCGAAACGACATAATCGAAATAGAAGTATTTATAATGATAAAGACAATAGCTTTAAAATAAAAACTGATAATGAGAAAATACGACGAATTTATGCTTTACATAAACAACCATTAGATGGAAATACTGAATCATATGATGAAGAAGATGATGACGGAGGACAAGAAGGAGAGAAGGGCTCAATTCAAGATGAAGTAGAGGATGATACCACTGCTGTTGATTCACGAAGGGTTAATAATCATATATTGAAAACAAGGAATTTCAAGAGTTATCCTATCAGAATCCCAAAATCAAGATCGCAGTTGCAATCTCAAAGACAATCATCAGCAGGATCAGCAGGTTCATATATTTTAAGTGATAATGTATTGAGAGATAATGGTACTGATGATATATATGATAATGATAACGACAATGAGAACGCCATTCTTAATCTTCAAGAATTAGTACGATCAGTCGACGATGAAGATCAGTTGCGAATCATTAAAAATGAATTTGATGAATTGATTAATCAAAGACAAATTCAATTAGAAAGGCAATTGCAACTTCAGCAGCGAGAGGAGGAAACCTTAGCGCAACAGAAGCAACAGGAAAAGAATATATTTGAAGAATTAGAACGACTTCAACAAGCAGAAGTTCAACATAAGACCTTCTCCTCACTTTCAAAATTTAATCAAACTCCAAATCATCGTTTTCCTATCAGTATTATTGTTATAGCCGTAAGCGTCACAGTTCCAATATTAACTTTTTTGTTAACTTCATATTTACTTTCAGACTTGAATTATGATTATTGTTATTTCTTTTGCTGAATTCTTTTAGCACACTGTATTATTATATTTGTACTTTTAAATTTTATATTTAGTTAATGAATAATTAAAATAAACTAAAAACAATGACTATTATTATATACACGAACTGAAACCTTTTTATATGACCAACACTTTTATCTACTCATCATAATCATTGGCAGGTGGTGCACGAGACTCACTTTCTAAATATACATCAATAGCAGCTGAAAATGCAGCAAAACCTAAACATCCAATGGCTGCAGCTTGTGGTCCAGCCTTTATAGAAAGTCCAGCACCTGTAATACATCCAGCACTTAATCCATTATAAATATCATGTTTTGCTCTTAAACTTTCAATACAACATTCAACACCAGAATATACCATACCAATATATCCAAAATTCTTTGCTGAAGATACAGATCGACGATACATATCAGTAAATTGTAATTTCATTTGTTGTTTAAATGGAAGTTGACTTATATGACTGACAGCATTGTTACCTACAGGCACATCATATGCCATAGATGCCATAAATAACCCAAAGAATGCACCTAACCCAAATCCAGTTACTCCAGATATTACTGTCTTTCCAGGACATGATTGCATGAATTCAACCATTTTACGAGCACCTAACTCAGCTTGTTCTTCTTGAGTCATCTCTCCCATAGGTTTATTACCGACCCCACCAGGTCCCGTGTATACTCCAAACATGGCAGATGCTTTACTAAGAATTTACTTTAGATACTACTTAGCGGTGATGAAAAAATTTGTATGGTTGAGTTTTTGGGCTAGTTGATAAAGTCGCAATGGGGCTCACGACATATTGCTTTGCGACATCTTGACTGTGAGATCAGATATCTTTGCACCCAAAGAGGCAATATAAATGTTATTTACTCTAATTTGAGTTCAAAATCATCTTAGAGTAACAATTAGCAGTAATAAGACTAAAGTTAATTTTCCTAATATTTATCTACAGTGGTAACTACGAACACTTCAAGGTGTTCTTTATATCCAGAGTATAGTAGAGTGTGAACTGGTAAGAGCTGAGTCCAATTATTTTCAGATATTCTCAGAAGTGAAGTGGGTGTGTATTGGGCTCAATAAGGTTTTATTAACTGCAAGCATAATTAAAGAACAGTAGCTTATGAGAGATACGTCTGAGTATATAAGGAGAGTTCATAAAACATCCATACCACAATACATAACAACGATTCATCCCTATGCGTGACATGTTGGAGATGAGTCGTGTGAGTCGTACATTTCTCAAGGCTTAAGCATCAATAGCCAGTTGCAAGTTTGATAAGAAGCTGTCAGAATAAAAAGAAACGCAAGCAAGGCTAAAGAAGCTTCTTTAAAAATATACATAGATAACGATAAGAAGTGGGAACATTTGACATTTTGAAGTTATTCCATCAAAAATGTCAACGTCCAACTTTTTTGATGAAGCATTAATGATATAATGAAAATAAGACATCACACAATTCTCTGTCTGGCTGAAACTAAATTGTCCGCAGTCGGACAAATTCCCGCATATGTCCGCTAAGCAGGTCTGTCAGTAAAAATCGAGTTTAGTGCCTGAGAGTGCTCGCAAAATGTAGGGAATCAGGGAAAATTAGGGACAGAAAATGCGAGCCAACTGTCACACGTCATTTCAGAAATGATTAATCACCTTTTTGAAACTTTGTGACACTCAAAGCAGTATAATTGACGCAACAGTACTTGTTAGATACATAAGATACTATAGTGATTAACATAGGCATGTAGGCAAACAAAAAGGTTCTTTAGTGGAAGTGGGACACTGTTGAGTCATTTATTCGAAATAGATGATTAGCAATTAATTAAAGTAAATTAAGCTCAATTATTCATAAATTTCACAGATATTAATGTCTCCTCTTTGAACATATATACTGTATGAGACAGGTTTCAAACAATGGAGTCTAACCCGCTTTTGGAAGAAGCCACTTATATTCTCCACCCCATACTTTTGATGAATCAACAGAAATAAGAAATAATAAACTAGAAATAATAAAAAAGAAATTAACTAACCAATAACAAAACAAAATAGGGGCTAAACCCCAAATAAAACTATTCTTTAACCTGTAAGAACTCTAACGAAATAATGTATATTTGTCCACAACTTACCTACTTACCGAATCACACTTGAATAGTTAGAAAGGGCTTTATCGGGCTTCATTTGTTGGATTGCAAAATACCAAATACAGTCATGAAAAAGTCTCTCCACATTTTAATTTTTGCGTAAGTAAGATGACTTAAAGAGGAGATTTTTTCTTGTTATTATTTTGGGCACATCATTCATCACGATACCCATTTATTCACAATAAAATTATGGTATGGCCTTACATTTCATAGTTATAGTTTCAGGAATACTTATCCAATGAGGAGCATCACTTGTACTTCCGATTTTATACGCCTTTGTTGACGAGCATTTTTATATTATACACACTGGACATTATTTTTATTTCAGTAATAATATATAAACTGGTAATTATCCCCTCTATTCATATTTTGATTTCTCTTATTCTTTTTTTATTTCATCACTTTCAATCATATATATTTAATATATATTGAATAAAAACAAAGCTCCTCCAAAACGTTTTACTTAACTTTTGATTATTATATATAACATATTAATACATCACTAAACTTTCGCAACCATGACAAGAACTGATAAAAAGAACAAAAAGATTGTTCAACCTTTAGATTTAGACAACTGTCAAGCTTTAGAACATTTACAACCTAAACCAAAGTCAAGATCTTCATCTATTATATCTATCGAATCCGAAGATACTCATGAAATTAAAACCTTATTAATGCCTCCACCAAAGCGTGAATTTGATGATTTAATTGCTTTTGAATCATTCATTAGAGATGAAACTTGGGATAATGAATTTGATTATTTCCATGGCCATTTACAATACTATCCACCATTCGTTTTAAAGGAATGTCGTGAGAATTTAGATAAAATCAAACCAACCATGAACAAAAACAACAAGAGATTTAAGAGACATTTACAACACCACATTAATAAACATTTAATTAAAGACATTGAAAAATGTTGTGGTTATAAATTAAACTTGGAAAAGGCTGAAATCACCGAAACTCCAAATAAAGTCACTTGGAAGTTTAAAGATTTATCCGATCATGGATTTGAAAAAGAAGAAGAAGATCTATATGATAGACATTGGAAATTAGAATTGGAAATTAGTTGTAATAACGAAAATGCAATGGTTGAAGTTGACTATAAGTCACTTCCATTAGACACTGAATTAGCTGTCTAATATACCCACCCCTAATCTATTCTTGTATAAATAACACCGTACCATTTATTATCTTTATTTGATATGAAGGTTTATTTTCAGTTATACAACTATTTCTCTCACTATTTCCAATGAAGGTCTCCTTGTTTACTTTTCTTATAGACTTCATTAGATACTTTCTCTTCTCCTAATCTTTTATGATAATTATGAATTATGAAATATACGATATTACGACGTTTACGTACTAAAATTTTAAAATATTTTATTTACCTTTTGATTGTAGTATTTATTTATAGTATACAAACCCTTATGCTCTAGCTAAACTATCATATTGGGGACTGGTATTTACATATTCATTAACATAATCACCTAAATTATTCTTTAAGAAATCTAATAATCCTTTCAACTCATTGATCAATACACTAATACTTATTGAATCCATAGAAACATCACTAAGTAATCCTGGTAATGATATTAATAGCCTTAATAAATGCTCTATTCCATAAACTTTCAGTTGTGGTTTAGAATTATTAATTAAATCTTTCTTCAAAAATTCAAGATACTGTAAATTTTCATATTTATAAAGTAACATAAGACTTAAAGATTTATTAAAATAAACCTCTAATCCCAATAAAATTTCATCAAGGATTCGTCGTTGATCTTCACTAGTTAATTGTGAATTTCTCCAAGTTTTATAATCTTGAAGAATTGTATTTATAGGTTTTGAAGATGGTAAACTTATTATTTGTTTATCTTTAGTAATATATTCCCAATCATTTATGAGTAAATATTTAAGTTGAATATTAAATTCAAGTTGAAGTAAGATTCCCTTATTAGAGCTACCTGAGCCATTACTTCCATTTTGATGAAGTATTAATTTTTGTTTCTTATTATTGACAGATCCATTACTCTTACTATCATCCTTTCTCTTAGATCCACTACTTGGACTTGGAGATGTTGCCGTACCAGATAATGTAGCTTTAACTTTTCTACGTTTATTTAATTGATCCAATTCCATTTTTTTAAATTTGTTAACATCATTAAATGCCAATACTCTTTCATGATTAACCCATTCATCCCATTTAGAATTCCATCCTTGATAATGTAATAAATATCCATCTTCTTTATTAGATTTAAAAAGTTCATAATTAAACTTAAGATTCTCCTTAGGACTTTCTACTTTCAATTCTGAATTAAATATTTTATCTTGTCTGACATCATAAGTTTTAACAACTTTTGCTTCATAGATTAAAGGACCGTGATAAGCATACACGGTTTCATTAGGATTGAACATATTGTTTATATATATTAACTACTATACAAATAGTTCAATAACAACTAGTTTAATAAGATAAATTTATCAAATAATCTTAGCTATTCTTCTAGCGAACTTGTAAGGAGCCCTAATACCGAGAATTACTAAACAATAGTTAACAATAATGAACAATTAGTGAGTCTCACACCGTCTAAGCTTAATTTTCCCGCAAACCTTCAGCGAGGAAAAACAAACACCTGGAAAAATTTTAAATAACATACTGAACAGGTTAGGGGCCCAAGGGTTTATCAACGGCATTTGTCAAGTGGTATAGCACATTTTGTATTACGTAGAAACCACTGACGGAATCACCGAGATTTATATTGCATTAGGCAACAGTTTTTCATTCAGTAAATTACCTGAAACTTTTGAAATACTTTGCTCAGCTCGACGCTCCGAGCTTATAGCAATATTAATAGCATCTATATCATCATAGTATCACTAAAGTCTATAATAGGTACTACTTAGTCCATTAATTATAAGAGACAGAAAACTTACCATCTCACTGTTACTGTCCTACATTTCCATCATCACTGATTCCTTAACCTATAATATAATATAATCTGAAACATAAACCTTGTTCCAGGTCAGTACTATACTAGAAAGTTAGAGATTCCTTCAATTATCGAAAAATTTCAATTCATTCATTCTTTTATTCATTCATTCATATTAATTTTCATATTCATTTTCATATTCAATTCATAATCTGTCATTCCTTTTAATTCTGCATTTTCATATATTTATTCCCATCATTAATATAATAACATCATACATGCCATGGCTCAGCAATCATCATCATCTTCTAACAATATAGTAGGAGTACATTATAAAGTAGGTAAAAAAATCGGAGAAGGTTCATTTGGTATAATCTTTGAAGGTATAAATATCCTAAATAATCAACAAGTTGCTATAAAATTCGAACCTCGAAAATGTGAAGCACCACAATTAAGAGATGAGTATCGATCTTATAGAATTCTTCATGGATGTAAGGGAATTCCTCAAGCTTATTTCTTTGGTCAAGAAGGTGTTCATAATATATTAATTATTGATCTTTTAGGACCTTCATTAGAAGATTTATTTGATTGGTGTCAACGTAAATTTTCTATAAAAACTGTTGTACAAATAGCAAAACAAATGATTGAAAGAGTTGAAACTATTCATGAAGATAATTTAATATATCGTGATATTAAACCTGATAATTTTTTAATTGGTAAACCAGGAACTCCTCAAGCTAATCAAGTTTATATTGTTGATTTTGGTATGGCAAAACAATATAGAGATCCAAAGACAAAACAACATATACCATATCGTGAAAAGAAAGCATTAAGTGGTACTGCAAGATATATGTCAATAAATACTCATTTAGGTCGAGAACAACTGCGAAGAGATGATTTAGAAAGTTTGGGTCATGTTTTTATGTATTTCCTTAGAGGTTCATTACCTTGGCAAGGTTTAAAAGCTCCAACTAATAAACAAAAATATGAAAAAATTGGATTAAAAAAACAAACAACCACTTTAAATGAATTATGTTATGGATTCCCAATTCAATTCAGTCAATATATGTCATATGTAAGGAATTTAAAATTCGATGAAACTCCAGATTATAAATATTTAATTAATTTAATGGATAAAGTTTTAATATCACTTGGGGTTGAAGAAGATGATCATTATGATTGGATGGATCTAAATGGAGGACGAGGTTGGGATGCTGCTCTTAATAAAAAGGCCAACTTACATGGATATGGTAACCCTCATCCACCTCAACAAAGACATCATCAACTGAGACTTCAACAACAACAAGTTCAACAACAACATCTTAGAAATGATCTGACTAATTCAAAGTTATTATCTTCCCAAAGGAATATAAGATCATCATCTAATCATAACAATCCAAGACCAAAATCATTATCAATAGGAAATTATCAATCTATTTCTCCTGATTCAAGAAATCAACAATTCTTAAACAATGGAGGTGGAGGTCCTATTTATAATAGTCAAGCTCAAGCTTATCAACAACATCATCAACAGGGAATGTTGCCTGTAAGAGATGATGGCGATTTACATTCAGATACTTCAAGTTTTAATGAACGTAGGAAACATCAATCGGGTGGATGTTTTAGATGGTTATTTTATTGTTGTTTCTAATTTTCAAATAACGAATTCCCCTCCCCAATTTATGCATATTTACGATCACTTTCATGTTCACTTTCATTTTCAATTTCAATTTCATCACGAACTCTCATCTACATAAAGGTCGGTTTCATACTCATACACATACTCAAACTCTTAATTCAATTCATTAATGTCATATGTACATATATAATTTACAACTTTTTTTTTAATTTCTGAATAATTTCTGATTAATTTATCTCATTAATTTAACTCATTCTCATAGTCTATATTATTAGCTTCTTTATTTTACCTTTCTTTTCTTTTCTATTAAATCTGTTGTTAACTTTTCTTAAGTATATAATTATATTTTTACACTCTTGCATCACCTGTAAAAATTGCGCGACCCATTTAGGTAAGATCGGTAAATTTACCACCACTTACCGATCTGACCCCAAATAATTTATAAATCCTTTTGTTCGTTCAATATTTTAGGTTGGAATATTGAAAGTGGGATTATATTTAAGTATGACAATTGGCAAAAGGAATGAATCACAAAATTATCGTGCTAGAGAATCCAATCTACGATCAACTACCATGGATAATGTGGGTGAATCACATATTGAAACCGATGAAGAGATTGATATCGATAGTTTATCACCTTCATCTTCAAAACGTCTTAAGTTAAATGAAAGAAGATCTGTACTAGCTTGTATTAGATGTCGAAAACGTAAGACAAAATGTCTGGGGGAAGATCCTTGTAAAACTTGTACAAGAGCTAAAGTAACTTGTGAGTACCCCCGCAAAGCCAAAAGAATATCTATATACGATGTTGAAGTTGAACAGTATCAAGCTCAAATTAATAAATTAGAAAAGGAATTGGCTACTTTAAAATCTAAGGCTACTAAAAATAATAATGCAGGTGGAACTTTCTCTAAAGTTTCATTACCTATTACACAACATCATCATAATAACCAATCCAATACGGAGGATGCTGATATTTCAATCTGGTTAGGTTCTGCCGCTAGTGAATTAATTTGTTGGAATTTAAAACGGTTTACAACCAAGGGATTTAATAGTCATTCCCCAACTTTGAGTCCGGACTTTAGTACATTCTTGGAAGAAAAGACTTTTGATTTTTTATTCACTTCTACTTACAAACGTCTAGATCGTGATGCTGAAATAGAACACCTTAGAAGTATAACATTTACTCAAACATCGGCTTTATTTGATGCTGTTGTTTCATTTATTAATATGGGATATTTAACCATCAATCCTGTAGAATTTAAACAGAGGCTACCTAGCTATTTTCACAGTGACGGACAATTGAATATCGATTTACTATATCAAGGTGAAGATTATTTCATAGTTCAAATATTAATGATTATGGCTATGGGTGAAATATACAAAAAGAAGTTTGGAAATTCAAAGAGACCTCGGCAACAAGAAGAAGTTTCGGAGGCTGTTCCTGGCTTGAAATATTTTAGAATTGTTTTAAATCATTTGCCATCAACATTCTACTTTTATGATCACAAGAATCTAGATAATACTTTTGAAGTTATCGAACTACTTGGTCTAGTTTCAGTTTACCTTAGATTTCTTGACAAGAAAACATTGGCTGTTTTATTTACAATCCAATCTTTACAATTATGTATTTCACTAAATCTCCACAAGGAAAGACAATTGAGATCAAGAGAAATCAATAACTATAAAACCGATGAATACTTAAACACTATTTGGTGGTCAACATTTTGTTTGAATAGATTCTTCAGTGCTAGAATAAGTCAGCCATTGCTATTAAATCTTAATGACATATCAAATCTATCGACTATTAATTCTCGTACTCCACAACCAGCAACCAAATATGAGTTTGCCAATGAAACATGCATGGAGTTTTATATTGAATTAGCCAAGATAAGTGATAAAATCACGAATCAACTTTATAAAACCACCAAAAGAAATAGTTCACAATTTCTATCTTCCATTCTTTCAATAATGGAAGTTTTAGTTAATTGGGTTGAAAATATACCACAGTTTCTTAAATTAGATTTATCAGATATTGATAATCTAGATAATAATAGTAGAGTTATTTGCTCACTTCACTTGAATTATATTCATCACATTTATCTTACGACTATTCCTATATTAATTAATTTGGTTAAATTTAGGATCATCAATTTCTATTCATTTCTGAAGCTTGATCCAACCCCCATTACATTGAATGAATTACCAAAAACAATCAATTACCTCATCAGTTCATTAATAACATCTAGTCAGTTAACTATGAATATCTTCATCGCTTTATATAGGCAAGAGAAACTCAGTATTTACGGAATGACAGATCTAGATTATTTATTTAGCTGCTCACTTGTGTTCCTCATGTGTATATTACTCAATTGTAATGAAGACGATAAGAAGAAAGGGAAATTTGAAGACTATTTACAAGTTTCAATGGACATAATGAATGAGATGAAGTTGAATGGTAATTCAATTGCTCATGGTAAATTAAATCAGATTATCGATTTAATTGTATCATTGAAGAAATTATTAACTAAATTGGGATCCCAGGGATTAATTGAAAAGACTAAGAGATATAAGAGTAGAAGTAATAATAATGATCATCAGAAAGTAGGCATAGAATCTTCTACAAGTCTAGATCAAGTGGCTGAAAAATTGATAAATTCACCATCATCTACTTCATCTCCTGCTTCAATAAACACTGATGATAAATCACAACGGTTACATCATCAGCTGCAACAATTTCCTGAAAAATTTATGTATGATGAATGGTTATCTCCACCAAATGATATTCTAGATTGCAATTTTCTATTACCATCACAGTTTTCAACAGGTGATGTGAATACCATGAATTTACTTAACATCAATGATCCTATTATGCAAGGTTCAAATACTTTCACTTACAATGTTACTGAAGAAGATATTAACTTCATGGATCAATTTTTCATTGACTTCTAATTAATTGACGAACGATATATATTTTATGTATATAAATACTATTATCTAGTCATTTGGACTTCACTTATATTTAAGTTTCTATACACAAACAACAAGCATATAGAATACAAATGATAATAAGAATAATATATAATAAACGAATTAGTTAATTGTTTAATTTAATTTAATTTAATAATTTAAGAACCGAATTGAAATATCCCTATTGATGCTATTTTTCCTTATATTACTAAGAAGTAATTGCTACTAAGTGCCCTTCTCAGAAGATACACTGCTAAATCTCGATCTACCCCCTTCAAGTGTTTCAGAATTAATCGAAGTGATACTCAGTTGACGTTCTTTAGCTTCAATTACAATTTTGTCATCGTCTTGCTTAGCCTTTGGCAACCAATAATTATTATTGTTAGCAGTTGAATGATAACTATAGAAACTACCAGTATTTGGGGGATTAGCACCACCGTAATGATAAGTTGTCTTTCCACCGTTTATTTTGGTGTTGATTTTACCGAAAAAGTTATCGAATAAGTCTGGCATTTTTGTATGTTAATTGAATGTTTAATTATAGTTAGCAATAAGTAAAATAAAACAAAGCTACAGAAATTGAAAACGTTTACGTAAACAGGAGTATTCCTGAACTATTTATACTTAAAATATCGACTTATGAAATAATGACCAATAACACGCAAATTACTTTTTATTACTAATAAATAAATATATTGAGCCTAATAGAATATAATAAAAATAAACCAAGATAAATAATAAAATAGAGAACTAGTCCATCAAAGAGGAGAAGAGGAGTAAATTATGTTACATAGTTAAATAAATTTTCAGTTAAAGCAAGTCTTCCCCCACGATGCAAAGTTTAAGACTGCGTAATAGTGATACAGAAGTACTTAGCGGACTCTCTGAAATCGCATGATCGATTAGTAAGTGAATGCATATACTAGTCCTTAAACTGAAAATTGTTATCGTACTAAAATAAGCAATCATCATCTGCTTGATGGGGGGTTGACATCTGGTCAGTTAAGTGATGGCAAAAAAAGATCGAGAAGAGGGGAGAGATAAGTAGGGGGTGCGCTGCGCACTATGTAAATAAGCACTATTTGCAGCGCAAAAAGAGGAGACGGAGAAAAACTCCGTTGCGGTTAGGATGTTCTGAGCAGACCCACACTTAGATAAAGCCTAGGCTCTAAGAAAACATGGTGGAATATCTAGTTAATTATTACGTAATGATAAGATAGAAGAGAGATACATGCAGATTACAATGGAGAGGAACAAAAATACAGAAAGAGAGAACATGTTTTTTTGTAATTTGTGTATCTCCGCCGTGGATGGCTTCCGAGTTTGGACTCCGAAGCCGTGTTTTGTTCTTTACAAAATATTCTCCCCCACATTTCATTTTTCACCAGCAGATGATGAATAATGGTTGGCTTATTCTCCGGGCTGAATATTATTTCAAATCATGTTGACGTAGAATGATCTCGTTATTTTTGATAATGATTCCATACAGTGGTTTCGGAGTAGCCTTTGGTGTGAAAATATTAGAAAAAGTTTACTAAAATATTTGTAGAGTGGAGATCTTTAAATATACTATAAACTTTTGTAACTTTTGTAACTGATTTTAAGATCTTTACTTTTGTAGAAGGCGGAGTAATTCTTTTAATTCAGAAGATAGCTCTAAATTGTACATCAGATTTCGCTTATTAGTGATAACTTTCTCATGCCTGACAGCAAAATTGAGAGCAGAATCGTTACTACTAAAGCATTTTGCAGCATTTACATATTAATTAATTAATTAATTTACATTATTTTGTTGGGACGCCTTATAAGCATTTGAATTATAGCTCAAGATACAGTAATTAGTATAACAAGAAGTGAAAATAAGAATAAGAATATGAATGAAATGACAAATTAAGAAGGATCCAGCTTCAGTTAATTTTTAACTTAATGTAATTGCTTTTCTGATTCAACTGTGAAAGCAAGTTTTTCAATAGATCCATCACCTTCACCTTCAATTTCACCTTCAGTTGATCCATCAATGAGTCTTCCAAGAGCATCATGTTCAGCATCAAATTTGGCAACTTCATCTTT
The DNA here is from genome assembly GCF_036850825.1 of Scheffersomyces amazonensis. Taxonomy (NCBI): domain Eukaryota; kingdom Fungi; phylum Ascomycota; class Pichiomycetes; order Serinales; family Debaryomycetaceae; genus Scheffersomyces; species Scheffersomyces amazonensis. The sequence continues at coordinate 421,424 of NW_027042746.1, read as the reverse complement.
CTTAACTTGGATGACAGTGTGACCTCTTTCACCATTTGGTAAGATGTAGTAAACAGTTCTGTGTACGTAACCACCGAATTTAGGTAAGATTTTAGCCCAGACATAATAGTAGAAGACACATAATGCTAAAAGACCGATAGTAACAAGAGCATAAGTGGCGTAGAAGAAGGTAACATCGGAACCAATCAAAGTACCATTGTTTGGTGGAACAAATGACATAGCAATGACAAAAAGGTAGAAGACAAGAGTGATAATGATGAAGATCAAAGGACACTTGAAACCTTGATATCCTAAACCTTGTTCCTTTCTTTGCTTTCTAACCAATAATAAACCGACAGCTAATAAAATCTTGAAGAAGTAACCAGAATATGATCCGATATCAACAACCAAGTTATAAGCGTCACCAGCTGGTGGTGCTAATAAGACAATTAAATTAACAATCCAAGTGATGAAAACACCCAATACTGGAGTTCCAAAAGGTTTGGTAGAAGTCCAAGCTCTTGGATATGGTAAAACACCTTGTCTACCACATTCTCTTAAAGTTCTAGAACTACCAACAAAAACAGTCAATAAATGACCCAAAGCACTTAAAGCAATTAAACTATCTAAAGCCTTAGTTGCAGCTTTAGTACCAAATACATTTGAAAAGAATTGAGCAGCAACTAAAGAACCTGACTTCTTAACTGCTTCAACAGATTCAAAACCCGAATAAAAAGTGGTGACTAATAAGATATAGATAAAGAAGATCGAGATAACAACACCAGGAATGAAGTATCTGAATAAGTTCTTAGTTTTTTTTGGATTTGATTCACCAACCATTCTGAAAACATATTGAGTACCAGAATAAGAGAAAGAAACCTTAATAATGGCATTGGCGATTGCATTACCATCACTAGTTGAACCTTTCCAAGCATCTTTAAAGACTGCATGGGGTTCAGCAACCCTTGTATTACCACCCAAGTTAACGAAGCCAGTTATAATAATAAAAGTAATAGTTACCATTTTAACAAAACCCAAAAGATTGGCTAATTTCAAAGACCATTTTGAATTAGCAATGGTGAGGATAGCAGCAAATGTAAGAATAGCTACACCAACACCTCTTTCCTTCCAAGTTGTAACTTCAGTACCAGAAGCATTTAAAACAAATTCTCCAAAAGCAATAGCAGAAGAGACAGAGAATGATAATACCACAGAGACAGCAGCATAACTGGTTGGAACTAAGAAATCAGGTTTTGGATAAGCTTGTTCAAGATATGCGACATCACCACCAGATCTCTTTTTATAATAGGTTGAGAATTCAACATAAACGAAAACTTCAAAAAGGGCAATAAAAAAACCAGCTACCCAAAGGACATAAGATGCACCGACTGATCCAATTGAATTTAAGACTGATGCAGGAGTTAAGAAAATACCAGTACCAATAATACCTTGAATGACCATATAAAAAGCAGAAACATAATCCAAATTATAACCTAAAGGATTATGAGTTTCAACTGGAGCCCCATTTTCATTTTGATGATCTTCTTCATTAAATGAATCTATATCAGCATGAATTTGTTCTTGATTTTCATCAATACCAATAATAGGTTGAAGGATCTTTTTAAGAATGTCACTCATGATTATTTTCCGATTTTAGATGAAACCTGTCAAACTCAAATTTCTTAGTATTATAAAAAGTCTTGGTATTTGATGCTTATACGAATGGAAAGATATACAGATATTTATACAATTATGGATAAATTATTAGATTTACAGAAACCACAATTAAAAACACAATGAGATGCTGCAATCCCGCTACCGTAAGTTATGTAGCCGATATATTTGAATACCAATTACCTTAAATTAAATTAACTTAAATTAAAATAAAATTAGAGTAAAATATTTATATATTTAATTAATTAAGCATACTATTAATTCAACTATAATCAGGTGCCACAATTATAATAGAAACATGTATAATCAGAATTAAATCAAATCAGTATACAACTACCAAATGGAGATGTCCATTACTGATAAAAAGCCCATAAAAATTTCACCTAATTGTCATCCGGATCCAATAAAAATTTTGCATTCTTTAGATAAACCAAAGGCCGCCGCCTAATCAGTACGCAGCATCTGTTCCACCACTTTCCCTTAACTGTGAGTGTGCATGTTCGCACATTCTTTCCGCTCATCGATTTTGGGAAATTTCGCAACCACAGTTTTGACGGCGGCTTACACAGTTTTTCTCTGCTTTTTACTTATAGTTGCTAGTATTGTTATTATTCTTCCATTGTCAACTGTAACTTGTAACTTGTAACTTGTAACTTGTAACTTGTAACTTGTAACTTGTAACTTGTAACTTGTAACTTGTAACTAGTAACTATAACTGTAGCTGAAACTATAATTATAACTGTGATAATGTCGGAGGGAATACTCAGGGGCTTTAACTTTAACTCGTACTATAAAACTTAATCTTAATATTGACATAATTTAAACTGAACTTACACATACACGAGTTAGTTCTGACAGACAGTGGAAATCTTCTAGAAGATCCACACTACACTACACACACCACGGCAGCGCGTGTTTCTGAATCGTGACTCTAAAATTAATGGGAGAAATTTTACATCTTAAACATACCCAAAGCAGCAAGAACGGAATTGTCGAGGCGACCGCTTCCGGTATGAGCCCGAGCATAAAAATAAATTTGGTAAGGCATTTTGAATCTGTGGTTGAAAACAATGTACCGCTAAAGTAAGGAACAATTACGATAAGGTTAGTTTAAGTTACTGATAATGTCAGAATCGCACACGGGATTTGTTAACCCTAATTGAAAATTAACCACTTACATATATAACGCCACTTATTATAGTTCGTAAATTTATATGTAAATATAATTGTAAAAGTAAAAGTAAATGAAAATGTAGTTATATAGATAAAGCAAATAAATTAACTAAAACTAACTAACATACATATAGAAGATTTTATGCATGAAAAGATAAATAGATAGACTGACTAAAAAACTTTTGAAGAGATATAATGAACTTCTAAATGTTGTCGAGTTAGTAGTATTTTTATACAAGATATTATTGAACTGAAATTAAATTAAAATGAATTGAAAACTTGAAATTAAAATTAAAATTAAAATTAAAAGTGAAATTAATAAAGCTAATTGATTTGAAAGCCTATTCTTGACCAAATCCAACAGTTTCTTCAACTGCTAAAGTTAATTTTTGTCTTAAACTTTCATAATCAACATATGGTGGTAAATCCACTCTATTAAAACATGTATGAGATTTAGGTAATTGATTTGATTCACCAGCTTTTTCAATAGTAAATCTTCTTGGACCATCCGAACCTTGTAAATCTTTAAATCCATTAACTGGAATTCTTGAAGTACCAGTAGTAAATTGTAATAAACGAGCTTTTTGTTCACTATCCCATTCTTTAATACATTTCCAAAACCATTGAATAACTTGATCACTTTCTTGATAACCTCTATAATCAGTATGCTTTTTCCAATCTTCAACATCAATTTCAGCTAATCCACCAATTAATAATTCTAATTCACGTTCATCAAATACATTAACTAATTCTTGAGGAATTAAATCATTAAATCCATCAATAAATGCTTTAAATTGTTCTTCAACTCGTTTAGAAATTTTCCATTCTGAAATTAATTCAACATATTCATGTTTATTAGTTTCTGTAACTTCAATATCTCTACCACCTGGTTTTAAATCAACTTCAACAATTTCTCCAAATCTTTCATCTTCTGCACTAAATGTTAAATCTAATATATCAGTAATATCATTATCAAGAATCCATTTTAAGGATCTATAAAATTCAGCATCAACCCCTTCCATATCTTGTAATACCACTTTTTTATGTAACATCATTTTATATAATGCTCCAACAAAGAATGCATCTAAAAATCTTCTATGGAATACACCTAATCCAACAACTCTACCAATAAATTTAAAATAATTTAAATGTTCAGGATTAATTCCTGAATTTGGATTAATTTGTAAAGTATAATTATCATGAGATGAATATTCAAATAAACAATAAAATGGATTAAACATATCATGAGATAATAAAAAGAAAAATTCTCTTGAAACTCCACCATAATCTAACCCTTCTTCACCATCAAATTTAATCATTAATCTCTTCTTTAAATCTTCAGGAGTTTGTCTCATAATTTCTTGATATGAATCTTCAAATATATGATCTCTTCTAACTTTAATATGACATTGACCTGGTAAAATTCTTAAAGCTGGTTGAGATCTAAAATAAATTACTTTTCTCCTAAAATCACGTTTATATTGTGGAACACTTTGATCTAATGATGATGGTAATCTTGGATCATCCCAAGTAGTTGTTTTAGTATTATGATCAACAAAATAAACTCTAGCCGTATTAGTTAATCTCATTTCCCAACCGGATGGTAATGGACCTAATTGACTTACTGGTTGTTGTTGAATAGTAGTATTTGGACCAAAAGTTCGAATATATTGTTGTCTTCTTGGATCTACCCAAGTAGTTGTTCTCGTATTATGATCAACAAAATATGGTCTACCTTCATTAGTAAATCTTTGTTCCCAACCTGATGGTAATTCACCTAATCCACTAGTTGTAGCTCCTGAAGCTGCCATTGAAACTGCAGCAGCAGGACTTACCGGTGTATTTGCTCCTGTTGCATTAACAGTTACATTAACACTACTATTTGAAGCAGAACTTAAAGTTGGTGATTGAGGAGTTTCACCAGGTAAAGTTCTACCTCTATGTTGTCTTCTTTCAGCTTCAGTAGTTGTTTGTCTTTGTTGACCTCTTTCAACTTCAGTTTGATCTAAAGTTGGTCTTTGCCAAGTTGTTGTTCTTGAATTATGATCAACATAATAAGTTCTACCATAATTATCAGTTCTTCTTTCCCAACCTGGTGGTAATCTACCATATTGATCTTCAAATGATGAATATTGCCTATTTTGATTAGAATGATCAGTACTACCAAGAGCAGGAGGAGCATTTGAATTACCACTAGAATTATTTACGGAATTATTTTGAGTTGAAGAACTAATTGATTGATTAATTGAATGAGAATTATTAGTATTTAAATTAGTTGAACCATTACTTGATGAATTACCATTTCTTGAAGAATTATTAGTAGTACCTTTTGAATAAGATATTACTACAATAATTTTTCCTGAAACAACTAAAGTTTCATTTGATTTTTTTAAATCTCTAGTTATAGTTTCTTCTGAATTTGGTACCGATAAATCAATTACATCACCAACTCTAATATTAACAACTCCTAAAAATCCTTGATCCTTCTTTTTAAATTTTTTTTGATCAAATACTTGAATTACTAAAATTGAATCTTCTTTAACATTAAATTGGAAAGTTTCATTCCAATAAGGATTTAAAGTCTTTTTAGCAGTTTTTGTTGTTTTAGTTTGAGATCCATCAACGGTTATTACGGCAAAGGGGTCAGGATGTCGAAATACATCACGTTTGTAAAGAGATTCCGCAGCCACTACTTTGACACTTATAAAAGTCGGTGCTCTTGTAGTTGATGACATCATTGAAAATTATAGACTTTTAAATTAAATATCACCAATCAATTTTAAAAATGATTTAAAATAATTGTGGTAGTATAAGTAAAAGTTTAGTTATCACCGAGGAAAAGTAAGCAAGGGCACTTACAGTTAATGAGATGAGAATGATGAATTAATCGAATAGAATTTGATTGATAAACGAAACCAGTACCACTGTGAGTATACACAACACAACCACTATATTGATTATGGGATTGATAAAGAATATCGATAGTTAGAGGAAAGTAATTGATGATTCATCCTGAGGTCCCAGCCCCTTTTGGATTGCTCAGTTTTTTCACTCGAAGAAACCTGCAAATTGGTGTGGGTAAACCTGTAAACGAGCGAAAAAAGAAAATGGGCGCGGGAGGAAAGTGTAATGGAGCGAGGGCAAGAAAGGAAAGAACAGGGTAATATTAGGGTTTAATTAGAGTTTGTTATAGTGTAGTTATAGTGTAGTTAGAGTTTGAGTTTAGTTTGAATTTGTTTGAGTTTTGGTTTATTCTTGTGCTTATGTTTGAGTGTAAGTGTAAGTTTGAGTTTGCTAGTGGAGCCATTTTAGAGAGAGATCGTACTATCCTGTCAAGAGTAAGAATATTGTACATAGATATCGATGTCGTTGTAGTCATAGTAGAGAAAGTACAGGTATACATAGTATGTCTGTCTATAGTTGAATGTAGATCATTATATTAATTAAAATTCGCACACAGATCATCACTTACGCAGCCCTTACTAACCGAGTCATCACGCATTAGTCAACCCTTACTAACAACTGAGTCATCTCACATAACTCAAAATCATGTACATATTGGTATAACAAACTATGATATCAATTATAGGATTCAGTTGATAAATTTCCGTAAAAAACTCAAACTAAAAGCCTCAGAGATGATTGTGCTCAACTATGCAAGTATCTGTATAACTCCACTTGCCCTTACCCTTGCGCTTTCGTAGAGACATATATGGTAAGTAGCTCCTAGATCTGTCTTGTACACTTACGAAACACATCATGACCAAAACCAATGAAGGATATCCTTGAATATGTGGATCTCAATGCGGTCCAACGTTCTACTGAATTTGCTATTACAAAGTTAATCGAAGAACCTTCCTACAACTTTTTCAATGATCCAACTCAGAAACAAATACTTAATGAATCCTGGAACACATTAATTGCACAATTGCCGGATCCAAAAGATAAAGAATCTAAACTAGATAGAAATCGTCAGAAGTAAGCATTCAAGTTATGTAATTATCACATTATTATTCCTGAAAATACAATTTTGGATGAAGATTATGTTTTAAGTGAAGAATATAGGAATGATCGTTTCGATATTATTGTTGAAGTGTTTAATAAAATTCGGCATTTATATGAAGAAAATCAGCATGCTAACGAAGAATCAGTCTTGCTATCGAGAAGAGATGTGAGAAATTTATTTGGCTTTTGTTGTTGTATTTCAGTCCCACAACCTAGGTTTACGGTCCAACTGAAGCATAATAAATTAGATAAAAAATTTACTAATACCAACAATCCACTGTCGAAATTTTTAAATTATAAGTTTAACAATTGTTCAAAGACATCAAAGAAACATTTTCAAATTGTACCCATATGTGATAAAAAAAAGTATAATGATGAATCATTACAAAAGATGTTTAGTAAATTCAAAATAGATAAAGCTGTATTGCAACAATTTATTTTTTTGGACAAAAGCTATCACCCTATAAAACATGTCAATCAATATATGTGTCATTATCTTTTATATCCATTAACTCTAACTCTTTATACTAGGTTAAATGATGTTGAACGTTCATGTTATCCAAAGTTTGATGCATTTGAAGTTCCTGTCAGTGGGATAAAAAATAAGCGTAGATACGAGACTTTCTTCTTGCTTAGAGACAAAGGAATATATAATGCTTTTCAAAATAGAAATGACAAACTAAATAATACAGCTTTTCTCAAGTTAGCTGATGAAATCATCTATGAATTAAAGGAGAAAAATTCAAGGATAGGTTTTGCTGTTGATATGGATTGTGTACTAATTTGTTGATATTAATGTTGATAAAAATTCCAATAACAAACCTAACAGAATAGAAACTATAGATGAAGTAGCATATGAGCTACAATGTAGCATGAGATGCTTTAGATTTTCGGAATCAAAATATAATGTTTTTTGTTTGTTAATGATGATATTGGATGATTATTTTGCTTGTGTGAGCCAATCCCAACATCGCATAGCTAATCTATACAAGGAATTAGAATTGAGTGATCACGATATTTATGGCAACGATTTTTGGAAAATTCGTGTTATGGAACTAGATTGGGATTCTAACTACAGCAATTACCATCAAAATGAAAATGGAGATTATATTCATAATCTATTCCCATCAATAATTATTCCCCAAAGTGTTTACAATGCAAGGCAGATTTTAAGGGAGAAATGTCGTGTATCTCGTGACCTCAGTGTTTTTCAAAAACCTTATTTGATTAGGCATGATGCAAGATTGGAAACTAAAAACTCATTTTTCAAATGGTATCAACATCATTTAACAGACTTATTTACTGAAATCAGTATATACCAATTTCTTTAGAATACACTCCCAAGCGACTGTCTGCAAAATTCTTTAAAAGTATATGGAAACTTGGAAGATACGATAATTTCCATTTCTTGTATTCAATCATGTTGGATGGTTTGCGATGCAGAATAGTACTTTTGTCTGGTCCATGTTCAGTTTGTGGATAAAGAGGAGGATTTATGCCGATCTTCACCAAAAGTAGGAAGAGAACCATTGGAAGCAATTCATGAGTGTAGTGGAAATGATTTGCTTTATAGAGCAGAGAAGAAAGAAGCATATTTTATACGTAACAACCTCCTGTATATGAAACGTTTTGAAAGATCTTATACAAGAGAAGTGATAGGAAAACTAGCCAAGGCATGCAAAGTAGATATTGCTACAATAGATAGTGTTATAATCAGTTCACCTTTATTAAGTGATCATCAGGCTTTTAAAAGGCGTAGAATAAATTAGGACTGTGTCTTTGAGAAGACTCCATATAATAGCTTATTGACTTTTAAATTTATTTAACTCAAGAGTGACTCAATCTATTCTTCGTATTGAATATAAAGTTTCACCATAAGAATTACACATAATTTACTAATAATAGCTTTATATTTATAATCGTTTAATATATAGTCGTAGCTCTCTTACCCTGAATTTCAAACATATTAGCATCGAATGTATCGAATTCAAATTCATCAAGCAACTTAAAATTATTAATGCTTAGACTGTTGGTTGGGGGTAATATTAATTTATCATTATCATTATTGGTATGGTTTAGTCCCTTAATCTCTGGTGATGAATGGATTGACGATGGAGCACTTGATTCGGAATTATCAAATGTATCTAAAGAATCAAATGTAGTTGATAAAGCATGACTTGAAGGTGAGTCAAATGTAGGAATTTTAGGATCTAATGAATCAATAGAATATGCTGATAAATTATCGTTAATCCCGTACATTGGTTGAGTAAAATCAAATTCATCAATATCTTCCTCTTCCTCCTCTTCTTCATTTTCATCTTGTTCTGATTTAATTTCAATAACTTCAGGTACATTGAATTTATTCATATCAATATTTAATTTATGTGAATCTTCAGTAAATTGTTCACCTAATAAAGTATCATTTGACAGATTATCTTGATTCTTAATAGGACTAGTAATAGTAGTACTCTTTCTTGAAATACTTAAAGGTTTAATAATTTCTTCAACTAAATCATCTTGAGATACATTATCTACTAATGTACTTGCGGAATTTTCTGATTGCATTAATAATTGAATATCTTCATCAGTATAATATACTTTATTTGGATTAATATTAATATTAATTGCATCATAAATCTTTGAATGAACTCCAAAAAATGATGAACCATCAATGGATAAAACTTTCAAATCTTGATTATCATCACTACTACCTTTAACTGAAGCCATTCCAATAATATTGGTATTGGAGGCAGGTAATAAAGTTCCACATTGTCTTTGATTTATACAAGTTTCTAACTTATTTAAATCTGGATTAAATTTAACACTATCAAATCCTTCCTTTAAAGAACAAATACTACCTTGATTAATTATTTCACTGGTTAAATCCCAATGAATAATATTCCCATCTTTACCTCCACTAAATAAATCTCCATTATTCCATTCTAAACTAGTAACTTTATTATGATGACCAATAAAGCTAATGCTACTATCTTGCTTTCTGATATCCCATAATCTTATAATATTATCACCATGAGCACCAGCAAAATTATACTCATTATCAGGATTCCATTTAATTAAATTTGTATTCAATCTTTGTCTTGACAGTTCAGCAATTAATGAAGTTGGGACATTAAATTTAGGTTGTTGACGTAAATCAAATAATGAAATACCAAATTTACCACAAATACCAATTGTATTTAAATCAGTTGGAATGGTTTCAAAATTATTTATACCATTTATAGTTGTAATTGAAACTGGACTTGGCCGTATAGAACTTTCACTATCTTTAATATCCCAAAAGAATAAATGATTTTGATATAATGATAATAAGTTGTCGGTTTTTGGTATAGTGGTTAATTTGGAAATATAGGTGGTTTTATTAACAATATCCACTTTATTCTTTAAATGTTTTCTATGGTTAAATCTTTTAATAATTTCTGCTTGATCTTCATCTTCTTCAGTAATAAGATGTCTATCACTTCCAGCAGTTGGTACACTAACTAAATGAGCATAACCATTACTATTACCGGTGATTAAATATTTAGAATTTAACCATTTCATTCCATAAATATTAGGTAAGGATATTGTACTGTGATGAGTTAAGTAATTATCGAGTAAATTTAACTCATATATAAATAAATTAGATGTACTATTTCCACTAGAAATAGCCAAAGTAGGCACATCACTTTGATCATTATTGATGGCCATAGACGTTAAATTGAAATTATTATCTGGAATTTTCCAATAATTGGACTTAATATTCAACCTGTTTAATGAACATGACTGGTTAAGGATTTCTGTATCTTGAGGATTGTCGTGATTCAACATCCATGAGCTATTATTACTTGTTTTAGAAGCTTGGGAATCTTTACTTTCACTAGAATGCAAACTCTCCATACTAGCTACTGGTGATAAATCTGAGCTATACCTCTTTGCGTTTCTCCGGAATAACAACGTAGGTTGATAATAATCGGCCATGGTCTTGTTATACACTATCAAGTTAATAAAGAACAGTGAATGTTAGCTATATTTAATGACCAGTGGATTTTCTCTGTTATATAAAAACTCGTGCTACTTTTTGCATGCCGCAACTATGTAATGATTCATTTCTATACTTCTTTCCATCACATTGTTAGAGGGCTTTATGGCTTCTTATTGCAAGCGACGGCTGGTCAATGAAGCGCAAAATGGCTGGCTGTGAAATTTTCTGGTTGCGACCAGTCGTGTACCAACCAACACATTTCCCGATTGAATGGCTGAACCAGCAGCAGACAAAAAGAAAAGTCAGGAAAATACCTTAGAAGGCTGCGCGCACCAATTATTAGACCCAGCTAGGGTTGCAAAATGTCTCAATACATTAAAGAAACAGTACTAGATCTATTTTTTGGCTTATACTAAACATAATGTAAAACTAATACAGAAATTTGGTGGTGGGGAGGTTTTTAGTAGCAATTCAAAGCTTAAATATTGCAACAAAAAGAAAGTACCTCACAACTCCTTACCACCAACTTCAATCCACTGACATGGTTCGACTTGTCGGTCTATTACAAACTGGTAATTGTAGAACGTAAAATAATGAAGCTTTGGAAAATTGTTTATATTATTCTTAGCCCAAGAAACTAAGTTCCTAGTATATTGCTTAAAATCGTTACAGTTAAAATCTTCACAGTAATAAAATAAATCAATTGATGTTAATGTTGTCGGTGAACATGTCATGTTAACCTTTATAAGCTCAAGACTCAGTCCATAAGTATTAAGTAATACCTTGATTAAATTACAGTTTTTCTTAACACCTTCTATCATATAGTCAGAAACATCTAGACAAAACTTTTGAAGCAGACACTTTGAGATTTCGAAAGGCAGATCTGGAACCCAAAAAATGGGATCATTTATAACAAGGGTCTTCATATTTGGCATTAATTTCAAAAAATATTGAAACAGACGTCTGCGAATAAATTTTAATTGAAGTTCTTTTATATTTTCACAACTGAATAAAGAAAAAAGTGGACAGAAGTCAACTTCAGGATAACCGGTATTTTCAAGCATAAAGGCATCCAAACATAAAGAACTCACTTCACCAAAGATCCCTTGTAAGCGGTCGAGGGTTGAAACTGCTATTCTTGGAATTACCAAATCTATTTTCTTATACAAACAAAAGTCATTTCTATTTCTTGTTATAGTGTTACTTTCTGATTGGAGTCCGGTATCACAATAGAAGTCTTTCCACAAAGTAATCCTATTTATATTAACATTTTCATCTATAAGTAGGGGATCCTTACAGCCAATGACTTCTATGCAAAAATCATCCAAAATTATTGTCGGATAGGGCTTTTCTTCAGTAAAAACTGGAAAGTCTTTCCCAAGATTGGGACTATATGGGTAAAAAGGAGAACTTCTATATGAGCAAAAGGGAGAACTTAATACTGTGAAATTTGTATATATAGATGTATTCAATTTTCGATGAAAAATGACATGCAGCCCACCTCTGTCGCAACATTGCAAAACTCTCTTGAATAGCTTGTTCATACATAATTCATGAAACTTTGAGTTGACAAGACATAAGTCTAGAACATCCAACTGATTCAAGTGATCTATGATTTGAACCAATATTTCATCAGGTAACGACTCCAAATTTTTAACTGGTTTTGGTGATTGTAGAGCTGACTTTAGACATGCTGCAGTTCGATTTTTCCGTACTTTGTAAGTACGAAATTTATAAACCAACGAACAAATCATTCCTTTTAATCATAAAGGTATTTAATGAAAGAGCCCTTTGAAGGTTATTGGACAAGCTCTTGCCTTCTTTTTTTTGCAACTTCCTTTTTTTGTACTCATTACCACACATTTTGTCGTGTGGCGACCTATTTCTCCAAAATGAGCTTTAGTTAATTTAGTCCAACATTGGTGCCTAATCCATTTGGCATGGTTACGGTTATCTTTACCCGTTACCTGGGTAATGCTACTAACCGAATTTAGCTAACTATGCTACACAGTTTTTGTAATGTCTTTTCTTGCTCTGTATATTGCATAATTCTATGTAAATCTAAATACCTGCTTTCGTAGGATTAACCGTATGAAATACTCGAACCGAATAAAACCATAAATACAGGCTTATTCTATTAGTGGAATTATGTTATTGCTACATTCGTCCTTCTTGTGACAAATCTGTTAGGACTTTCAAGTATTATAACTAATCATCTTTGTCAGATTTGTACAGTATCTGTTAGTGAGTGTATACAGAAATAGGTTGCCACACGACGTGTATTTGATTTTTTTGCAGTAAAATGGAATAGCTATAAAAGAATAAACTTACCATGACACACATGAACTTAATTATATCATTGATTTGGTTTATAATGCACAATTAAAGCAATTACTCTTTTAGTTATTGATTACGGCGATCACCCATCAATAAGAGAAACTATCTTGCTTTGATAATTATCCTTAGCTTGCCAAATCTTCTGTCTTGTTAGAAAACTCTTGAACATTGTATATAGCTCTAGATGTGGTTTCACAGATCAGTTTTCTATTCTCTTATTTGATTTCTTTTTAAGAATTTTGCTTTAGGGACTAGAATCTTTTGGCCGTAAAATTCGTAGCCTTTCAATAAAAAAAAGTACTTTTGGCAGTAAAAAAAGTACTCTTTTGGCTGTAAATTTGAGATTCTTTTAGCTTGTAATATTAAACATGAAAGAAGCTTTTAATTTACTCATATCTTCAGTAAACGGAGTTTCCGATATGCTCTGCAATGTGTTCACAATTGTGTATACCAGAGAAGAGTTGCCCGTTTATAGTGTTGTGCTCTTTGTATTTTTGGGAATTTCAGCTTTATTTAAGTTTTATTCAATAATCCAGAGAATTGTGGACAATTTTAATAGATGGAAGCGTCTTGAAAAGTCCAAAGATTTTGATCTTTCCATTTCCACTTATAAGAATCGAATTGTTGCTCATCAACTGTATGCTCGTATGTTTCAAAAAACTATTGATAAACACAAAAGAGCCATTTTACTCCATTATGGTAGCCTTGCCCCCCCACGAAAGAAACTCAGATCATGCTAATGAATATCGAAGGTTAATTCGCGAATATGAAGATGGGGTTCATGAACTTCATCAAATTCGTAACAACTACATGGCAGCAGCTCTAATTTTTGCTGTAGCTGCAGAATCCTTCGATAAAAGTAAAGAAGAATATATAAAAAATGGTATTACCTTTCAGGAGCTAACAGATATAGAAACTAGTGTTGGGAATAATATAGCTAAGGTTGGCAAAGCACATCTTGAGTTTAAAATTTCTTCAGGTAAAATTAATGTCACAATCCGTCTTATTAGATTATTATAAGAAGTTAGGGGGTTTAATGATTTGTATGAGATAATTATATATCTATGGCGTAACTCAATCATATAGTAGAATAATGTAAATATCAAATAATTACTTAAAGAAAAGGTGAAAAATAGATTAAATATAATATACGCAAGCCTCGGTATCAAGCAGTCAAGCTGTCTGTAAATTACCACCTGTATTAACGATGATATTTCTATGAATGTAACTACATTCCTATATGTATATACTACTATCTTCTTTTATATATACATGGCTTCAATAACCATTTACCCTCAGGAGTTCTTTGTCTCTTAGTTTCAAACTCTTCTATCTCAGTTTCTCTTTCTACAAACTTCTTCTTCCTTTCCAACTTTGCGTTTCTTTCGTTGATTATATCTTGTTGAGGCTTAAAGAATTCGAATCTAGTAAACATCTTATTACTGTTATCAGTATTCTTATGGAAGAATCCACTTAATTTAAGTGCATCTACAAATTCACTACCCACATCTTCCTGATTCTTAGTTGCTTTATCTCCAGATTCTTGGAATCTAGACTTAATCTCAGCTATCCACAATTCACCACGTGGAGCTAAGATTCTGTGGGCTTCCTTAATAAAGTCCAAGAAATTGGTTCCCATTAAAGCTAAACAGAATATAACTATAGTACATGAGTTATCTGGTAATGGAACATTTTTTATATCTGCTACTGTTATTCTATCATTATGCTTTTTAAGATCAAAACTGTGAACTTCGATATCCAACAGTCTTGGACCTCCAGTAAGAAATCTCTTATTATGTCCCTTTTGGAATTTCTTGGGTCCCCTACTAGCATTAGTATTATATTGTTTAACAAAATTAGATACATCTAATGACAATTGTGCTTCTCCACAACCCATATCTGCTATGACTACTTTCTTATTACTTAATCCAGGTAAACCACCTGGAGCATTAATCTGTTTGGAAGATCCTCTTGTCTTAATTTGATTTACAAACACATCCACAGGATTTTCTGGCCATGATTCTACTTGAGATCTAAATCCCTGATGGTATTCATCGAATAATACCGGCTGGTTTTTAATTAAATCAAGAGCAGCATCAGATGTAATAGTATATAATTGTTCATTGATCCACCTGAATCGTGATCCAGAAAGTTTGGCCATCATCTTCTGTTGTAAGGGACTAAGCTTTTGTACTGGGGTAGATATTGGTAATGGAGATGGAACTACCTGTTTGGTTACTGGTTCCACTACATTATCTGAAACTTTCTCAGTTTTTGTTTTGGAATATGGCTGTGATTCTGATTCTGATTCTGTGTGTTTTCTTTTCTTACTCGTAGGCTTCGATTCGCTGATTTCCTTCACCTGCTCATCGGTCTGAATCTCTCTCTTTTCCTTCCTCTTGTCCTTCTTGGCTTTCTTCTTTTTATCACTAACTCCTCCTAAAGCCACTTTATCCTCCTTAAGTGTCCATCCTTCTACTTGAAACAATGCCATAATGTATGCTTAATCGTGCTTGTGTTTAGTTGTGGTAGTGTAGGTGGTTAGACTTCTGCTTCTTGTTCGGGGCATCGCTTGGGTGAAAAAAAAATTAGGTCTGCTCCACAAAAGTTTTGGTGATACTTCTTTGGTTTGTTTACAAATGCGATTTAACCAAACGTGACTCGAACATCGTGACTGACACCACTAGGTAAAAGGTATGCTAACCACTTTATATATATAACAAACGGATAATAATGATGAAGTCAATCAGTCCAGAACTTGACACTGGAGGACAGGGTCGACTAGATGTTGATTTTGCTCCCGGTCAAAGTCATATAGCTCTTCGGTACCCCCACAAATGTTTCTATGTACCAGAAGTATTTCATATGTCAATGACATATACTATACTGGTACCTTTATTTATATCGGATATTAATGAGAGTGTTGATCTCGAAAATATTTATGGTCCGCGAGCTACTTATTTACGAGGGGTATTAATAATTAATAATCATCCTGTGCGACGAGTACGTATAGTCGGACGTATAGTGGGAGAAGTATATAAAGATTATGGGATGGCTCATAAGCTGAATTATGTATTGATCACAGTAGATGACTCATCATCAACGAGTCTGCAGATCCCCGTGAAAGTACCTGAATCTAAGTATATTTCTAAAGGGTTAAAGTATGGCCATAATTATGGTCGATTAGTAGAAGCTTGTGGCATATGTCTTGTGGCATACGGAGGTCGTGAAATTAAGTGTGATTACCTTAATATACTCGGTGGTGATAATGATTTTCACTTGGAAATAGCTAATTGGAAGACAACCTTGGACTATAGACAGTCTGTATTAAGTATACCGTGGGAATATGAACCCAGTACTAAAAGTATTGTTGGGGATAACTTTACGGATGAGCCTCGTTACGAGCCAGACGAACTAGTACGACGTTTGGAACGTTCAGCCTTACAGTTGCAAGGGACCATGAGCCAGATGCCTGATCTAGTAAGAGAAGATTCTAGACTTACAAACCTTAAAAGAATGCAACAAGAAGTCATTGAAATCGACGAAGAAGAAGAAGGAGAAGAAGAAGAAGAAACCAGTGGTGATCATGCATCATTCAATTCATGTACTTCCCATGAGTATACGGAGCCAGACTTCATATACATATCATCACAAGATAAAGAAGCAGAGGAAGAGCTTGAAATAGTTGATGTCAGACAGGTTTCTCTACCGGTGATAACCGAGTTCCAACTTACTATTGAATTTTTAAAATATATTATAAATCATAACTTCAAACCATTCCGACTTGTGGATCTCTATAAAGATGATACCTACTTTGATAGTCTCACTAATTATGTACATTTACAGCTTGCACTAACTCATATCGATGATAAGAGTCCTCACAAATCGCGAACTTTCCAACAGGAAATCCTCTTCCACAGAATAAGACATAATTTACAGGTGAATTACAATTTGATTACTGTAACAAAATCACAACGAGTTAAGGCGAGAAATTTCCATAGACTCTACTATGATTTATCAGTTATCTTAAGTCGACTTCAATTCCAAGATCCTGCATGTAACTTTAATGTTGTTCATTACTTAGAGTCCATACGTACTACATTTGCCATTGGAGATTCATTTCCCTACAAGGCCATTAACTCCGTAGTAGACTATATACTTACAGATGTATTACATACTCGAAAAAATTGGAAATATGATCCAAAAGCTCAAGAATGGTCCTGTGTTGCGGCTGGCGCACATAACCGCGACTATCAATGAGTGTGTGCAGTATCTCGGCCATGACCGAAATCACTTCTCTACTCCTGATAAGAATATATATAACATAAAGAATATCCATCATTGTAGTTGTAAATAAATAAATTGTAACTGTAGTTATGGCAGATCCTATCACGTGCCACATCCTAAATACTACGGTAGGTAAACCAGCTCACGATGTACTCTGTCAGCTCTATTATTTAGGACCCCTTCAAGATGCGGATACTTTTGCTGAAACCACTGTTGAGTCAGGATCAGGAACGGGATCGGATATACATCCGATAGCCATGGCTAAGACCGATAAGGATGGACGAATTAAGAAGTGGATAATAGATCCTTACCGAGATACTAGTGAAGCAGGTATAAGTAATAAGAGTCAATGGACTCAACCCAAACCAGGACTCTATAAGATTAAATTCTATACGGCAGGATACTTTAAAGCCTTAGGCTCGGCAAGTTTCTTCCCGTGGATCGAGATTCATTTCCAAATTGAGGATCCGGCCGATGCTCATTACCACATTCCATTATTATTATCCAATCATAGTTATACAACATACAGGGGCAGTTAAAAATAAATAATTTTAAAGTAATATATAAATAAATAAGTATAATATATTTTATATATATGTATGTATAAATAATGTATGTGATATATATCTAGAATAAATATATAATTATGTATGTGTTCGTTATATGCGTCATATGTAGAAGAAGTGGGTATTGTTCTGAGACTTTTCATGAACAAGCATTTCATTACATTTGTAGTAATTAAGCTCATTTTTAATCTTGGAGATTTCAGCTGGTTCAGTAAGTGTATACTGAGTTACGGCTTTATTATAACGTTTATAGGAATCAGCAGCAAATGTTTCATTAATCTCAATCTTATGAGAGAATAATACCTTTTTCTTATTGGAAGTTTCTTCTAATGGGAATGGTTGTAGACTCGTTCTTCTTTTTAAAATAGGACTAAGACTAACACTTCCTGATCCATTTGAATAGCCAGATGTTAATGCTGGTGTCGATGATAACTCTTCAAATTGTGATAAATTGATTTCTACAAACTTAAAGTCCTTGAACTGTTTGATATATTTCAAATGTGGAGGTAAGTTACGTTTCTGAAAGTCAGTTAGATTATGGAAAATAGTATAAAGTTGTTCTTTATTTATGACAATCTTTTCCTTTGTGGGAGTATTATTAGTACTAATACTTAAAGGTGAAGCTGGTTCACTACCAAATTCATCTTCACTACCTTCATCTAATAAAGCCGGTGAAATACTCTTTCGATGATGAGCATCTTCAATGTTTGACCAGTTGAATTCCGACTGTAAAAACCGGATATTATCATCGATATAAATATCATCACCGGCCACAACTGAAGTTCGATCAACAGATTCAGTACTATCACCATTACTATTCTTAAGATTATCTTTAATTTGAGCATCTTTAATTTGAGCAGAAGTCAATTCATCATCTTTAAGAAATGGTTCATTAATTCGAGATTCATTCGGTCTTTGGCCAGGGAATACCGGTTTTACCAAAGGTTCCTTTAATACAATATCTTCTACTTTATCTAATTGTTCATCAAAGCTTAACATAAGTTCTCCAAACATATCTTTAGAATCCGGTTCAATACTTGGTAATGTTAAGTCATAAACCGGTAATGGTTTTTCAGGAACTGGTGGAGGAGGTGTAGGAGGTTCTTGAACTTGTACTGGTACATTTCTTGACATTCCTTGTTTAACTTTCTTCAAATTAGCCATAGAAAATGATTTCTTGAATCGACTAGCTGCAGCAGTGGCTGCAGTACTAGCAGCAGTAGCTGCTTGACTAGCCTTTTGACTAGCCTTTTGACCGGCTTGACTAGCAGAAGTAGCAATTGAAGATGCAGTAGTATTAGAAATCAATGAATTCTGACTGGAATTAGATTGATGATGACCCAAACCCGTACGGAACTCGGATCTTTTGGGTGGAGCCAACATCTTCTTCCAGGAGTTGGCATTAGTACTGGAGTTGGAAGTTTCCGGTTTCAATTGCGAGAAGGATTTGGCTTTCGACTTAAGTCCTCGGCTCGGACTATCCTTTGGAACTGGCATAGGAGGAGTAGCTGATGATGTAAAAGTTTGTTTTGGTTTCAGTTGTGGTTTTGGTAGTGGTTTCAGTACCGGTTTTGGTTTAGATCCAATTACGACCTCATCGTCTAACACATCAAGCATAGATTTCGGTTTTGGTTTTGGTTTTTCTTCCGGTTTGGATTCTGGTTTGGATACTGGCTCTGGTTCTGGTTGTTCAGGAACTGGAACAGCCACCGGAGCAACTACCGGAGCTGTTATAGGTACAGTTACTGGTGCTGGAGGTGGAAGAAGCGACTCCTTACGTTCCGGAATAGAGGGCAATTCCGGCAATTCAAGCACCTTATCTATAGGATCAACTTGTTCATTGACAATCGATTCTGATGGGGATGGCATATCCAATCCACTATCGGTTCGCATATGCATGATGGCTTCAGTTACGGGCTTGACGGTGAGTCTTTCCGGTCCTTCAAACGAGTATGAATCATCCTCGGATGTCATGCTAGCTTGTTCAAATACAGTTTCAGTATTAGCCATTTCAATATGAGCTGGACTAGCCAATTCCGTCAAATCCTTTTCCTTTTGCATTTCCGTTTCCTTTGCATTTCCGGTCTTTTCAACCGTATCTTCTTCTTCTTCATGTAAGGAAGTATAATCATCAATGATATCATACGGCTCGGAACTGCAACTCTTGCCCGATTCTGGAACCGGAACTACAACAACTTCTTCTTCAACTTCATCTTCATCTTTAAGGGTCTCGTTGGTCAT
The DNA here is from genome assembly GCF_036850825.1 of Scheffersomyces amazonensis. NCBI lineage: Eukaryota > Fungi > Ascomycota > Pichiomycetes > Serinales > Debaryomycetaceae > Scheffersomyces > Scheffersomyces amazonensis. The sequence goes on along the minus strand of NW_027042746.1, from coordinate 401,180 downwards.
GTTACTAGAGCCCTGAGGATCATCCCATTTGGACTCGGTGGATGAAGCTTCAAAGTCGAGTTTCCGGACATTGAGCTTATTATCGGTAGAGATCACTATCGAGTTCCGAGGTGTCTTAAATGCATCATCGGCTTCAGTGCTAGAATTCGTACTAGTACTAGTGCTGGTACTAGTGCTGGTACTAGAACTTATAGGTTCTAAGCTCAGTTCCGTATCCTTGTCGGGCTCTTCTTCTTCTTCTTCTTCCGGTAACTTCTCGGTAGCATCCGACTGTTCTGACGATTCACCTCGGGTTAGTTCCGGTCGATATAATTCTACTTCTTGTTCTTGTGGTTGTGGTTGTGGTTGAGGTTGTAATTCTTCTTCTTCTACTTCTATATCTGAATCAGTACCCTTTTCATCATTACTGATAGATGTAGTAGGAGTATTGGTTGAGCTCCGAGGATTAGCACCGGATCTCATGCCATGATCATGACCATCATTAACATCTTCTTCATCATGAGTAGATTCATTATTCATAGTAGAACTACTACTGGTGGATGAGTTATAACTATGAGATGATGATGAACAATTGGAATCGGAATTCAGTAGAAGTTTCTGGGCTGGAAGTATGAGTACTTGCGGAGCCTGTGGAGCTTGAGCAGTCTGAGTTGGTGGAGGGGGAAGTGGAGCTGAGATCGATGAAGTCGAAGTGCTGGGACCGATGTTTTCTGCCAGAGAATTCTTAATGGAGGTACTCGAACGGGACGATACAGAGCTGGTGGAGATGGGAGGAGAAGTTCTAATAAGATTGTTGGATTGTAATTGTGAACGTTGAGGTGATTGAACTCCATTATAAGAATGATAAGGTTGAAGATGAGTCAAGTTAGGATAAGAGGCTGGCAGAGTATGTTGTTGAGGAGCCGGTATTATTGGTGATTGTTGTCTCTGGGATGAAGTTATGGAAGTAATCGAACCTGATCGACTATATTTAGAATCTGGAGGTGATTGTGGTAAACGTAAATGTTGATTAAATTGTGCCTTTTTCGGTAAATTAGGGCATGAGGAAGAAGTAGAAGTTACGGTGGTGGCTGAAGAATTATTTAGTGATGCTAGGGAGTTTATATTATTGATAGACTCGGTAGTTAATGAAGAATTAGACGATGACGAAAGGGACGGAGGTGAAGGTTGTTGTAAATGCTGGACTTGAGCCTGAAGATGAGGAGGTAAATGCTGAAATACTGTGGGAGCACCTGACACTAGGGAGTTGGAACGTGAACCAGAACCCTGCATGGTCATGGGCACAGTCATAGCCGGTTGGAGTTGGACCGGATATTGTTGCAGATGGTAAGGAACTGAATTATAATGCTGAGCCTGTGCTTGTTGATAGTACTGTTGTTGTTGCTGTTGCTGTTGATGAAGTTGTTGTTGCTGTTGTTGATGTTGATGATGGTAATGATGTGGTTGTTGTTGTTGTTGGTGGTAGTGCTGGTTATGAGCAGGCTGTGTATGATGCTGGTGCTGGTGATGAATCTTATGAGGTCTGTTTCTCTTTGCAGGTACTGTTCTAGGACGGAAGATCTCTCCGTTGGGGAAGTAGTAGGCGGTGGTTGGAGAGGCAGTTGATGTTGGAGTTGAAGCCAGTGATGAAGTTGGAGTAGAAAAAGTTGAACCAGAAGTCATGGAGGGAGACTTTATACCGTTGGGTACTCGTTTAATATGCTTTTTCCGGAATCTATCGTCGAGTCCTAATAAGTTATCAGTAGATAAGTCACGAGCTGTGGAAGTAGTTGAACCTGAGCTGGTTAATGTGGTGTTAGCAGTTGAAATAGATGTCAACGAGTTTCTTCGTGACATGATGAGATTATTTTAACAAATTTAGCGAATGAAAGAAAAGGTCTAAGCTGATGAGTATTTATAGCATGAGTTAGCGAGAGTCTTAGCGAACTGTCAAATTGGAATAGGAATTGAACGTAGCGTGCTGTGCCTTACTTAAATTTACCGAGGGCCTTAGTTTAAATGCAATATACAAGTAGTAGCAAAAGGAAAAGTAAAAAGTTTTAAGCACTTAACTTCGTCAGTGTATCAGGTAACAATGCTATAAGGACGAATATGAGGGCTATTAAAGTCAGGAAAATGCGAGGGTATATGATTTCTTTTGGGTAAGTATGATGATGATGATACTTCTGAGGATTTTTAAGTGATTTAAGGGGACTTGGTTGATGTTTAACGTGATGGTTAATAGGTTTTTATGAATTATTTCTGTGTTTGTTGATGGCCCTTTTGGGGGTGGTGTTTTGTGACCGTTCTGGAGGGAAAGGATCCAAAAGGGGTTATTTTTTTTTTAGATTTTCTTTTTAGTTTTTATTTTATTTTTTATTATTATTTGTCTGTGTAATTTATTCTTTATTTATTCTTTTTTTATTTTTTTTTTTTTGGCTTTCTCTTTTGGTGTCCCTGTTTAAGTATGGAATTCAAATTCATATTGTTGCAGTGTGTCAGTGTTAAAATGGTAAAAATGGTAAACATCGTCTATTGTCAGGTACTGTGTGATTGTTGTCATTCAGTTGTGAGTGGGCTATCCTACTTAATATTATACTAAGGATTCTTTAATACTATTCTAACACTAACACTGCTTAATATTGTACTAATACAAATACAATTACAAATACTAATACCTAACACTTACCAGAATTATGTACGAATAATAATTAATTACTATATTAAATCTACTCGTGATTAATTACTAATTATATCTTTACTTATCTCTTCAAATAATTCATTCTACTGCATTCACTATCCAGTTGTAACTAGTTACTACTACGTCTATTCTTATCTCTAGATCGACTTATTCGCTTCTCTATTCTAACCCCTTAAATCGCCGGTCATGTGACGACCCTTTTCAGAAAAATTCCATCCGCATTGGGATTTACACTCCCACATATTTTTTTCAATATGCATATCTCATCAATTGCCCTCAAATTCCGATAAATTCAATGCCATACATAACACATAACACATAACACATCTAATAATTTGACAATTATACTTAAACAACAAGCTCAGCCTAGATTATCTAACCAGCACAATAAGATAATAGAACCAGTATCAGTACAATAATACTAAAACACACTCTTGGAACACAATAGAAACTATCTAAATCGCGCTTTTAGACATGCCGATCTCTTCCCACAACTCCCATTTAAGCTCCCACGCTGCTTCAACTTAAATACAACCTAATCTTGGCATTATTTATCCCAGTGGTTCCGTTGTAGATCAAAAAAATTCAATAATGGCTGAAAACTTACCATTTTACCCCAGCTTATCGAAATTGGACCCTTGATCTAATAAAAATTAGCTAATACCTTCACTTTTTTTTGCTTGGCTTATTCAGCCGCAAAAAAGATTCATCTGGCCACAATATAAGTATTGACCATTCTTCCCTGTTTATAATTATTATCGTCAGTATTTATATAACCGGTGTGAGTTTATAATTAATAACCATTATTTATCTAGCTTATAAATGTCTAAAATATTACTAAGCAATTATACTTGTTATACCACTAGTAATATTTCCAGTTTGTTAGTAAGTTGGCTCAGTTATTTTACTGAGTTATAGAGTTATAGAGTTATATTACTAAGTTTACGGATTTATTTATGAATTATGTTACATATGTTATTTTTCACTATTATTCGTTTGTATCATTTAAGTGTTTCACTCACATCAGGTTTCTATAATTACTACGATTAAATGCTCATGTATCAATTGGATTGAATTTATCAAAATAAGAAGAACTGAAGTCTACTTACAGGATTAACAGAATTCAATTGAATCTGTAACCTCATTGGTTAATTGAACTAAAGAATGTTAATTGCATTTTCATTCATTTGCCACCATAGTAATGAAAACAAAATGGCAAAAACTTATTCTTCTAATCTTTCTAAAAAAATTTCTTCTCTTATCAAACACTCTAAAATATTCGGATTCCTCTAAATAACCTGGGGACATTAGTTTTACTTGGTTATCAATTCAAAAGTTTGGATATTCCCATCTTCAGTATGAGGGGAAAGTGTATACTGGAAAATTGAATAAGATAGATGTTAGTTATAGTTTAATTCAAGAAATACCAGATCACTAAATTTGAAACTTGCGTAATCAATTTTGTATTGAAAATCTTAATCTTATTAAACTTATATAACTGCTTGTTAAATCAATAACTCTGACCTCGAAATCTGTAGCTGAACTCTCATTCAATTATATTTGAAAATTGGTACTATTAAATTTTTTTGAGGTGCAAAAAATGAAAATACCAATGTTGCAAAATAAGAAACCACAAATGCTTTTTACAAGTAATTCTTAACATTCATCTTGGCATTGTTTCAAATTTCCTTTAACAATATTCATAGCTACCAAATCTATACTGCCTATTCTGAAATTTGATATTAAAACTACCCGCCATTGTTATCTCGCCAATAATGAGAGTTATATATTTCATTTTAGTATTTCAAGCATTCCTATTTCCAAATTCTGTGTTCTGCTTGTCCGTGACTATTAATGATGAAGAAATTCCATTGCCAGCTCAAAAACTAAAATCACATTTAAAGAAATATACTCCCTCATCTTTGCTAGAGATGGAACCTGATAGAGGTTTGATTATTCCTATAAGGCAAGGGTTTACCATTCAAGAATCTATTTTGAAGAAAGAAAAACAACCCAACGATGGCTTAAGGTTAAATAGACACAAGCTGCAAGTGGGAAAGGTTTTAAGTGGTGAATCCAGAATTTATTCCACTTTGTCGAAGTTGAGAAATAGTATGTTTAACAGTAAAGATAATTCAATTAATGATGATGGCATTGAAAGTTCTGATGATTTTGAACAAGAAGAGGCCATTGATAATCCAGCTACACCTACAACATCCAGTTCAATGCCCGAATCAGGAACTTCCTTAAGTAATCCTCCAACTTCTACAAAACTTGCATCGAAGAAATCTTGGGTAAAGGAATTTTTGAAATTCAAGCACAATAAGAATCTTGAAAAACAACAGCATCAATTGACAATACATCAACAAAATGTAGGAGGCAGTTCTCGATTACTGAATCGGAAATTGAAATCTAAGATTTACAATTATCATGATACTATGTCTACCGATAACCGAAATTTGAAAGAATGGACAAAATTAATTGTTGAACAGGATCACTTAGAATCAAACCTACAAGATAGCCAATTACAAGATATTAATAAATTCAAGGATGTCAATTATAAGAAGTTTGGCTCTTCACAAAAGCTTACAAATCTTCAATCTCATGATAATCTTTATGCTAGTCAAATGACAAAATCAAAAATAAAGGAAATTGAATTAGATGTTGATGAATTCATAAATTACTTAATAGACTACGAAGGTTTCAAGAGGGATGATTTGGAATTTTTAAAGTCATCCAATTTAGATTATGGTTTGAAAGAGATTGAAAGAGAATTGAATAAACTTAAGGAGTTGGAACAAAATAATGAGATTAATTTTATTAAGATAGGGGGTGAAATCCCATTGGAAACTGACGATACAAATGGTAATGCTGAAAACTTGGGAATTAATTCTCAAGACGTTTATTATAATTCGTATATTTATTTAATTCTCCTTCTCTTAATGATTCTATAACAATGATGTCAATTCTATTAACTAAGTAAATAATACATCGACATTTGTAGAACTTAACCTCCATAATACAAACATAAAAATGGACCTATAAGGACTAAATTTTTCAGCTGTATGCTTAACATATACATCATGGTAAGGATTCCAATCACGTTTCGAATCACTTTTATTTGCAAATAACGACTTCTTCTTCAATAAGCCTTTCAAATCTTCATCTGAATCAACATGTTTTTTAACCTCAGCATATAATTCAGGACGGCGCAATAAGTATTTGGACATACCCCTTGCAATTCCTAAATCATCATGAGCAAAAACATCCATTTCACGTAAGGTGAAAATAGCGAACATTTTAGCAGACCATGCTCCAATACCCTTCAAACGAATCAATTCTTGAACGATTTCTTCTAATGGTGTCTCCTGATAAAATTTCAACTGACTTAAATTAGCAGTTGGATCACTAAAGACTTCACTTATATGTTTAACATATTTGATTTTTTGAAAGGAAAAGCCAACCCCTCTTAATTGCTCATCGGATTTCGTTAAAACATTGGCTGGTACAAGTTCTTCACCGGCTTCTTCAAATAAGTTACGGAATTTATTTTCAATTGATCTAGCAGCTCCTCCACTGATCTGTTGACTAATAACACTGCTGACTAATGAATACCAATATTGATTAATCTGGTCACCTTCTACCTTTTTAATAGTATAGGTGTTTCGGCTATCATTTTCCTTGGCATACTGACGGAATGGAGCGTGAACAATAAGTGGATAAAGAGATCTATCTTGTTCAAGAAGGAAGTTGACTCCCTCAATAAATTCGGGAGTATGGAAATCAATAAAGTCCTTTGGAAGTTTCAAGTCTTCGGGAATGACGATCTTTTGAGACAAAACGTCTTCTATATCGACTTTAACCTTCTTTTTTGGTGAAGCGGGGGTTGAATCCTTCTTCTTGGTACTAGTAGTCTTCTTGGTGACCTTTTTAACAACTATCTTATCATCTGTCTCTAAAATTGACTTAACTTCTACTTTAGTAGTCCTTGATCTAGTTACAGCTACCATAATCAGACGTGTTTCAAAATTAGTATCGGGTATACTAACGCGTTTTAATACCAAAGAGAGCTTTGAAGATGGTAAATACAATCTTCTTAATGTTAAACCAGCAGCACCAAACAGTTTTGAATAGCTTTCTTGAACTCGCTTTTAACTTTCTACTTATTAAATGCGATATTTCTATAATGAAATCTTACTAATCGTTTCTTTAACTTGAAAGACTCTAATTACAATTACGTCCAACAACAATCACAAATTCAATTACCAAGCAAATATACTCACCGGTTAATTCCTTTAGTGTTCACTGAATAATTGTACAGTAATTATAAAAAAAAGGGAAAAGAGATTTATTAATAATTTGCAATTTGTTCAATGAACTCTTCACAAAATTACGGTGCGGAGCATATCTCCGTGCGTAACTTTTTGCAGTTTCTTCAGCCCGTTGGGTGCTAAATAAATGTTACCAGTTATATAAATTACCTATAAATCTAAAAATATAAATAGTTACTTGGGTTTACAACAAGCTCTTAAGTTGGTTAAAATCGTCTCCTATAAAATTTTTAAATGTTTCTTGGTATAACTTATCTTTATAATCTTTTCCTAATATGTCCTTATACTTAAAATCATTTATTATATGTCCTGGAGATTTTGCTAACACATCATCAATTGAATTATAAATCACCCCCAATGCCCAGTCTGGCTGTTCTGCATTGGCAGAATGGTAAAATTTAGGCACATCTATAGGAATTACTACATTTTTAAGTAATTCCCTTGTAAGCTTAACATGGTCAGGTGGTGCAAGATCATTTTCTGTCGATATATGGTATATTGGAACTTTAGCAAACTTGTATTTATCCATAGATTGCCATACAGAGTCAACACCCCAAAAGTAAGTTAAGTATTCTTGAGTTGCAGGATGTTTCAAATTTATCTCATCGTAAGCTTGATTAGGATCATATCTGGGAGGTGTAGCATCATCAATCATATTTGATAGAACTTGGGGATGAAAATTCTTGAAAAATGATTTAGTCTTAAACCATTGTTCAACATCTTTCTTCCAATTCTTATTAGGACCATCAAATTTAAATTGTGAAACAACTCTACGATGTTTGATCCATTTATTATAAAGAATCTGGCATGCTGCCATATATTCTTCAGTCTGATAAAGAACAGGGTTAATAAGAATAGCCGCATGAAATAAATTGGGCTCGATTATAGAGGCCATAAGCGATTGAAATCCACCCATTGAGTGTCCTATTATGATATTAATTGTATTTTGTTGGGAAAAGGTTCTGGCTTCATTATTCTTAATGACTGCAATGATATCCTTTGTACCATCAATCCAATGGTAAACAGGTCCTAATTTATTGCTATTTATATAGGCAGAATCATTTTCATTCGCATTATCCAATGCCAAAACAACATTAATATAGCTATCATTCAATGAATCTTGATAATGCAGATAAATTTTATCAATGTGATAATGCCATAATCCTTTATTCATCCCATTTCCATGCATGAAAACTAAGTTTATGGGTCTTTTATTTCCAATTTTCTTGGATGATTGTGTAGTTTCATACCGTCTATATGCAATGCTCAATTTATAATCATTTGAATCAGAGCTTGGAGTTGGTAAAACTACCGAACCTGTAAATCTTGGCCAAGAAGCTTCAGATACCTTTACAGAGTAGGTGTAATATGGACTTGATTCTGGATTTAATGGCATTATGAGTTGTTACTAGGAAATTTCTATACTTACATATACGATATCCAAAACCTTTCACGGAATTAATATTCTCTTTATATACTAGATGTAATTGCAAATATTGCCGACTGTGATTTATTTTTCCGCTTTTGTGGGGTTCATAGCTCGGTCAAATTAAATCTGTCAATCTATATCCGTCCAGCAAATGTCACAGCCTACACTTTATGATAAATACTTTAAACATATTTGACTACGGTAATTATCTTGATCAGATGAGGTATTTATGAATTGTAGCATTATTACTTTTAATTGTAGTAGTTGTAAATAGGTATCGGTCAGTTTAATCTGGTTGATGGTGTTTTCAGTACTGCGGTGTGGATGTACGCGTCCCAAAGCCCGAATAAATATCAAGGACTCGTAAGATGACTAGTAGATGAATTATAGTGTATAATATAATTGTTAATGATTTACATATAGGTGATAAAATTAAACTATCTAATAGAGCATAATGTCCAATGACAAACCATTAGTTGGACTACTTTTTTGTTGTACGGGTATAGCTCCACCAGAAAAGGAAGGGATCTTTCAAAAGATCAAAGCTTTAGGAGGTAGTCATTGTGCCGATTTAATGAGTGATGTGAATTATCTTATTGTTGGAGATAAAAATACTCCAAAGTATAAGTTTTGTATAGAGAATCGAGCAGATATTAAATTCTTATTGCCATCTGCCATTAGTGAACTCTATAAAAAGTGGATAGATGGTGAAAGACATCTTTCAAGTAATGATATAGCATCTTATAAATTTCCCGTATTTCATGGTTTAAATATTTGTATTTCAAGAATACTGTTATCCGATAGTCAGATTCATAATTTATTCAATGAGAAAAGCTTTCGATATAAATATCTTTCACAATATGGATCTATAATATCAAATGGTGAAGAACTTATTTCATTAATAAATAAATATGGTGGTCAAGCAACTGAATCTTTGAGACTTACTAATACTTGTATAATTTCAACTGAATTACAAGGAAGGCGATATCTGAAAGCTCTCGAATGGAATAAACCAATTTTGCATCCTATATATATTATAGATTGTATTCTACGAGGAGCACCAATTATGCCTGATTATTATTTAATGAGTTCTGATGGACTTGATTCAACTTTCGAAGGTGCATCTCGGGTATGGAAAGAAGTTATTGCTCAGTCAAATAAAGTTCTAACTGGTTTCAAACCCCTACCTACCATTGTTCATGATTCTAATGCACCTAAACCGTTAAAAGTGAAAAAGAATACACAGATTTGGAATTCTATAATGAATCATACCAAGAGTTTACATTCCACTAGAACCAAGCGAGATACTGCTTGGGATCAGGAAGATGAAACTGAAGAAGAAGATGATCATCATCATCATCAACATAATAATGATGAGGATGAGGTCAATGGAGCTAATAAGCTTTCAGAGTATCAATCGAAAGATACATTATTTCTTGGTTTCAACTTTTTACTTGTCGGTTTTAATGGCAATCAGAGTCCACAATTAATTAAAGTGATTGAAAATCATGGAGGAGAAACCACTAATGATTCCTATGATGAATCTATATCTCATATAATTTTACCTTCTTCAATTGGAAGTACTCAATCAATTCAAATGTTAAAGATACTTCCTAAAGATATTAAAACTAAGATAAATAATGGAGATATCAAAATTGTGACTGAATGGTTTTTAGAACGGTCAATTTTTTATAAATCAATAACAATGGATAGATGGGGTCAGCCATTAAAGGGATTGGTTAAAGCAACTAAGAAATTCAAGGTTTGTATGACTGGTTTTACAGGAATTGAGCTTTTACATATTGAAAAGTTGATCAACTATCTTGGGTTTGAATTTTGTGATTCTTTAACAAATGATAAAGAATTATTAATTATTAATATCAATTTATTTAAGAATAGTTTATCTAAGAATTCACCAAGTTTATTTAAGTATAAATATCATGATGTAATAGACTGTCCTACATATCAAATACCTACCCAAAATACACTGTCATCAGTTTCAATTATTTCTTCTAAAAATAAGATTAATGCTGCTAAAAATTGGCAAATTCCAATTGTATCAATTGCTTATATATGGGAAATTATGGAATTATCTCAAAATAATAAAGAAAATATGATAATGCCTGATATTCTTGATTTAAAATGGTGCATTTATGCTCCACTGTCTATGGCTCGACCTCATTCAATGTTAGATTATGTTAGGAAAATGACAAGCATGAGCTCATCTGATAGTCAATCATCGAAAAGACATCGAAATGATTCTCTTGGTAATGATGTCAAAGGATTTGATGACGATGATGATGATCATCAAGAATCAGAAGAGAATAAAGAGAATAGCGATAGCGTTATGAGATTACCTTCACCTAGGAAGGCTAAAAAGAAACAAAAATACGGAAGAATAGTTGGAAGAGATTCAGAGGATTCATTAACTAATAAGTTATTAAAAGTTGGAGGTACCAGTACCAGTAGTACGCCCAACGATAATAATAATAATATGAGTAAGAGAAAAAGTTCCAGTAGTGAAGTTAATGTACTATTTATAGACGGTGATCATCAAGAAGATAGACCCATGCAAAATCATGATGTAACGCTAGATGAAGATTTAGATCAATCACAAGTAGGTTATCAACAAGCCAATAATGAAGAGTTATTGAAATACTTGGAAGGAGATCCAAAGCCACAAGACAATAATGATAATAATAATACACTAGCAAATAGACGACAACGTAATATTAGAAAAGTAGCCAAGTATACTCGATAAAATAGGTTATACAATATAGAAATAAACGACAAATTGCAGCCACATATGCATAAAAAATAACCGTATACTAGAAAGTATAAATGTAAAAGGTAAGATGTAAAAATGTATGTATGTATGTATGTATATATTATTTTAATGGCTAGGGCTCCAGCCCTCATTAATATAAGCGGCCACGTGTGTGTCGCACAAGTAACACATCCCCCCAAAAAAGCAATTTAATTAGGTAATAGAAGCCGACTCAGACATATTTACGATAACAACAAGACATTTTTTTTCCAGCGTGCGATGCTCGAGGAAAATTTTTTAGATGGGCGAAATTGGAAATTCCATATTCAATAAAATTTTCATGATTTATATATTTGTTCATTTCTTTCCTCTTTTCTCTTTTCCTTTTCTTCTCTTCTTTTCTTCTTTCTTTAGTATTCATACATACAGTAAACAAAATGGGTAAAGAAAAAACTCACGTTAACGTCGTTGTTATTGGTCACGTCGATTCTGGTAAATCTACCACCACCGGTCACTTAATTTTCAAGTGTGGTGGTATCGATAAGAGAACTATCGAAAAGTTTGAAAAGGAAGCTGCTGAATTAGGTAAAGGTTCTTTCAAATACGCTTGGGTCTTAGATAAACTTAAGGCTGAAAGAGAAAGAGGTATCACTATTGATATCGCTTTATGGAAATTCGAAACTCCAAAATACCATGTTACTGTTATTGATGCTCCAGGTCACAGAGATTTCATCAAGAATATGATTACTGGTACTTCCCAAGCTGATTGTGCTATTTTAATCATTGCTGGTGGTGTTGGTGAATTCGAAGCCGGTATCTCCAAGGATGGTCAAACCAGAGAACACGCTTTATTAGCTTACACCTTAGGTGTTAAGCAATTAATTGTTGCTGTTAACAAGATGGACTCTGTTAAATGGGACAAAGCTAGATTTGAAGAAATTATCAAGGAAACCTCTAACTTCATCAAGAAGGTTGGTTTCAACCCAAAGACTGTTCCATTCGTTCCAATTTCTGGTTGGAATGGTGACAACATGATTGAACCATCTGCTAACTGTCCATGGTACAAGGGTTGGGAAAAGGAAACCAAGGCTGGTAAATCCTCTGGTAAGACTTTATTAGAAGCTATTGATGCTATTGAACCACCTTCAAGACCAACTGAAAAGCCATTAAGATTACCATTACAAGATGTTTACAAGATTGGTGGTATTGGTACGGTGCCAGTCGGTAGAGTTGAAACCGGTGTCATTAAGCCAGGTATGGTTGTTACCTTTGCCCCAGCTGGTGTTACCACTGAAGTTAAGTCCGTTGAAATGCATCACGAACAATTAACTGAAGGTTTACCAGGTGACAATGTTGGTTTCAACGTTAAGAACGTTTCCGTTAAGGAAATTAGAAGAGGTAACGTTTGTGGTGACTCCAAGAACGATCCACCAAAGGCTGCTGAATCTTTCAATGCTCAAGTTATTGTCATGAACCATCCAGGTCAAATCTCTGCTGGTTACTCTCCAGTTTTAGATTGTCACACTGCCCACATTGCTTGTAAGTTTGACACTTTAATTGAAAAGATTGACAGAAGAACTGGTAAGAAATTAGAAGAAAACCCTAAATTCGTCAAGTCCGGTGATGCTGCTATTGTTAAGATGGTTCCATCTAAGCCAATGTCTGTTGAAGCTTTCACTGAATACCCACCATTAGGTAGATTCGCTGTTAGAGATATGAGACAAACTGTTGCTGTTGGTGTCATTAAATCCGTCGAAAAATCCGACAAGGCTGGTAAGGTCACCAAGGCTGCTCAAAAGGCTGCTAAGAAATAAGCTGATTAAATCTATTACCTTTTTGTATTATTTAATATACTATAAAATTTTTTAGATTTATTTTTACATTATTTGTTGGTCAAGCTTTTATATAGTCTTTAGTATATTTCATTGTAATTTTTTTAATAAATATACTGATTTAAAAATTTAATGAATTGTAGTAAAAATAAAATTATCCGGGAATGGACATTGAAAGTATGTTGATGTTCCTGCATGGGGGCTCATTTCCAGTTACGAGTATATTGTAACTTGAAATTCGACTTCGAACCAACTCAACATCCGGTTTACTGTAGAACCGGTAAGTATTTAGAGATGGCTGAGATAGATAGAGGTATCCGATTAGGGTATGATGATAATGAAAGAGATTATAATCATGCTACTGATAGTGAATATAAAAGACTCCGTAATAAGGCTGAAGAATTATATGATAAGCGTAAACAATTAAGTTCGCAATCGCAGCAGGCTTATAAAAGTGGTGATGGACAACGAGCTCATGAATTGAGTGAACAAGCTAAGAAAGTATTGGCTCAAGCAGAAGATTATAATCGTCAAGCCGCACAATATGTATTTAGAGAAAATAATACTGATAGTGGACCTGATGAAATCGATTTACATGGATTATATGTTAAAGAAGCCGAATATGTATTACAACAAAGAATTGCTAGTGCTATTAGAACTAACCAATCTCATTTAAATGTTATTGTAGGTAAAGGATTACATTCAGCTAATGGTATTGCCAAATTAAAGCCAGCTATTGATCAAATGTGTAGTGAATGTAATTTAAAGCATCATATGGATCCTCATAATTCAGGGGTATTGGTTATAGATTTAACCAATACTCAATCTTCTCAAGTTCCAAATCACTGGGCTCCAGTGTCTCAACCACATCAAGCCTATCAAGGTTCAGGGCAACCTCAATATTCTCACCAACAACATCAACAAAATGGTCAACCTCAATACTATCAACAACAACCTCAACAGGGTAATCAAAATAATGATATCATTAACTTGGTTGTTAAACTTATTTGTTCTTGTCTTAAGTAACAAGGAAGTTGGATACTGAGGTTTATAACATTCATAAAACAATAATATTTAGATTAAAATTCGTTATGTATTAAATAGTTAGACATACAAAATAAAGGGCTAATAAAAAGATTTTAAAAATGAATCAAGAAGTAGAAGTAGAAGTGGACTAAGCTTGTTTGAATAACGTGCAAGTGGAAATAGAATTGATGAAATGACTCTAAAAGTAATAGTAATAATAATAATAGTAATATAATATATATAATATTTAATTAAGTGTATGCAGATACGACCCTGTCTAACATGCGCAACCACTATATTCACTTTCTAAGTGAATATTGATTGCATCATTATAGTCGTCACTTACATCATGACCATTAGCATCATTCAATTCTTCTTGTTGTAATGCCATTTTGGCAATGACTTCAAATGCAGCTTCGACATTAATGCCTTCTTTAGCACTAGTCTCAAATACAGGATAATTTAATCCACCTAATTGATTATTGGTAATATTTTGTAATTTCTTTTGTAATGAAGGTATCTTTTTAGAATCATCTACATCTATTTTATTACCTATTATAATGAATGGAAAATCTTGAGGATTAGTAACATTAGATTGTACTAAAAATTCATCTTTCCAACTTGTTAAATTATTTAATGATTTCTCATTGGTAACATCATAACATAATACACAACAATCTGCCCCTCTATAAAAGGCTACTCCCAAACTTTGGAATCTTTCTTGACCAGCAGTATCCCAAATTTGTAAACTGACTTGTTTATTATTATCAATAGTTATTTCTTTAGTTAGAAAATCAGCTCCAATGGTCGCCTTATACTGATGACTGAATTTGTTGTTCACAAATTGTTGCATCAACGAAGTCTTTCCAACTCCCGAATCTCCCAAAATAATCACCTTTAACAATGTCTTCTTCCTTCCTGACATTCTACTATATATTATATGCTATATATTTGTTTGCTACTGCTACTAAATAAAAGTGTCAGTAATACCGGTTATCTATTGGAGCTGTGATGTTTTCCGTTTTTTGACCCGTCTCTTTCTCTCTGAAACAGGCTCCAACCTTATTTCTATGCAGGAATTAGTATATTTATATATAATCGTTTATGATATGAAAGTTAAAATTAGTTTTAAAGTCAAAGTCACGTTACAGTCAGCGTAACTTATATTCTATCATAAGTAAATGAATTAGTACTATATAATTATTTTCATAAAGCTCAATTATTTTTAGTCGAGATGGGTTGTGTAAGTAACTACTACTGTTATAGAAATCGTCCCTGAGGCTCGTGTGTTGCGGCACGGGTGTCATGTACCCAGCATAGCAACTATCCCAAATAGGAAAGTCCGTGGAGTAGTTCGGTACGAAGTGACAGGTGCCACATTTTAATTTGTAATATGAAGGCAAAACGTACGAATGGGGGTGAAAAATTGGGGTATAAATAGATGAAGAAATCGTTTGGTATCTCTGTTGAGATCAATTGAATTAATTCATTCTTAAAATAATAACTAATCATTTGAATACATAATTAACAATCATGTCTATTCTTACTTCATCAATTGAATTGACTAAAAAGTCTACCTATAAATTGAACAATGGTCTTCATATCCCAGTTGCTGGTTATGGTGCTTATTTAGTTCCAAAGGGTAAAGCAAGAGAATTAACTTATGCTGCTTTAGTTGCCGGTTATAGACATATTGATAGTGCTGTCTACTATGGAAGTCAAGAAGAATGTGCTGAAGGTATTGAAAATTTCATTAAAGATCATCCTCATGTTAAAAGAGAAGATATTTGGTTTACTACAAAAATTACTAATCCAGCTCATGGTTATGAAAATACTTTAAAGGAAGTTAAAGAAATTGCTTCATTAGTTAAAAAACATATTCAATATATTGATTTAATTTTAATCCATTCTCCAAAATCTACTAAAGATAAGAGAATTGGATCATGGAAAGCATTACAAGAATTAACTAATCCAACTAATGATATTATTCATGTTAAGTCTATTGGTGTATCTAACTTCGGTATTGCCCATTTAGAAGAATTATTTGCTTGGGAAGGTTTTAAAATAAAGCCAGTAGTTAATCAAGTTGAATTACATCCATGGTTACCAAGATTAGATTTAAGAGAATACTCAATCAAACATGATATCTTATTGGAAGCTTATTCACCATTAACTCAAGGTTATAAATTAAATGATCCTGAATTATTAGCTTTAGAAAAGGAATCTGGAATTCCAAAAATTGAAATCTTATTAAAATGGTCTTACTTGCAAGGATTTATTGTGTTAGCAAAGACTGAAAAGATTGAAAGAATTAAACAAAATTTTGATGTCCTTCCTGATGCTAAAGACGATTCTGAAGAATCTGCCAATTTAGGAGTTGTCAAATTACCTTTGGACGTATTACAAGCTTTAAATAAGCCAACCTCTAAAGAAGTTTTAACTTGGGGAGGTGTTGATCCAACCTTATACAAGGATGGTGATGCTTAATTAAATAAATTAAATAAATAAATTGATTAAATTAAATGTCTATAAATGAATTGAATTATGTAGTATATCTAAAATGTTTTTGCTCTTTATCAGTTAAATCAAATAAACTTTCATCTTCAAAAATATGATCATCTGATGCCTTTTCAACATTTCCATCCTCCTCAAGGAATATTTTACCATTATATTTAAGATCCTTATTTCTATTTTCCCAAATACATACCAACCAATATAACCCCGAAAAGAATATACATAAACATAACGCCACTAACATCGCAATGAACCCTCCTGTGTACTTGGGAGATTGGTTAGCTCTAAAAGTTTGAGGTCCAATCAATGCTCCCACACAATAACCTAAGTAATTGATTGAATAAGTAATTGATTTCTTAGTGTTTCCAGCTGTATTGGCTTGTGCCAAAGAAATTAGTACCACATAGGGAGCAAAGTAAAAGTATAAAAGGTAAAGTCCAAGTAATTGAGGTCCCACTTTAGATCTATCGACTCCATAAACGATACCAGCTCCAATTATAGGAATCAATAATGAGATTATTGCAATTAAACAACGTCTGTTTTCAAATCTTGAACAAAGCCAAGTGAAAAAAATAGTAGCTAGAGTAGCAATTACTCCAGTTGGAATACCCATTAAAGATGCTCTCATAGGATCAAAATTCAAATTGGTAATAATGATGGCAGAAAAGGTTGACAAACCACCATTGGGAATATTAATACAAACATTAAACAAAAAGATTAAATATGCTTTAATATCTAAAACTGCCTCTTTGGCTTGATACCATTTCCAATCATTAGTTTCAACACTAGTACTATTAAGTAAGGATCTTCTAACCACATAATACTTTTCTCTATCAGTCAAAAATTTAGCATTCATAGGAGAATCAGGTAAAAAATATAACATTAAACAACTCCATAAAAATGAAATAGACCCCACTAATAAATATAAATATTTCCATTCTGGAAGTGCTCCATGCTTAAAATATCCGACTAACCAAGATAAAAATCCATTAATTACTGAAGATGCAAATGCAAATATAATGGCTAATCTTAAACCTTGTTCTTTCTTTTTGTAAAATCTACCTGCAGCCAATGTACAACCAGGTACAATGGCACATTCAAGGAATCCCATTAAGAATCTTAACGTAGCTAACCCTGCAAATCCATTACATGCACATAATAATAGTGTGAATGAACTCCAACCAAGAGATGCACTTGCTAATACTTTCCCTAAGGGATATTTCAGTAATATGTATGACATTGGCCACATTCCTACTAAGGATCCAATAAATAAAATCGATCCTAACCAGGAATATTGTTGACCAACTAAATTATTATCTTCTTTAAATCCATATATAGCAGCAGTCGATAATGAAACCTTATCTACTGCCCCCATAGTGGCTGTGAAAAATAGCATTGGAACAAGAATAAAATCAACTTTTCGAATGATTTTCTTTTCTTCATCTTCAGATATATCAGGATATATACTCAGTCTTTTTCTAATAAATTCAGCTGCTATATCAATTATATGAGATTTTTTATCATTACTATGACTATTAAAAAGTTGATCTTTAGATATTGAGCCATGCTCCGAGGTTCCACCATCATTTTCAAAAAAACCAGGATTACTTCCTTTCATATTTATAGCATTTTCCTTAGTATTATGTCTAATATTATTGTTCAGAGTCGTAAAAATATGAAATGCCAGTTCTTTTATATGAGAACTAGATTTGGAATCTGAGGTGGACATTGTGTTTGATAATCTCCAAAGTTTCTTCTATTTTTTGCGCTGGAATTTTAGGTCACGTGCAGAACAATGGCTTCTTTTAACTTTAATAAGGTTAAAAGTTTATGGAATTTCTGGAATTTCAAATAGATTGGCTATTTAGTGAGGCCATAATTCATTGTAAATGATGAGTTTAAAATAGGAGAAATTAGTACATTTATAAACTTTTAGATCATCAATAGTCACAAGAAGATGTTTGGCACCAAAGGGTAAGACAATAGAGAATCAACTGTAATTTGCAGGGGGTAAAGAAAAGTATAGTACGCAAATCATAGTACAGTATGCAAACTATAACCTTAATGGCATTCTATATAAAGTAATTTGCGCTTTTCACTTTCATTGAGCCATTTTACCGAAGTATCAGCAAGCAAAGAAATAAAGGAAAACTTGACAAGCATTAACGGAATGTTTCACGTTACATAAATGATTCCATTATACTCCTTTAAATGGTATTTTTTCTTATATTGGGGATCTGCGCGGCTGATATTTCAAAGTAATTCTAAGTATGTGGCGGAGGTTTGCAGGATTTAAGGGAGGAATCATTAAATTCGGTGAAACAAAACTTCTCTCGCCATTTATGCATATTAATCCAATTTGTAACAGCTTGAATGTGAATTTGCCTTTATAATAATTGAAGCTTAGCATTTGATGCTCAACTATGAGAAACTGGAAACTGGAAACTAGAAACTAAAAACTAAATGTCGTATTTCTGAGTATGTCGCTTTCGCTAACATAGAAAGCCTCCACGACATGACCCATAAAAACAATGGAGATGTCGCTTAATTGTCATTTCCTCATCGATGAATAAATTAGTAATTAAAATTAAATTTCAGGATGATAATTAGATATATTGGCTGAGTGCTTATAATTACATTATTATTACTCTGTGTTATAGTTAACGGGATTTGACTAAACAAACACGCCTACAGGATTGACCCAGCATACTCTAGACTAGGCCTTGTAATTAATAAGAAAATGCGTGGGGGATCAAAACCTTTTCCGATGCTCCGATCCGAACTCATAAACACAAACCGAGAGGCACAAATTTTTCAGTCGTAACACTGATATAGTATAGCATAATGTCTTAAAAGTAACGGGAATAAATATTTACGGTACTGTATTATGTTCTAAATCTCTTTAATAAGCCTCAAATTTATCAGTTAGAAATTGTGAATAAAGCCCAGTAATCAGCACATCCGCAATATAATGCAATGCAATGAGATAGATCAAATAAGTCATCAAGAAGTAGCATCAACGGCGAATATTGCTATCCCCGGAAAGAATGATAAGCTCGTTATTTCATACCAATTATAAAATAATCCAATATAATAAGGTCCATTTGTAATGGAATAATATTTCTTTACTAAGAATCAGTAATGCGCGCAGTAATTTTTTGCAATGAAAGTATTAGATAATCATGACGTACTTATCCATCTCTTCGGGCCAAGAATCCTCCACTTTATAGGTATATATATATCTTGCTCTGCCCCGGAAGTTGCAAAAGTTTAAACTAGATTTGTTTTTCTATCTACATTCAATCATTAAACTTAATATAACAATGGCTCCTGCTCCAAGAACTGCTATTATCGTTTACTCTTTATACCATCATATTGCAACTTTAGCAAGAGAAGCTAAACTTGGTGTTGAAAGTGCTGGTGGTGTTGCCAACATTTTCCAAGTCCCAGAAACTTTAAATGATGATATCTTGAAGATTTTACATGCTCCAGAAAAGCCAGATTTTCCAATTGCTACATTAGATACTTTAAGAGAATATGATGCTTTCTTATTCGGAATCCCAACTAGATATGGTAACATGCCAACTCAATGGAAATCTTTCTGGGACAGTACTGGTTCTTTATGGGCTAATGGTGAATTAAAGGGTAAATCTGCTGGTGTTTTCGTCTCCACTGGTTCTCCAGGTGGTGGTCAAGAATCTACTGTTATGAATACATTATCTACATTGACCCATCACGGTATTTCATTTGTCCCATTAGGTTTCGCTAACCCAGCTCAAGGTTCATTTGACAATGGTATCCAAGGTGGTTCTCTTTGGGGTGCTGGTACATTTGCTGGTCACGATGGTTCTAGACAAGTTACCGATATTGAAAAATCTATTGCCAAGACTCAAGGTCATGATTTCTTCAAGACTCTTACCAAATATAGTAATTAATTTTTGTATCCTCCAATGTACCCCCAAATTTGCAACTAGATCACATAACGACCTATACGAAAAATATCATCCTATTTATAATAACACAATACGTTAGTTGTACATATTACAATACAGACAATTCCATTTTGGCATTTGTTCATAATTATATTAGTAAAAGCCTTCTTATTACACTTGTTGGAGTAAATTTCTCAATGGATAATAATATTTTGGTGTTTAATCTCCCTTTTCTTTTTGCGCGGAACCTTTTCTAAGAGGATGTCCAGAAAATATGCCAGATCAAACTTAGTAAAGGCTCCTCCACTTTTGGACACGGACAAAATGATAAATGATAACAAATATATGAGAATCTATTTTAACCGAAATATAATATGATTTAATGGTAAATATGGCACGGTTCCATTTTCACATCTGTTAATATATTCCCGAATATAGACATGTAAATAATAACATAAACTCCGACACTTTAGTAAAACCAGAATGTAAAACTAACTATAGAGTGGTTTAACGCAGTACTACTTTTTTAGGAAAATTCGGCGTTAGTTTGTAATAAATTATTAAAAAAGATGGCGTCGGTGTATCTTATTGTGCATGTTTTGATTGTGAGGATTTTCCTCTAACTACTGGAAAAATTCCATTTTGTGGATTTCTTATAGGGTGCGAATGGCCATAAAATTGTATAGCTGTACCCTGGCTCATGCCTGTTCGATTAAGATTTCACCTGCACCCCTCCAATCTAAATTATTAAGCTTACTAAACTAAACTCCGTTAATTTCCAACGATTTATGCTTCAATGTGGCCATTTTTGTGGTAGCCATAGTTTCGGTTTGCAACTAATTTTCTATATATATTAAAGATAATGGCGTAGTTCGTAATTTTTCAAATAATTTAATTTATATTTTTAAAAGATAATTAATTATTGTTAAAAATGGCCGGTCCAAAGATTGCTATTATCATTTACTCTTTATACCACCACGTCTATACCTTAGCTCTTGAAGAAAAGAAAGGTATTGAAGAAGCTGGTGGTGAAGCTGAAATTTTCCAAGTTCCAGAAACTTTACCAGAAGAAATCTTAAAGATTTTACATGCTCCAGCTAGACCAGAAATTCCAATTGCTACTTTAGAAACTTTAGAAAAGTTTGATTCTTTCTTATTTGGTATCCCAACCAGATTTGGTAACTTCCCAGCTCAATGGAAATCTTTCTGGGACAGTACTGGTCCATTATGGGCTAGAGCTGCCTTAAAGGGTAAATTTGCCGGTATTTTCGTCTCCACTGGTTCTCCAGGTGGTGGTCAAGAAGCTACTATCATCAATGCTTTATCCACTTTAACCCATCACGGTATTTCATTTGTCCCATTAGGTTTCGCTAACCCAGCTCAAGGTTCATTTGACAATGGTATCCAAGGTGGTTCTCTTTGGGGTGCTGGTACTTATGCCGGTCACGATGGTTCTAGACAAGTTACCGATATTGAAAAGTCAATTGCCAAGACTCAAGGTCTCGATTTCTACAAGACCATCACTAAGTTTGGTTCTAACTAGATAACTAAGTATTACTCTTTTATAAGACTAGTTAGTTGGTAAATACTTCAGTATTTAATTATTAGAATGCACGTCAGTATTGACCAATTAATAAGTATTAAAAAGTAACTAGCATTTACAAAGTAACTAATTAACTGAGTAATTAAGTAGTCAGTAGCTACTATGTAGATCATATTGTATGGCCATAGATAAAGTTTTTTTGGCCACTTTCCACGACGCTGTGATATTTTTCACTCTCTGAACAAACAAAATTTGACCGAACAGTATAAAGAAATCGTCATTGTTAGCGTAATAGACCGTAATACACTAAGTTATTAGTTCTTCAGTATGTCAGAAAAGTCTCATCATAAGCCTATAAGGCAGGACTATATTGCCAAAATAAGATATTCCAATAACTTACCACCTCCACCATTGAATCCTAAATTTATTCAATATAATACTACTGAAAATATATCTAATCAACAAGAAGCTCAAAGTTTAATAAGTTCATTATTTAGAAAAGAAAACTTTATTAGTTTAATAGAAACTATTGATGAAGATTTAGGTTTAAATTTAAATTTGATTAATAATAAAGGATTTTTAGATGAAGGAAATGATCGAGCTATAAATAATTTGGTTAATAAAACTGATGAAAATAAGCCAGTAACATTACATCCAAAAGATAGAGCTTTATTAAGAGATGCAGGTATAGGTAATATTTCCAAGTCTGAGCCTGGAGTTTCATTCTTGAGAAGAACTGAATATATTGCTGAACGTCAAATAAGGTCTCATGGTAGTGATGTTTCAACTAGTAGTGAATCTAAGAATACTAAAGAACCTGAAAAATTAGATGCTGAAGCTCAATTAAAAGCTGTTGAAGATACTTTTGAAGCTGCTCGTGATACTTTAATCAATTTAGATAAATTGAAACATCCACGTAAGAGAAATTTAAAGGCTGTTAATACTTGGCCATTATTACCTGATACTTCAATGACAGATGCTAAATTTTTAAATGTTAAATTTATAGGTTCAGCCTCACTTAGTCGTGAATTACAGGTTTTAAAACAAAAGAAAGGTGATAAATTCGATGCAGAATTACATAAAAATATAACAAATACAAGTATCTTAAAACCAATTACTTCTGATGATGGAGAATGGATTTCATTATATCAATTAACAAATAATTCAGCTACTAAATTAAATAAAAAATTACATTCAACTGAAAGAGAAAAACCAATTAATTTATTGGATGAAGAAGATGATGCCATAGAAAAATATGATTTTAAATATATTAAGAATTATGATATGACTTATAATAGATTTGCTAAAGAATATGAAGAAGTTAGTATTAAATTAGTTCCTGATGAAAATGATTCTAAAAGAAGAAAAGTTGCATATTATTATCCAATTGCTGGTAGAATTGATTTAAGAAAGCATAGACCAATTGCAAATACTGAAGTTAATAGATTCTTAAGAGAAAGTATTTATGATGGTATTAACTTTAAATTAAGAGAACCAACAACTAATGAACTTGAAAAGATGGATGCTATAAGATCTGAATTTGATCCAGTGGAATACGGAGGTGATGAAGATGAAGAAGATGAAGAAGATGAAGAAGAAGAGGAAGTTGAACCATCAGTATAGTTAAATGCACATACATAAAATTTTTAATATACTATGTATCTTTTTGTCTTTTGCCTAGTGTCTATTGTCTATACAATTATACAATTTGACTTTTTTCCCGCTTTCTCTTTAGTACTTTTTGATGTCTTTTGGGGTTCACTAGTAATTTCATTGGATTGTTCATCTTTAGGTGGTAATGGTAACCTTTTTGAAGGAATCTTTTTCTTATCCTTTTTACTTTTGGAGACATTGTTGCTATCAGACTTCTTACTGAAGGCATGTTGCATTTGTACAGCCAACCTTTCATCTTCTTCTTCTTGTAATTGTTTTAATAATAGATAATCTGAATCATTATATCCTTCATCATTAATATTAGCATCAAGTTCAAGGATAGGTAAAAAATCACCTGTAAAGAATAAATCATCCTTTCCACTAACAGAATTAAACGATTGCCATACGATTTTATTGGATTTGTTATTAAATGCTGTATCAGTTATTAATAAATACATATCCATATCACCCTTTTTAAATAAGGTATTAAAATGATTATTTCTAAAGAATATTACAACTTCTTCATCGTGTAATTCATTATTCAATTTTTTAAGACCAATACTGGTCAATTGAGTCTTATTTAATTCTAACCATTTCGAAATTAATCGTTGGTTTTGTAATTTTTCAAGTTTTTCTAGTCCCTGTTCATCATCAATTAATAAATAATCTTGAATTTTATCAAATGTCTGTAATTTATCAAATAATTCAACTAATTTACCATAATTATCTTGTTCTGATTCTGGGGTGTGAGAATGCAGGCGTGCACTTTCTGGTACATGATCTTGCGAATCAGAATGTACATGTCTAGCTGATACATTCCATTTAATATCTTCATTATCAATTGGATCTATTACCCATCCATGTTTAAATTTTAATCCAAATAATTCAAACAATTGAGATGCAAGATCATCTTTTACAAAATTACCCTTTAATAAATTAGGATCCACATTTAATCCAGTATGTAAAAGAGGTAAATTAGTTAAAATCTTATCTATTTCATCTTGATCATCAGCATGAATTTCATTATTATATATAAGAATAAGATCACCTAATTGTTCAAGTAATTTCTTTAATTCAATAAATCCATTATTAGCTTCCATTTGGAAAAGTAATTCTTTAAATCCCCTTAAACCATTCAATTTTTGATCATTATCATGAGTTATTCCCATATTATTAGTGGCAATTTTTTTTAATGATACTTCATATCCAATTACTAATGAATTTATTAGAGCTATTAATGGACATGGACCATTTTTATCTTGTAATATAATAGGAGATTTAAGTTTATCTTCACCCTTTTCATTATAATAATCTAAGGACCAATCAATAATTCTGATAGGAAATCTTACTTCCTCAATTGAAGCTGGATTAATAATTGACATTTTCAATTATGTCTGTGTATTATTATATCTATATAATATCTATAGTCTTTTACTACTAATGCTGCTAATATTAATGTGTTAAATGGTTTTTGACGATATAGATAACCTTATCATTTTATGCCGTGGGATACCGAGAGCCCGGCTGGCGCAGAAAATAATCTGCAGGTTATTAGTTGATAATAACGTAATACGATGGTTATGTTACAATCATAATACAGTACACGAGGAAAATCATAAACTATAATAAATTTTCAAAAGAATGTATATAAAATGTTTATAAAATAGAATAAGTTTATCGACTAACCATATTTAAAATACAAATTTATAAAGAATCCCAGTTGCAATTGATAAAATAATCAATAAAGAAATATTAAGATTATAAGATTCTTGATCCATTCTTCTTTGCATACTTTGATCAATTGATTTTCTTGATTCTAAAGATTTAGTAATGTCAGTAGAAGCTGGTGTTACCCCTTTTGGTAAAGATTTTAAATCTGGATATAATGTTTCACAAAATTGTTCAATTTCACCACATTTAATTCCAATCTTTAAATAATTTGGATCTTTAACTGATGATTTATGATTAATATTTTGAATATATTTTCTAAAGATATTAACAACTCCTGGGAAATTTCTACATTGTAAAATTAATGAACATGTAGTACCTCTTCTAATTTTAACATTAGAATGAAATACAGCTGGATTATTGTATACTTCAGCTAATGTTGCAACTGCCATAACTTGAGGAATAGCACAGAAACTAAAAGTTGATGGATCTTTAACTAATGAAAGAAATTCTAATACTTCTTTAGCATGACTTAAAGCATTTAAAACTAAATCACTAATACAATTTAAACCTTGAATTTCACTTTCTGGAGAAGTATCTTCATGGAATGATGGTAACTTATCAGTATATTTACCCCATACTTCCTTAGGCCAGAAGGATCTACCATCTTCTAAATCTTCATGATAATCTCTGATAATATTAGTCTTTTGTAAAAATAATCCCATAGAATTCGATTTTTGAAAATTATCTTCTACTAATGATTTATCAGAAAATTTAGCTAATACCATTAATTTTGTTAATCCTTCACCAACCAAACCAGCTACATAATGACAATATAAATCATAATCTTTAATAGTGGCAAGTCCATTAAGATTAAAATTATCATCTAAAATATAATCAGCCATACCATTTCCCATTTTATATGTTATATCTTTAATTACTTCTTGATATTGAGGTTTTAATAAATGATATTCAGTTAATACTTTATCAAATTCAACCAATACAATTCTATCCTTTTCATTAGGTCCACTACCATCAAAAGTCCAATCTTTTAAATCTAATTTTGAATCAAATTCTCTTAAAAGAGGAATTTTAATTGATGGGTCAAGAGTCATATCATCTTCAATAGTATCTAAAGCTCTTAATACAAGATAGAAAATCATAATAACATCTCTCAATTCAGGATGTAATTCTTGAATAACTGCTACAAATGATCTAGAAGTTTGATTTAATATATAATAACATCTTTGTAAATTTTCTGATCCTGGTACAGGTATATGTAAAGGTTGTTTAAAATAAAAAAATTGAATTGCAGCTTGCAACTCAGTTGGATGAGTGAGTAATTCCACAAGTTTCTTACTCATAATTAATCAATTGAATCAATCAATGGGTTCTATACAATTAAACTTGACAGTGACACCTCTATTTAATCTTTCTATTATAAAATTTTCCAGCGTATAGAAATATATTTATACGAGATCTATTGCGCGTCGTTTACGTATCACGTGGAGGAAACAACAGAAAAATAACAAACGGCTATGTTTAGAAGTATTACGTTATCTCCGAAAATCCTAAGTACTAAGTAAATTAATTATTTTATTAATTATTAACTATTAATTATTTTATTCATACATACATACATACATTTAATGGTTACACCCCGCCGGAGTTTTCAATCTTTTCAAACCATTTTCTAGCCGATTTAATATTATTTAAAATCAATAATTCTTCATGTTGTGGTTGACCTTCTGGTTGACTTGAATCTTTATCTCTTAAAACTATCATTATAAACATATTATCAGTTAATATATCAATATAAAAATGTGCTCCATTACTTCCTCTTATAATTAAATTACTAAAATTAGATCTTAATTTAGATATAGATTGTTTATATGTCTTTATTATACTAGAAATTTTTGCAAATCGTTTAGGATCTAATTCTTCTTGTGTAGATAATGGTGGAGCCAATTGACCTCCATTATTTTCAACTGCATCTTGATTTTGTTGAATACTTGCTGTTGATGATATTACCAAAAAGGTAGACTTCTCAAATAATATGATTTCTTCAGAGTCAAGTATTTGATTTAATTTTAAAAGATTATTATTCAACAAGTTCATATTAGGAATTAATGAACAAACTATTTGAGACCATGCTTTGTATAAACTTTCATCCCATATTGAAGTAGGAAATCCAATTAATTTGAATTGATATGGATTAGAAATTTTTTGTAATTTATCCATCATTATAGTGAATAATTCTTCACGTTTATCAATTTGAACTAAATCCATTTTATGTAATAATACAAAGATTTTAGCTCCTGGACTATATTTTTGTAAATTTGTTAATGCTTTTATAAATATTTCAATATCTTTATTAATTGATTTTGATTCAACATCAAAAACATGAATTAATACTTGAACCATTTTAAATATATGATCCTTTTGATTAGTAAAATAATTATCCATAAAAACATCTTGACCACCACAATCCCATAAATTTAAAGTCATATTTCCTAAGAATCTTAAATGACTATGTTCAACATCAATAGTTGCACCTAATCTTCTTGTATCAAAAGCACTATAATTGGAGAATATCATTGATCTCATAGAGGATTTACCGGAACCAGACCGGCCCATCAATAGTAATTTCTTTCTTGATGAATGTGACATTATTTATACGATTATTTATTCTATATTATTCTATGAGTTAAGAAAGAATTGAAGTATTTTAGTATTATTGGTCTGTGTTATACTTTATTGATAACAGAAAGACTTAGCAACTATTGTATTATAGTATTTGCTGTTGTGCTGACTATACGGGAAGCTTCGTGTAGTATTTTTTGCCTGCTTATCATTATTGCATCTGTTTCTCGCACGACTTTGTCTAGACCAGCTAATAGCTAACAGATTGACTTGCTAATTGTAGTGAATCACTAGATGTATTTAAGATTATGGTTGATCTATACAATAGTTTAATGTCATAGTATATACATTAATGTACAAATGTAAATCTGTAAGAATTCGAATTCTTCGTATAAGATTCAACTAATATTCCGGCCAAATAAAGTATAAATAGACTTACTTTAACTATGTACAGCACGATTACCAAACAAAAAGCTAAACAAACCAGCAGATCTATGTATCTTCAAACATATATAAAAGAAAAAAAAAATAGATAATTATATAAGAATATTTCAACTCATCATAATCATAATCATCATCACAATCACAATCACCATCAGCATATGGATGTTGGGTGCTAATTGCAATTGTGGTTGGAATTTGTGGCCCTGTACAGGAAAATCCCCAAGCCGCACACGAGGTATCATCGGATGGGGAAAGTTGGGGGGTAGGGAACAGCCACCTTTTTATCTGCTTATCAGAATTAAAGAGTTCACAACTATTTCTTTTATTTGTTTATAGCTCAAGTGAAAGTATAGAATTTACTTATAAAATGCATATTAAAACATTAGTTACTTTATTGGCTGCATACCTGTTGGGTGCAAATGGGTTAGTCATTCCAGATATTCAAAATTTATTTAGCTTTGATGTCTTATCTAAGACTGGAGCTAATAGTGCAAAGGCAATTGGAGGTCAACAACCTTTAGTTGGACTTTCAAATGAAGTTAATAATTTAGGTAAATTAGCTTCTAATATTAGAAATCAACTTATTCCAAATAAATATATTGTAGTTTATAAGGATGATTTAAGTACTGAAGATAAGCAAATTCATCAATTATGGATTCAAAATCAATTTACTACCATGGTTCAAACTAATGGACTTTCAAATAAAGCAACTTTAGATTTTTTTGATTTAATTAATACTGGATTTAGTGGATATGTTGGTTATTTAACTGAAGATTTAGTTAAATTAATTGAAAAGGATCCAAAAGTTAAATTTATTGAACAAGATTCAGTGTTTAATATTAATGAATTTGATATTCAAAAGGATGTAACTTGGGGATTAAGTAGAATTAGTCATCGTGATTTAAGTCCAAAATTAGATTATCTTTATGATAATGAAGGTGGAAAGGGTGTTACGGCTTATGTTATTGATACTGGTATCAAAATTGAACATGAAGAATTTGAAGGTAGAGCAACTTGGGGTTCTGCTGTTGCATTCCCAAATCTTAAAGTTGATGGTCATGGTCATGGAACTCATTGTGCTGGTACTATTGGTTCCAAAACTTATGGTATTGCTAAGAATGTTGAATTAGTTGCTGTTGCAGTTATGAACTTTTTAGGGGCTGGATCAACTTCAGATATTATTAAAGGTCTTGAATTTGCTGTTCTTGATCATCAAAATAATGTCAAAACTAAAAAGGGATTTAAAGGTTCTACTGTTAATATGTCTATTGGTGGTGGAATTTCTGAAGCTTTAGATTTAGCTGCTAATGCTGCTACTAAGGCTGGATTACATGTTGCTGTTGCTGCTGGTAATGATAATGCAGATGCATCTGAATTTTCTCCTGCTAGAGCTTCTGGTCCAATCACTGTTGGTGCCACTGATGAAAATGATGTAAAGGCTGAATTCTCTAATTGGGGTAGTTCAGTAGATATTTTTGCTCCTGGTGTTAATATTGAATCCACCTATATTTGGAGTGAAACTACTCTTATGTCGGGAACTTCAATGGCAACTCCTCATATTACTGGTTTATTATCTTACTATTTATCATTATACCCAGAAACTACCTCTGAATATTCTAAAGCTCCATTAACTCCAGAAACTTTAAAGAAGAATTTAATTAAATATGGTTCTAAGGGTATAATCACTGGATTAGATTCTGCTTCACCAAATGTTCTTGCCTATAATGGTGGTGGTCAAGATATTAGTGATTTCTGGAAAAATTAAGCGGCTATAAATCATGGATTATTACTTGGTTGGTTATTTTTATTCTTCTTCTTCTTCTTCTTCTTCTTCTTCTTCTTCTTCTTCTTCTTCTTCTTCTTCTTCTTCTTCTTATTATTGATATTGTTGGTGATTTTTTATTTCTATTATGATACTCCACTAAATTAAATTAAATTAAATTAAACTAAAAATTCAAATTAAATAAATTACAGGTAATTAGATTATATATATAATACATATTTACAATTACTGAGATGTATTTGCAGCTTCTACATGTTTCCCTAAACTACCACCAGCTATAATATGTTGATTTCCAGTTTTATCATATTTAAAATCTGTAGAAATATTCCAAAATTCATCAGTATCATTAACATTTCCAAATCCTCCCCCTCCTGGAGTTAAGATCTTTAAAATATCACCAGACTTTATTTCTATTTCTGCTAATGATGGTAATCTTATCCATTGAATCACTCCATTACCTCTATTTCTACCCAAGTAATTCTCTCCAACATGTCCTGGTTCTCCTCCATATATTCCCCATGGTTTATATACTCGTCTTTGAGTTACTAATGATACATGAACTGGTGAATTAAATTGAATCTCTCGAATTAATCCATCCCCTCCGTTCCATTTCCCCTTACCTCCACTATCTTTTCTTATACAATATTCTATTAAGAAACATGGATATCTCTTTTCTAATACTTCTGCATCAGTAATCCTAGTATTAGTCATATTGGTTTGAGTTCCTGAAAATCCATGGAATCCATATCTCTCTCCATTCTTCTCAATAATCCCTGCACAACTACCTTGTCCAATGGTTTCTGTATATCCAAATCCTTTAATCATTTCTCCCTTTTCATTCTCTCCTCCTGTACCAAAGTTAATACCATTCATACAACCACCAGATGCTGATGTAAAACCAAATACTTTGAATAAAACATCAGTTAATCTTTGTGATGTCATACCATTCCCAGCACAAACAGCAGCAAATTTACTAGGATTAATAAGGGAATTATCGGGGATTATTAATTTACATGGATCTAAACATCCTTGATTTAAAGGAATATCCAAATCTATCAAACATCTTAATACATAGATGACAGCAGATAAGGTTATTGATTTGGGTGCATTTAAATTAGAATAAGATTCTAATGATGTACCGGTGAAATCAAATGTAGCTATACCTTCATGTTCATTAATATCAACTTTTACTCTTATTTCACTACCATCATCCATATAATCTATAGCTGATAAGGGTAATTTATCTTTATTTTTATTTGCAAAATCCTTAAAGAATTTAGTTACAGCTAATGCAGCTGCCTTCTTAACTTTCTTCATATAAAATAAAACTGTTTCACTACCATATTCTTCAAATAATTCTTTAAGTAAATTAATACCTCTTTGATTAGAAGCAATTTGTGCTTTTAAATCACTAATATTATCATCAATATTTCTTGTTCCTGATACTCCATGAGATTTGGGATTATCAACAAAATGATATTTCAAACCATCATAATCAAACTTACCCTTGGAAACAATTTTCCAGGTTTCAATATTTACACCTTCATCATATATATCTCTTGCATAAGATGAAGAAGATCCTGGAGCTGAACCTCCAATTTCTGAATGATGAGCTCGAGATGCAACTACAAATTGAAGCTTATCTTCAAAGAATACTGGTGAAATAATAGTTATATCTGGTAAATGAGTTCCACCAACACTAGGAGAATTAGTACACAAGATATCACCTTCTTTCAAATCTTGACCCCAAAAATCTAATTGATACTTTATGGCAGTAGACATTGAACCAAGATGAACAGGTACATTGGGAGCATTTGCAGCTAAATTCCCTTCATTATCAAATAAGGCACATGAATAATCTAATCTTTCTTTAATATTAGCACTAACAGCTATCTTTTGTAATGTTCTAGACATACTTTCAGCAATAGACATAAATCTATTAGCAAATATTGAAAGTTGTACTGGGTCAACAAATGATGTAGTAGCTGTTGATTTATAAGTCGTTTCTAAATCAATAATTATATGATTAGATAATATTGTAGCTACTGAAGAAGGAGTTATAAATATAGTTTGATTTGCATCTACTATTAATGCTGGTCCTTCAACTATTGCACCTGTAGGTAATTTCTTAAGTAAGAAAACATCTGTTTGATAATGGTTCCCATCTACATAAACTGAATTTCTAGTTTCACGAATAATTGAGGATTTTGCAGCCAATTTCCCAATATCATCATACTCATCATAAGGTGATTTAATGGATTTATCGTATGACAGAACATCTCCACTTGCTCTAACTCTTATGTCAGAAACTATTATCGGTCTATCTTCATCATTAAAGGCAAATTCTTTGGCATGCATACTATAAAATAATGATAAGAAATCATCATCATTTGGTTGAGGAACCATTATTCTTGTATCGGAACCTTTATAACCCATGTTTAAGTAAATATTGTAAACCACCGAATCTTGCTTTACACCTTGAGATATAAGATTCTTCCGACAAATGGATTGAAGCCTCTGACAATTCTTCAATAAGTTGATTCTGGTATAAGAAGAATATGTTTCAGACACAGGTTCTTGAATTTCTACAACATTAGGTGCCAAATATATTCCATAAGCTGATAAAATTGAGGAATGTTTGTGGATAATAACCTTGTTAATCTTTAGAAGTTTAGCAAGAGAACAAGCATGTTGACCACCTGCACCTCCAAAAGATGAAAGAATATGTTTGGAAACATCATGACCTTTGGATTCAGTTAAGTTCCTTATAGGCTTAGCCATTTGATAATTAGCAACATCAATAAATCCTTCTGCAATTTCATAAGCTGTTTTTGGAAATTTAGGATTATCTGCATTAATAATTTTAGTTAGCTCTTCAAATTTCTGTTTAGTGATTTCCATATCTATAGGTTGATTCTCGTCAGGTCCAAACACTTGAGGGAAATAGTTAGGCAAGAGTCGTCCGGTGAAAAGGTTAGCATCAGTGATAGTTAAGGGGCCATTCTTTCTATAACAAGCTGGACCTGGGTACGCACCTGCTGATTCAGGTCCAACATGAAAAACCCCATTTTGATAAGTCAATATAGATCCACCTCCAGCGGCAACTGTATTAATATCCAATTGAGGAGCAGCAATTTTAATCCCAGCAATAATACTTTCGAATGAAAATTCATAGTCACCAGCAAATCGAGAGACATCTGTTGAAGTTCCTCCCATATCAAAACCTATTATGGGGAATTTTCTATTTGAGTCATAACATGTCTTTGCAGCACCTACAATACCTCCAGCAGGACCAGATAATAATGACTTCAAGCCTGAAAATTTGGTGTAGGAGCATAAACCACCATCTGATTGCATGAATTCTATACGAGTATACTTTTCAAATCCCGGTTTGAACCCCTTCAAGAATGCAGATATATACTCCTTGACTATGGGCGTTAAGTAAGCATCCAAAGTAGTTGATTGACCCCTTGGTACAGCTTTTATTACTGGTAAAATCTCATGTGATAAAGAGACATTCGTGAATCCTACTTGTTTAGCAAGTTCTCCAGCTAATTTTTCATGAAGTTGAAAATTAAAGCCATGGATGAATACTATAGCAATCGATTTAATTCCTTTATTTTTGAGTTGAACCAAATCTGTCCTTAGCTTTTCAATATCTAATGGTTTTATAATCTCGAATACTTCGTTTGTCTCTCCTCTAACGTATCGGATATCATCTATCAACTCTTGAGCATCATAACCAGTTGGATCTACAGTGAATGCTGGTAAGGTGACTCTTTCATCTGCCTCTACAACTTCTTCAAATAACACTCCAGGCTTAACGATGTTTAATGCAAATAATTCTGGACGAGATTGATCTCCAATATGAAGTAAATCCTTAAATCCTTTTGTGGTGACAAGGGCTATTTTAGCACCTTTTCTTTCGAGTAATGCATTTGTGGCAACAGTAGTACCTAATCTGATTGAAGATATTGAGGAAGTATCTAAGGGAATACCTCTGGGAATGGAAATTCCATGAACAATTTCAAGAACTCTTCGTATTCCTTCAATGTTTGCATCTTTATAATTAGTTGGATCTACGGACAATAATTTAAAGGATTCTTCTATCAGTCCTACCCTATATAGAATATCTGTGAAAGTTCCACCTCGATCTATTGCTATAGTTATTGGTTCAGGATTAATAGTCATAATGCAGGTTGGTTGAAAATATGGGGTATAGAATATATACCAGCACGAAATTAATACTGAGACCTATTTTAAATTCTTATATATATTATTTGACATAGACTTAATGGGATTAATGATATTATTAATCTAGCTTGTTCCAAACTAGTTCTGAATTTGACATGCAAAGTTTTATGTTGTTATTCTCCACAAATTGCATATAAAATTTCAGAATTTTTCAGAAAGATTTGATTAGGTCGGATTAAACTTTGTACAGAAATTAGTTTTAAAGACAAACGTAATGCAGTTGAATGAATTAAAACTCTTATATGTCTTATATATATATATATATATATATAACAATCTATGTTCAAAGAATAATAAACTACGGTGAACAGGATTCCTTTGACACAAAGTTTAATTTGACAGTGGAATGAGAACGGTCTCCCAAAAATTTACAAAACAATAATACTCGACCTACGAAAATAACAATAGAGTAACTAATTTGAATTCGGTAATCATAGCAAATTAATTGCTGGACTTGGCAGGCACGGCCTGCCTATTTTTCAGCTCGACAGCTTGCAGGGAGCAAATAAAGAGCGTAGGGAGAAATTGCAAAAAAAATACTGAGCGCTTTGTAACACAACAGCAACTGACAATAACCTAATGATTCTCGAGTATAGCGTATACGACAAGACTGGCGTATTGAGTGTTGTGTATTATGTGTTAATTAAGCCCCTACTTACTCCCACGGAGTTTAATTATATATTCCGTATTTTATTGAATTATATAGGGATAACACTAACACAATTTCATGCATAACGCACGCATCTCGAATGTAATTGCATTAGCCATGTTGAATAATTCATCAACGGCTATTTTTCTTTACGGGAGATAGGTTGAATACTCACTCATAATACTCACAAAATGCATGCTCGGGATGCCGAACGCAGCTGATTTCACTGCTAAAGGATCCATTTTCTGGCGATTGAAATTTGTTATGGTGCGTAGGCTCGCTAATCCCACTAAAATCCCTATTTTTTTGAAGATCGATTACAACTGACTTAAAAACTGAAATTATACCCGTAATTGTACCCCCTTTATTTACGAATAATTCGAGTGCCATAATTCTAAAAGTTTAAAAGAATCTGAATCTCTATCAGTATCGGATCATTAATGCATACACACCTAGCGCTTAAATATAATTACATGCTAATAAACTTTCCTCTTTATAGTACTTTAAGTAGAGTTACTAGAACTAAGTCGGTATATAGCAGCGTGTAAACGGTAGTACTGCTATTCTACCT
The DNA here is from genome assembly GCF_036850825.1 of Scheffersomyces amazonensis. Taxonomy (NCBI): domain Eukaryota; kingdom Fungi; phylum Ascomycota; class Pichiomycetes; order Serinales; family Debaryomycetaceae; genus Scheffersomyces; species Scheffersomyces amazonensis. Next base: position 365,461 of record NW_027042746.1, on the reverse strand, counting down.
GATTGGAAATAGAACCAACATAACCATAAACCATTACAAATAGGTAGATCAACCTCTGTATCACTTGCATATGAGTCAATAGTTATATGCTCGTGTCCACTTCCAAAATCCAATCTCGCTCAATTAATGATCATTTTCAATTGCGGTATATATTGAATCGGCTTTCCTTGGCTCGGCATTCTGAAAATTATTTTGACGTGCTGGTCTCTCCCTAAGATTTCCCTTCAAAAAATAATGGAGTTGTATTTAGCAGCAAAAAAAAGTTAGCTTGCGACGAACGGCTAGTTTTGCTTCAGGGATATATTATGGCAGATTTATACAATCAATTGGATAAAAGCTCACCTATTGTAATTGTTGGTGCGGGTACTTTTGGTTTGTCTACAGCCTTGGAATTACTAAGAGGTGGGTTTGTAGATGTTACATTAGTAGACCCATATCCTCCACCGTCACCTTTAAGTGCCGGTAATGATATTAATAAGATATTCCAGTATAATGTGGACTCGCTATTTTATTCTCAATTAGCTTGGGAGTCGTATGACTTATGGAAAACAGATCCTGTTTATAAAGATTCTTTTTATGAATCAGGTATAATTTATGCTGCTAGTACATCGGAAAAGAAGATCGATTTAGATAATAGAATGAAACTTTTGCAATCCAGAGGAATTGAATTTCGTAAGCTATACAATCATCAAGATTTTTCAAATTTGATTGCATTAGAGACTCCAGAAAATGGAATAACTAACGAACTTGGAAGTCGCTTCAAAAACTGGTATGGATATTTTCAATCTTCTAACTGTGGATGGGTTAATGCTAGACATACCCTTGAAACAGCATTTCATGAAATTATTAAGTTAGGTGGGAAATTTATTTGCCAAGAGGCCAAATCATTGATTGTTGATAATGGTATTGTTACTGGTATTACTACTTCTTTAGAACTGATCTATGGAGATAGAGTAGTTCTTTGTGCTGGTGCTCAATCCTACAAATTCTTGGATTTTAAAAACCAGTTATTGGCTAAATGTTTTACTTTAGCTCATATTAAAGTAAATTCAGAAGAAGCAGCCAAATTGAAATCTATGCCTGTGATTTTAAATTTGAATGAAGGTTTCTTATTTGAACCAGATGAAAATGGTATCATAAAAGTCTGTAATGAATTTCCTGGCTACATTAATTTCAGCCAACTGAATAATACACCCAATGCCGACAATGGCATTAATGATTCAATTAATAATTCTATTCCACTATATGTTAACAATATACCTTATGAAGCAGAAGTTCAAATTAGAGATTTCTTAAAACAGGTATTCCCAGCAATAGCTACAAGAAAATTTGAATCATGTAAACTATGCTGGTGTACTGATACACCTGATCGACATTTCTTAATTACGACGCATCCTCAATTATCTAATTTAATACTTGGAACTGGAGATTCTGGTCAAGGATTTAAGTATATGCCAATCATTGGTAAGTATATTACATCGTATATTATCGGTTCAAGTAATTCTCTAGTACCACCAGAAATTAGAAACTGTTGGAAATGGCGTCCTGATCAAGGACAAAATCGCGATATTTACTGTCTACAAAATAGATCTGGAGGGTCAGATAAGGTCAGAAATCTTTGTGAGATTAAGCAATGGAGTCATGAGAAGGAACAAATTATTTAAACCTCAATAAGATCATACTAATAATTAACCATGTGCTTGGTATGTACTATATTAGTTATGTATGAGGCGTGCGACATATTTGCTGCCACTGAAGGTTTGATTACTAGTTTAGGCAACAAATTGGGGGAAATGTCTCGCTTCGAAAAAATGAATTATTAGGGGGGAAGGGAAATACTTCTCATAATAATGGCATTGTGATAGAGAACAAAGAGAAGGGAAAATATAGTAAAACTGCCGTGCATTAATTGTAATTACAGGTATCAGTAATACGATATAGTTAATAAAATTAGTGATATAAGTTCAAATATTATCATATGAATATTGAAAATACCTTAACTAGTCATTATAAAATTATTCATCTATCCCTACCTTCAATAAATCCCCACTAATATTGTATTCAAGGCATCACCTTAGCCAAGTTATTCCGACCAATTATAATTTATTTTCAGCGACACATCACATCACAATAATTAACAGCCTGATCCGCAATTAATTAATTTTTCGTTTTTAAGCCTTAACTTAAAGTATAATTTTTGATAACTTTATTTCTTTATTAGCCTTAGTTGTTCCGAGACATATTGTTGTTTTGATTTTATTATCTAATTATTGATTTAATTATTTATTATTATTATTATTTATATAATTGTTCATTATTGTTATTGGTTACTAATTATATAGATTACTTGGGGGGATGTCAATAGTGAAATCAGAAATAGATCCAAGTAAACCAAAAAGAACAAGAAAATTTGATAAAAGAAGTAGAAATGGATGTTTAACTTGTAAAAGAAGAAGAGTTAAATGTGATGAATTTCATCCTAGATGTAATAATTGTGTTCGACTAAAATTAGAATGTAATTATGGAATTAAATTATTATGGGAAGATGAAGCTATTGCTAAAGGTATATCATTTGGAAGATCTAAACAAAATAAATTGATTAGACAGCAACAATTAAAATCTAATCTTAAAGAAAATGAAACCAAACTACTAACATTATCTCAAATGATACTAAGTAATGAATCTGTTGAATGGGTTAAAAATTCAAATGATGGACATTTATTCCTTAATACAACTTATAAAGATTTCACTAAAATATTTCATATGGTCACTAAAGATGATTTACAATTAAAGAAATATAATGCAAATTCTAATACTAATACTAATACTAATACTAATACTAATACTAATATAAAACAAGAACCTAATGAAATAGATAGAAAAATCATAATATCTGTTAATGATAATGAATATAATAAAGTATTTATGAATGGAGATAACAATTTAGTCATTCAAAATCCAGAATTGCATATACCCACTGAATTTAATCAACCCATACCTTATGTCAAAATTGAAAATGAGGATAATAATGCCCAATTGTTATTATCTTCTACACCACCAATTCCAATAATTAATTCAAATACTTCGATACCGGCTGGCCCAAATTCGACATTTTCAAATTTAGAGTTTGTAATTAATTATGATGAATATTTTAGCAAGACATTTACAAACAATAATGTTAATATATTTAATCCAGAATTTTATCAAAATAATTTCAAATTAGAAAGTGAAGTATTCAATTATTTTGTGGATACTATTTGTCCCGGTTGTATATGCTATCCTCGTCGAGCCGATGGTAGAAGTGGGTTGCTCCCAGTACCTAGCATTGGAGTAAATCCCGATCTAAATCCTTATCTTTATTTGGTAGTACCATTAGCTCAAGTTTCTCCCATTGTATATAAAGCCCTTGTGGCGGTAGCTTCAAAACAATTATCACTTTTAGGTAATACAAAATTTGAATATCTCGCTAGAAATTATACTTCCGAGATTTTACAAAAATTACCTATGTTAATAAAGGAAAAGCAATTATCAAGATCAAGTGATTGGGATGAAGTACTTGCAACTGTTCTTATGTTATGTTTTACTGATATATCTTCTAGTTGTGGGAATTCTTGGTTAATTCATTTAAATGGAGCCAAAGAATTTTTAAAAGATTCAACCATAAGATCAAATTTAACTCCAGTTGCCAAATTTTTTATACGATATTTTATTGCTCATGAAGTCATGGGAGAGACAGCTTGGTTTCAAAATAAAATCATTGAAGATGATGATTATTTAAAGGGTTTAAAGAGTGATACAAATGAACAAATTGATTTAATTATTGGTGCTTCACCTCATTTACTTTCTATAATAAATCAAATTTCTAGGCTTGGAGAAACTTATGAAAGTTTTGAATTCAATAATGTTCATGATAAAGAATTTCTTGAAATTCATAAATTTGTTACTCAACAACGTGATAAATTAGAAGTTCAATTAAATACTATGCGTCAATTTTTAGGTATAAGTGAATTGGATAATCATACTCAAGAAAGTATCTTAAAAATATCAGAAATTAAGAAGTTGACAACTTTATTGTATCTTCATGCAAGAGTTGACTTAGAATATTTGTATTTGAATCATAGTAAAATAGATAATAATGGTAATAGATTTATGGAGGAACCTAGTAAACTTCCTAAAAAGTATATGGAAAGAATAAAGGGAGTTAAAGAAATTACTAAGCAATTAATGATAATGATAAAATCATTACCAGTTTCAATGTCTTTACTTTGGCCATTATTTGTTATGGGAATTGTTGGAGTAGAAAATGATGAACAAAGATGGTTTGTTCTTAGCCGATTAATTGAAATGGAAAAAATTAGGGAATTAGCTAGTGTTAAAATCACTAGAAGAGTAGTAGAAAGTGTATGGAAGGAAAAAGATTTGAATTGCTTAAATAATCGTTGGAAAGATATGATAAAAGGTAAGGCTAATACCATAAGTTTAGCATAATTAGAACGTTTATAAACTTTAGTACTGGTACGAGTAGTTAATTTCAAATTAAATGTATATTAGATCCTATAGTTGAATAATGAACTCCCAATGTAAAAAAACAGCCAATGGCAAATGCTAAAAAAAATTTCTATATAAATATCTATAATGCTATGTTGAATATGCTAATTGAATGATTAGATTAAGTGCTTGTATTTGTTGTGGACTTCATCTACTAATCTTCTCAATTCAGTTTTTCTATCTTCGTCACACCAGGAACCATTAATACCATTTAAAGCAATTTGTTTCCATTGATGACCATTGAAACCAAATCTAGTGTGGACAGTAAGATAGTTATCTAAGATATAACCACCAAAGTATGCTGGATCATCTGAATTAATTGAAAATGGAACATTCTTGTTGAAGAATAAGTCAATTGGTAATTCAGATACATCCTTAACAACTTGTAATTTAACATTAGATAATGGACATAAGGATAATAATGTCTTATTGGCTGATAATCTTTCTAATAATTCTTCACTGTGTTGAGAGTTAACCCCATGATCAATTCTAGTAACATTCAATAAGTCAAGAGAATTAGTAACAAAAGTATGATCACCTTCTTCACCAGCGTGAGCAGTTAAACCAACTTGAGGAAATTTATCCTTAAGAGTTTTATAACATTCAGTGAATAAATGAGGTGGGAAAGGTTTTTCACTAGAATCAAGACCTAAACCATGAATAATACCAGATTCATAATACTTATGAGCACCTTGAATGGTTTCTAAACCAGAAGATGCTGGTAAATGTCTTAATAAACACATAATTAATTTATTAGTAGTACCGAATTTAGTATTAGCTTCTTTACAAGCTCTATCAAAACCTTCAACAACAGTATCAATTGAAATACCTCTTTCAACATGACCTTGAGGATCAAAAAATACTTCAGAATGTAAACAACCATCAGCATGAGCTTTAGCAAAATATTCCATAGCTAAATCATAGAAATCAGCTTCTTTAATTAAAACACTCATACCAATATAATAATGATCTAAGAAATCTTGTAAATCTGCAAATCTATTATATCTATCATTACAAGCTTCAACAGTTGGCGGGAAATGACTTGGTAATTCAATATTATTTCTCTTAGCTAAATTAAATAATAATGATGGTTCTAAAGTACCTTCTAAATGAACATGATGTTCACATTTTGGTAACTCCTTTAAGAAGTTATGCATATGTTCAGAGCATTCGTATTTGGCCATCTTGCTTGATTTCTTGATTTTTTATAATGTCAGTTGCTTCAGTCTATAATTTGCATTAACTGGATATTACTTCCAATTTATAAATTAATGAAAATCCTGAAAAATCTGCAAAATCCCGATTAGTGAGGGGCGGCTCATCTTTCTAAAAATTTTATTTCTTTTTTTTTTGAATTTTTTTAAAGTAAGAACGCTGCTATATGAATTAAAATTTGTAGTGGTAGAAAGCTATTGATTCAATCATTGGCATTAGTTCACTTATACAATATCATATTTAAGTGGATAGAGTAATAATAACAGTATATTGATTTGTATATGCCTCTTTTTTACAGGAATTTATCACCCTTTTTGCGTATATTTTGATCTTCGCTATCTCCGCGGAGACTCCGAATGGGTAATTCTACTAACATTCTACAAAATTTCTAGTTTAGTTTAAAGAGGCTACTTCAAGCTGAGTAGCAGAAAAGGCTTGAAGTAAATCTTCAAGTAAATCTTCATAGTCTTCAACTCCAATACTAACTCTTAAAAGACCTGGATGAGCCTTAGGATCACTCAAGGCTCTCCATTCAATTAAACTTTCAACACCACCTAAAGAAGTTGCATGATAGAAATATTGTAATTTAGATGGAAGATATTTAGCAAAGTTTTCAGATTCAACTTTAATAGAAAATACTGGAGAATGACCATTGGGCATTTGATCTTTAATATAAGCATCTGTTTGTAAAGATCCATGATAAATCTCAACTAACCCAGGTATCTTCGATTTATTCTTGGAGAGATAATCAACAATCTTTGTTGCAGAATCAGATTGTTTACGCACTCTTAAATCTAAAGTTCTAATACCTCTGATTAAAAGAGAACTTTCTAAATTGGCAATATTAGTCCCCAATAAAAGTCTATCATATAACAAAGCATCTCTAATTTCTTGTGACTTTGTGATTAAGAAACCAGCTAATAAATCACTATGACCACCAAAGAATTTAGTAGCTGAATGTAAGATAATATCAGCACCAAATTTGAATGGATCCAGTAATGGAGGTGGTGCAAAAGTCGCATCCACCAGTAAATAAGCTCCTCTTTCATGAGCTTTATCAGCATAATATTTAATATCAAAAGTTATACCTTCTGGATTAACTGGTGTTTCTAAATGGACAATATCTCCCTTGTTTAATTGACTGAAATCTTCATCTAATTTAATTTGTTTTAATCCTTGATTTCTAGTAAAAATATCAGCAATTCCATGAATTCCATGATAACCTTCACCAATGGCTAAAACCTTAGGATTATAGTGAGTCATAAGAGCATAAAAGGCAGAAAGACCTGAAGAATAAGCAACAACATAACCACCAGTGACTTTGGAGACTGCTTGTTCAATTTGTTCTGAATTAGGATGTGATAATCTTGAATACCAATAATTATTAAGAATTTCATAACCACCTTTATCAGCAACTTTAATTAATTTCGAAGGATCAGAATCATATCTGTAAGTGGTAGAAATATTAATTGGGGGTACAACATCCTTTACCCGAACGATATGATCTGCCCCATGAATTAAATTAGTTGAATTACCTGCCATATTTGTTATTATATTAATGTGATATTATTAAATTACAGGTTATATATCAATCTATACAGGTTTATTTAAGTACACTCTATTAAATAGTTTATACAATTGACACTGACACTTCTGTATCAATACCAAGTGGCCTTATCGTTAAGTTTATTGCATTGGCCAATACCGCACCGGTATATGTCAAAAGTGTGGATTTCGCGCAATTTTATGACTAATCAATGTCGTACAAAAAGTGTCAAAAATTAATGGTTGCAAATACTAAGTAAATTGAATTGTTTTTATATTTTAATTAGAATTAGGGTATTACTAATATACACTATACAAGTAAGAATAAATTTGAATTATTGTCTAAGTTTAGTATGCATGGTGGCATGATCAGATGATCTCATTCTATTGGCTAATCTTTGGATCAAATAGAATACACATCCAACAAATCTAAATAATGCCATAAAGGCAACCATCCATAATACTACTGTCAAATAAATTTTAGCTCTTTGTTGTTTAACACTTATTAAACTTTCTGCACTTTCAAATTGATTAAATCCTCCAGTTTCTAATACTAATGCAACAATAACAAAATTTGAAAACATCCATACTAATACTGTCATTGATCTAATAAATGCATAATAATCTTCATTAGAAGTTTCACCTTTACCTTCATCAGGTGGAGCTGGTTTCTTAATTTTTTCTAATTGATCTAAATAAGATTGATTAATTTCTTCTTTCAAAATTGGAATACTAACATCGAAAGTACCATCTTCTCTTAATTTAGCTGCACCTAATGATTTACCACCAGTATCACCTTTTGTACCCCATGAAACATCATCAATATTACAGAATGCATATATGTTTAATACATTAATATATGATGGTGATAAAAGAATATATTGAACAAATGATGTGAACATATGCCATGGTTCAAAATAAAGGAATGAAGCAAGGAAATATAATGCATAAGTTGATGAAGTAGCCACTACCAAATCTCTAAATTCTGCATTTTGAAGAAATAATTGAACGGTAATCTTTGTATGTTCATCATAAATTTGTTGAATTGAATGAACTGCCATATAAATAGCAGCAAAAATCATATAAGCCATTAAAATAGCAAAGAATACAACAATAACAATATAAAATTTCTCAGTTCCCTTTGGTTTATTACCAAAACTTAAAACAAAAGTTGTCACAATTGAAGCAAGATATAACCATAGGAATATAACAGAAAGGATATTTCCAGGAGCAAATCCTAAATCAGCATCACCTAATGAAGTAGTTAAAATTCTAAATACAAGGAAATAAGAACCAATTGAAAACCAAGAAACAATTAAACTTAAAAATTGATAAATAAATTCAATATGAATGAAAAATTTTCTTCCAAATGAATGAGAAGAATGCCAAATCTTAGGGAAATGAACTAAAGCATAAATGGCTGCGAAAAATGAACCATTTAACCATCTTCTTCTTTGGAGAATGAATTCCGCTAATTTCTCTGGAACATCTGTTTCTGCACTGGCAGCTCTACAGTATCTTAATAACCAATTACAACCTCTTTTAGCAACTAATTCATAACATAAAATTCTATCTTCAGCCAAGTACATATTTGAAGTGAAAATTCCTGCTTCTTCTTTCATTTGCATCTTTTTCAATTCATATTCATCATCCTTAGGATCTAATTCTCCTGAACTATGTAAAAACTCACCCTTAAAATATTTTTCTAATGGTCCCTTACCATTAATATCATTTTGTAATGCAATATATCTATAAGCTGAAAATGCCCCTGGTAAAACACTAATAAATCCAAATACTGATTCCATCGGTTTATCTAATATATTAGAAATTTTATATTCAAAATTTTGTCCATAGACAATTGGATTAGTTAACATTTGACGTTTTTTCAATGAAGCTTTAATTTCTCCACAAGCACCTGCTACACGATGATCACGATCAAATTCTTTCCATAAATGATAAAGAGCCTTACCACTTGGTTGAGTTCCACAATCCAAAAGTATAACAATTTCAGGATTTAATAATTGTCCTAAAGCTTGAAAACACCATCTATGAGAATTAATCTTTTTAGCATTCTTTTCCTTTAAACAAAATAATAATTGAACAGGAACAATTTTTTCAGTAGTTAATTTAACTGTATCAGTAACACTTGAAATCCCAACTCTTGTAGTATATTCATAAATATGAGCTTGCACATGTTTATCATCAACCATAGATTTAGCTAATCCTTCTTGATAAACTCCTAAAGAAGCCAATAATGCTTGAGATCTCTCATTAATTTTTGTACGACCGTCACTAACAATACAAACGACAACTTTTTTCCAAGAATCTTTACCCCAAACATTTGATCTTGTTCTTGATTCTAAATGTTTAATGTTTTTAAAAATACCCTTTAAAGTTCTTGCTAAAAGTATATCATCTTCATTATACATGGTAACTACAATCATTAATTCAGTTTGTCTTTGAATAGGATAATGATTAGGACGTAAAATATAACCATCACGATAAAAATTAGATGGACCACAAGTAACTGCTGTATATCTCATATAAGAGAATTCACGAGAAAGACCACCATCTCTTAATTCAGGATTATAATCTGGAAATTTAGTTAATAATTCTGTGGCAACTGGACAATCAAGAACCAAATGACCATTTAAACCAGGAGCAATCCCAATTTGAGGTTTTGATCTAATTGGTTCTTCTTCAGGAGGTTCTTCAAACATCATACTATCACCAAATGGAGATTGAGGAACTTCATCATCATTAATATCTCTTGTAGAAGGAGCATCTATTAATGAAGGCTCTGGTTCAGGTTCTGGTAATCGAACTGGAAGTAAATCATAATGATCACCCTGGAATTGATTATATTGAATTTGTTGATCATATTCTCTTTCATCCTCATCTTCATCATCATAAACATTGGGAACAAAAGCTTGTTCAAAAGCTTGATTTGGAGTTTGATAATATTGCTGATTAGGATCATATGGTTGAGGAGAACTTTCATATTGATATTGAGGAAGATTACCACCTGCACCAAGTTGATTCATCTCATATCGATTATTAAAAGGATCATCATTTGAATTAGTTGGTAAAGGACTCATATTTGGAGGTTGGATATAATTCTGAGGTGAATGAGGTTGTTGTAAATGATGTTGTTGAATATGTGGGGAATCTAATCTTGGATCAGTATAATAATCATGTAGTACCGATGATGAGCTTACTCTATGATTATAAGTAGGTTCTGGAGGTTGTTGAAAATTTATAGATGATGAACTACCATTATTATGATATCCATAAGTACCTTGTTGTTGATTATGGTTATCATTAGGGTTTAAGAATTCAGTTATGGAGGAGTCTGAATTGTCTCGACGGTATCTATTAGGATTATTGCCATTATTATGACCATTGCCATACGGCAGATTCTGATAACTCATTGATTTGAATGCGCCAGTTACTCACTTAACAGTCAGTCTATGCACTTTTCAGTTAATTACTTAACCTTTCAAAAGTTAACCAGTAGTTCTTCGTCTTTCCAGTAATTAATGTTAATTATGGAGCCTTTGATCTGGCACTTTTTTCGTGTATTTATTGCCTAATCGGGAAGTGGTGGCCTGCAGATAGTACCAACACGAGTAATTTTTTTCACAGCCACCTGTTTACTTTTGGTAACTATAAAGTGTCTTAAGGGTTAAAGGGTAAAGAAAATGAATTTTATATATATATATATATATGTTAGGTTGTGTAAGGGACAAAGAATTTAATTGATAAATTAATTTACAACTTTTCATTTGGCTTAATTTAATATTTTGAAACATCTCTGATTCATGTTGGGGAAAGAATAATGTACGTATGGGGCAACAAACATGCTACGGGCTATGATAGTAGTAGTTTCACACCAAGAAAATCTAAAAATAGGTGATCATATGTAAAAACTTTAGTGACTACAGTATTAAGTTTGATTGTGGAGATGAACTTACTTCAAAAAAAATTGGATATGAATGATTTCAGGGGAACAAGCAGGCTATGAGAGATGCAAATTGATGATTCTATTTTTAGGTTTAATTAAACGATGGTACTGCATACACGATGTTGCATACTAATTAGATACACATTGTCTGTAAAGAAATGGTTTCATTCACTAAGACAAGGCTATAACCCGTGTCACTATCCACTGGCATTGTCGTAAACTGATTTATAGACGAAGAAAAGCGGCCTAACCTGTAAATAAATAACTACGTAATTGACATAAACACCAGCGTGTCGCATCGTCTAATCCGATGAGACGTTTTGACGCGTTTTAAACGTCCTGCATTTTATATGAGACAAATCTTTAGGACATTATAGCCTTCAATTTGGAGAACATGTCCTGTTTGCTAAGTAAAAACTATAAAAACTAAAATTACTAGTACTTTTCTGTTTTTCTGTCTCTTTTACCTTTAGTCCCGATTCTTCCTTGTAAAACGATTAGATTTCTCTATATGCACGATAAGGATATATGAATTGGTCATTTCAAATCAATTCAAAATTATAATCTAATGGTTATTGATTATGCCATTGGAATAATAGTATATTATATCCGAATGATCATAAAAGTGTGGTAAGGAGAGGCAATACGGAGCTCGGGTTAAATCATTCCAGATGAAGGAATTGATTATTTTTTCAAGTTTTCTAGAACGGCGTTACGCATCTGCCTTGGCTGACCACATATACGGTATTATTCCCTTGTGTATCTTCATTCTATACAGTACAATTTAGGATCTAGATAACCATTGAGCACTTTCTTTGCCTTAATCAATCTCTTGTTTAAGTCAATCAAGGGGTGGTTATCCAGACCCATATTTATTTATCTAATCTACCTATGCAACCGAAAATGATCTTGATTAATTGCGCATAGTATGCTCAATCGACTACTTAGTAATAAAACATTACGTTAAACTAGAACTTACTTGATATTATTACCGAATATGTGCCATACAAATAAATGCGGAATTCGGTGTATTCAATCTGCTCAATCTTACTAAGACACTAAAAACATCCATAAATTAGGGCAAACCACAAACATTGGCAGTATCAATTTCAAAAGTTCGGCCTTAGATTGAGGGATGAGCGAACTTGTTATATAGTATAAAATCCGAATATCCTGTATATACTAACACCGAGTGGCGTATGTGCACTACTACCACCGAAAATGCTCTATATACAGTGCGAGCGGCTAAACCTCGTCAGTGGCTTAATTCCGATCCTGCATACAGACCATAACTGTCACCTCTAATTTCTTTTCTAACGTTGTCTAGTAGTTTTTTCGCAACATTCACACCCTTAAGGAAAATTATGAGTAATCCTTCAGCAACCAACTGTACTAACAATAGAATCCGGAAAAAATATTATACTGTCTTTTCAAGTTGATTGACAAATACGTTCTCCTGAAATTTATACATTAATTGATACTAAATTCTAACACCGATGTGGTTACGGATCTTATTGAGTGAGATATTGAATAATTCAAATTCCTCTTTCCTATTTGGGTCTTCCCCGACGGTATCATTTATCATTTTTAACCTTTTTTTTTTTTTTTTTTACATTTTTTTATTTCTTATTTGCTTCCTAATACAGCCTCTCAAAAGATTATAAATAAGAGAGAATTGGCCTTCATGTTTTGCAATTCTTCTTGATACATTTGCAGCAGATCAACTTGCATTTATTTAATCTAATTATTACTTTCGTAGAGTAAGTATGACACATACATTTTTGAGAGATTCCTTTTGGGGGACAATTATAAACTACCTTACAAGTCATAAAACTTTTACTCATAAAGAAGATGAGAAGAGCTACGTGATACCTGATAAGTACTTACCTGGCTATAAACAAATTGATGAAGTAGAAGTCAATACTAATGAAGGTGATTCATTAAAGGCTCAAAAGGAACTGGCCGATCTTGAAGATGCTATCGAAAGTTCGGATGGTTCTGTTGTAGATGCTAAGGAAGAAGCTTCAAGTGAAATAATAGTTTCTTGGGATGGTGAAAATGATCCTGAAAATCCTTATAATTGGCCACTTCGTCGTAAAATTTTCCTTTTAGCTGAAGTTGCTTTCTTGACTGTATCGGTCTATATGGCTTCTGCTATTTATACTCCAGGTGTTGATCAAATTATGGCAAAATTTAATATTGATCAAACAAAAGCAACTTTACCTTTAACTATGTTCGTTATTGGTTATGGTTTTGGTCCAATGTTCTTATCTCCAATGACTGAAAATGCTGCTATAGGTAGAACTTCAGTTTATATTATAACATTATTCATTTTCTTCATTCTTCAAATTCCAACTGCATTATCTACAAGTCTTGCCGGTTTATGTGTCCTTAGATTTATTTCTGGATTCTTTGCTTCACCTGCTTTAGCTACTGGTGGTGCAACTATTGGAGACATCATTACTATGCCTTATATGCCTGTTGGTCTTGCTTCTTGGGCAATTGGTGGTGTTATGGGTCCATCATTAGGTCCATTGATTGGAGCTGTTCTTGTGGTAAGAGGCGGTCATGATGGTTATGAATCTTGGAGATGGCCATTCTGGTTCATGGCAATCATTAGTGGTACTTGTTTCTTAGTCTTGGGATGGACTTTACCTGAAACTTACGGTAAAACTTTACTTTATAGGAAAGCTAATAGATTAAGAAGAATTACAGGTAATCAAAATATTACTTCTGAAGGTCACATTGAAAATTCAAAGCTTACTCCAAAGGAATTAGCTATCGATTTATTATACAGACCATTTGAAATTACCATCATTGAACCTGTTGTTTTGTCTGTCAATCTTTACATTGCTTTAGTATATTCAGTCATGTATCTTTGGTTTGAAGGTTTTCCTATTGTATTTGTTGGAATTCATCATTTTACTTTAGTTGAAATGGGTGTCACTTATGTCTCTATTATGATCGGAATTGCTATTGGTGCTGCTATTTATGTTCCATATATGTATAATAAATTCACCAAACGTGTTCTTCGTGGTGAGGGTGTTAGCCCTGAACTTTTTATGCCAATGGCCATATTTGGTGCCATCATGATGCCTATTGGTATCTTCATCTTTGGATGGACTTCATCTCCTGATATTCATTGGTTCCCTCCATTAATTGGAGGTGCAATCTTTGCATGTGGTGCATTCATTATTTTCCAAACCTTATTTAATTACTTGGGTGCTTCATTCTATAGATATTTGGCTTCGGTATTTGCTAGTAATGCATTATTTAGATCCGTTATTGCTGGTGTATTTCCATTATTCGGAAAGCCTTTATTCACAAATATTGGTTCAGAAAAATTCCCCGTTGGTTGGGGTTCTTCCATCTTAGGTTTTATTGCTGTTGCAATGATCCTGATTCCAGTTTACTTCTATTTCCATGGTCCTCAATTAAGAGCTAGATCAAGATATGCTAATTAACCATTATAATTATCCATAATTTACTACTATTTATACTTATCTAACGTTTTCCTTTAATTTTTTATTGTACATAATGAAATCATGTTATGATCGGGTCACAATCAAAGCTATTTTAATATTTATTAAATAATATAAATTTTTTATAATCAACATATATTTAAATAGATTATACATATAAATACATAAATTAATTAATTATTTAAGTTTTTCATTAGTAGTAGAGGAATGTTAAACTGGTATATTATTTTTATGAAGGAAAATTTAATTTTGTCTCAAATTTGCGGCAAAAGTGAATTTGTTTTCTTTTTGCAATAAAACAACGAAGAATTTACAGAAACAAACCATTAAAACAAGAGAAATAAGTACTAATATAGGAGAACTTTACAATAAGAATCATATTGAGGTAAATTAAAACAAAATTAATGGATTTTGGGTGATTTTTTTTTTTTTCAATACAACATTTATTAAGTTCTATGTAAATAGAGAGTCATAAATGGTAAAAAATTTAGAGAAACTATGTAGATAGTAAAAAACTCTTGTTGGTTAAGGACATTGATAAAGATTGTAGTCTTGTTGAAAAGAAAGAGGTACTGGAGTTATCCAGTTAGCGTCTTGGCTCTATTTATTCAGCCAAGGTGAAGTATGATACCCATCGATAAAGAACTTTGTCGGTTAGTTTGTCACTAACCGGCTCAGTTCGTCGTTTCTTCCGGAGGGAATCAATAGCTTGTAGGTATCTGTTGATGCGTGTAGCATTTGTGATTGAAAGATTTGGATTTGCAACTAAAGCAGTGAAGTTAAGCGGAAGTGGAGGTCCGAGTTTTTCCCAGAGTTTGACAGCTACTGTACAAGACAAGTAGATGTGGCTAGCTAGTTCGGAGTTTGATACCGTAGTTTTGCATATATCACAGGTATTGTCTGCGATGGGATTGTAGTGGCGTCTGTAGCCTAAATTGTAGCGATGTAGTTCATCGAAATTGTTAGGAGCATTAAATTTTAGATGATTCAATCTTGTCCAGAATTTGATCCATTGAGCTTGTGATATACTCAAGTCAACTGACCAACCATTTGGTTCAAGGCATACTCTTTGCTTGGTCTGTTTAGCCTTGCTTCTGCTTTTGAAAGAACTCGGTGTGAGCTCATACATGTCGTTAGCCCATTGGAAATTACGGGGCGTTTGGAGGATGAGTTGTTGTATTTCTTCTTCTGAATAATTTTGAGGTAGTTCAAACCGATAAGGATTTTTACTCTCAGCTATATCAAACCATGCTGAGAAATAGCTTTGTTCAGCATTAGTAAAAAAATTGGCGACACACATGGAATCTTTAAGAAAGACAGAAGGGTCAGTCTTATGCCTGATGGGGGTACCCGCAAGGAGACGAAACCAAGGATATGTTAAACGTTTATTTGGTTGGAGTGGGATTTCTGGAGGAACATAAGCATTATCATTGATATACTGTTGAATTTTATCTCGAAGCAATATCTGATGAGATTGTTCGTCGTTGATTAAGATATTGTGTATAAATCTGGCTCGACGTCCTTTGACTTGTTCTTCTAGATCAAGAAGACCAAATCCTCCTTGGGCCTTAAGAGCATAAAGATTAGTTACACCAATGTGAGAAGGAAAGAAGTTTTTGATCATATCATTTATTTGTTTGATGTCTGATGACAGCATAGGATGATGTAAGTCTCTGAAATAAAGTTTGGAAAAAACCAAGGAGTTGATTCCTTCAGCTTTTTGATGGATTGATAGAGTTCGAACCGTTGTTGTAACTAGTCCTACTCTGAGGCTTTCAATATATGTGGGCCACAGAAAATTATTTATACTGATTCCTAAATATTTGAAGTTTTGATCTCGAATGGGAGATTGTGGAAAAGGGAGGACTTCTTCCATTGGTTCATCCGTGAAATGGTAGATCTTGGATTTCTTTTGGTTGATTAGTGAACCTGAAGCTTGTTCAAAAAGTGCTATTTCCGATTGTATCGTAAGCAAATCTTGTCTGCTACCAGTGAAGAGTGTTACGTCATCGGCAAAGGCTAAATACTTTTGCTCAATTGTCTGGCCACACCTAAGTGGAAGTTCAATTCCTGATAATTTGTTTTCTAGCCTAGTCAAGAAAGGCTCCAAAGCTATGTTGAATAATAATGGAGATATTGCAGATCCTTGACGGGTTCCGGTACCCAAAGAGAAGGGGGGACTGAGGAAATCATTGACTATGACTTTAGCTTCTTGTTGTTGTGTAAGTAGCATGATTATATTGGTGAACTTTAGTCCACAGTTGATGTGGAGGAGTAATTCTCTCAAATAGTCATGATGGAATCTGTCGAACGCTTTAGTAAAATCAAGAAGTATAACCGATTGATATTCTTGTGGTTGTTGTTTGAGTATATGGTTAACTAATGCTCTGAAACGCATTATTTGTTGATCCATTTGTCTTTCTGGCATAAACCCAGTTTGGTTTTTACCGATGATAGTGTCGATATGTGTAAGTAATCGGCGATTTAATACCGAGGCAATTAGTCTAGTAGTTGTATTGATTAATGATATTGGTCTGAAATCCTCCACTTGTATGGATTTTTCCCGTTTGGGAATGATTTTGATAATGACTTCTTTTAAGATTGTAGGTAAGGATGATGAGGTAAAAAGGTTGTTGGCGGCAGAGACCACTAATGGACCTGTTTTATCCCATGTCTTTTTCAAAAATCTGAAAGTAAGACCATCAGGTCCTGGTGCACTTTGATTGCTTGTATTCTTTAAGGCCAATGTAAACTCATCTAAGTCAAAGGTTTGATTGAGTTGACGTTGTTGATCAGTCGAGAATTTCTTATTGAAGCTCTGAATATATTGATTCATAGCCGTTGGATAAGTATCTCTTGGAGTGAACATACTTTTATAGTATTGGGAGATGGCATTAAGTATGTCTGGAGTGGTGGAGAATTTTTGTGACCCTGAACGAATCACAGTGATTAAGTTATTTGAGTAGTTACTACCATTAAAAGCTTCTTTTAAGTCTTTAAAATATGAAGCAGTATATGGCGTAGTTATGTTATTATTTTGGGTTTCAAATACATTTACCCCTCTGATCTGGGTGAGTTGACGATATTTGTTGGTAATTGGTTGAATTAGGTTGACCATATCCGCCAAAGAATGGAAGGGTTGGTCTTTGATTAAGTTTATGAAGTCATCGTCATCTAAGTATTTCTCGGGAACTATAAAACGTTTTCTTCCCGCCGTGATACGTAGATTCTCAGTTACTAATAGATGAAAACCTATAGCTAAGTGAGTGGTTGATATTTGGGATGGTTTTTGCATGAAAAATTTTAAGATTTTTTCATTTTCAGGATTGGAGATGTAAAACCGGTCGATTCTACGTGATGCTTTATGGTTTCGGTTGGTAGGAGCTATAGTGTTAGGACGGAGGTATTTGAACGTATCTATTAGACTGTTTTTGTTAATAAGTCTGATAAGATATTGAGTGGCCTGAATATCTCGGGGCTTGGATGATTCGTCTGAGTGAGGTATTACATTATTAAAATCCCCACCAATTACAATGATGAGATTGTGGTAGTGGTTAGCTTTAATAGTTGAGATAGCTTTGTCTATTTGGTAAAATAGATATTTTTGTAATTTGAATTTTTTTCCTGTGGGCGCGTATATGGATACTATTAAGTAGTGACGATTATTTTCTAATGATTGGATAATAATGTCTGCTACATATGGTTGGTATTGTTGTTCTAGTTGATTTGATAGAAGCGAAGTTGATATTATTTTGAATTTTTGGGAATTGTTTTGAAAAGCAATTCCCGTTCTTGAGGATGGTCTGGTGTAGGCTAAAGTACTACTATTTTTGGAAAGGGTTGTCGATAAGTTATCTGCATCACCCGCCTTGATCTCTGTTAAGAGACTTAGGTCATGGCGTTTAAGATACTTGAAAACGTTTTGATGATTTTGGGTTTGTTGTATATTTATTGTTGTGAATTTGAGTTCTTGACGAGATTGTGGTCGTAATCTTATTTTTCGGTTACGAAATGATAGTATGTCATTTGATTTATTCATAACTGATTGTTATTTAAGCTGGAAGGGAGATTGTCATCAAAAGACTCTGTAGCAAGCAGAGTGTTTGAATGTTGGCTGTCAGATAACTGCTCCTCCATACGGTTGGATGCTTTCATGACAGCGTTTAATTTTCGTTGATGTAGAATTCGCTCTTTTGGCAAGTCTCCTTTTGGTTTACTTGGAGAGCGGAGTTTGCCAATCAGTGGCCTGAGAAGACCCTGATTTAGCGAAGGAAGTCGTCTCGTAGTGGAACTTGGCGACTTCGTGGGGGTTGAGTTGGTGGAACTAAATGGATGATTTGGTTCCTCTGCCATAGTTAAATCGGTATCAATTTGAGTTGGTTCTAACGATGGCTCGTCAGAACGGCTCAAATCAATATCAATTTGTGTGTCTATGAAACTATTGGCAGGGGTAATAGTTTCTGAATAAAGGTTTTCAGAAGTTTCTGATTCAGTGATATTTTTTGCAGCAATTGCTGGTTGGGTTTCTTGATTATCATTTTTTTTGGAGTTTTTGGATTTTTCAGTATTTTTTTCGGAGGTTTTTTCAGAAGTTTTTTTATTTTTTTTTTGTTTTTGATTTTGGTGTAATAAAGCAGTAACAGTTGAAGTGGAGTCGGAATCGGAGGAGGAGAGTTCTTCTTCATCTTCCTCGTTTTTTTTTTTTTCTTATCAAAAATGTTTTTGGGGATCGTCGTCATAGTTGCGTGGCTTTTCAACAATTTTTGCTTTGAGAATATGGCAACTTGTCCGAGCGGTTAAGGAGAAAGACTTGAAATCTTTTGGGCTATGCCCGCGCAGGTTCGAGTCCTGCAGTTGTCGTTATTTTTTAATACTCAATTGTCATTTTTTTTAAACGTTATATGATAAAATTAATAGAGCAATTTATGTATATACTATTACAAACATAAGGTAATGAAGTTATATTCATCTGGTCTTCTTAGATTCAGTATCTTCTTCAGCATTGATTTTTTCTGTACCCTTATCTTTGACTTGTTTCTTGACTTCTTCAACTGTCTTTTTAACACCAGCAGCTTTCTTTTCAGATATATCAGTTCCAATTCTGACATCAATTGGATTATTTGTACCCCAGAAGAGCCAAATAATAAAGAGTTCTACTAAATTAATTAAAACTAATTTCAGTAGTCTTGCTTCAATTAAATTACCAAACACTCTTAACCCTTCTCCAACATCGAAAAACCCAGCAAATGAAATTTTAATTGCAATAACCAAAAGCTGCTTAATGATTAATTTATATCCAAAGTAATGAACCAAAAGAGAAGTCAATAATCTTCTGGCAGATTTCGGATGTTCTTTTCTAATCTTAAACCAAATTACAATGGCGAAAATCAAAGAAACCAAAAAGAGTAAAATTTCAGATCCAACCTGTCCAATAGATGAAAAATATAATAAAGTCTTTTCATTGGCGGATTTATGATTGAGAACAGCAGCTCTGTATACTGGAGACACCAATATAGTATTATAAAGAACTGTAAAAGGTCTTTGAAGGAATAATATATCTTGCAATGATGAAATGTTACCAACAACAAAATCTCCAAAAAGCGATGTTGCAACATGGATAAAGAAAAGTAGATTAACGGGTGCAAGGTAAACTTTAACAGGTAAATTAGAAAATCCGTATCCAAGATAGACTAATGAAGAAATATAGACCTGCAACTTATCCACCAATCCTCTTTGCAAATTAGCATAAGTAATTTCCGTGAAATGGTAAAGAGCATCAGATGGATAATAAGCACATAAGATTTCCAAAATAAAGAAAATGGAATTATAGATAAAATTAACAATCAAAATATACACAACCGTTTTAGTAATAATTGGAAGTGAAGTTAATTGACCACGACTTATGGCAGGATGAAAGAAATTTATAAATAAAAGGGAAACTGCAAATATAATTGATAAAGTAACATGTGATGATATATCATTAAAAATATTAATTGGGAAAGTTTCATTGACTACTTCAATATCAACATAATAATTGATTGGTAAATAAGCATTCGGACCATATTTATAAAGTGGTAAATAAGTACAGTAAACTCCATTCTTTTCAACAGGATATTCAAATTTTGAATCATCAGTAACAGTGGTATTAAAGAAAGAATCTGGAAGTGGTTCGTCCTTTTTTCTTAATTGAAGTTCAAATTCAACAGATTTATTATTTAATTTCACAATATCATGACCTTCCCATAATACATAAGAATGATTAGAAAAAAAATTGAAATTAGGTAAGTTTCTAAAACGAACAATATCCCTATACTCAAATACCACGAGAGGAACTTCAAATTGTTTAACATTCTTAAAGTCAAATGAAATACTAGTATCATCTGAAGTGGAATTGATTAAAATACATGCAGCATTATTACGGGATGATAATTCCAACTTCCGATGAGTAAGTGCCATAGTCCATGACAATTGAGTTGCAAGGAATAATCCAATGACATAAAACACTCTATTAGTAACTTTCATGATGAGTTATAAAAAATATAAATGGTTTATAATTGTCTTAATATTGTTTATAGTACTGTAATCGTTTCGTCAATTATTTCTCACTATTGGTAAAGGTGAAATTTGACTGCTAATAGGTCCCCCACTTTTTCCTCAGAATTATAATTCGGAATTGAGAATCTCAAAAAGAATAGTTAATAGTAATGTTGGGCTAACAGTGAGTTAAATTTTCAATATTTAAAGGATTGATTTAACTCAATTGACTCAATTGAGGCATTTCATTTTATTATGTAAATCGTTCATCTCCATTGTATGTGCTGGTCACAAGAACTATGTAAGAGATTCTGCACACAGAAGCCTGTGCCAAAAATTTACGATTCTGCATCTGATGGTTCCGTTGCCTAATTTGGAAATGTGTAACTGAAAAAAGAAATATTGCAACTATTTTTATTAACTATTCACATCGTATATATAAACTATTAAAAAAACTAATTGAATTTAACCGTTTAAGTGAGCTTCAGCACGCTTGTTGTATCTACCACCAACAATTGGATTTTCATCAAGAATCTTATTGATAGCAGCTAAGTCTTCTTCAGATAATTCAACAATATTACCAAAGTTACTTTCAATCTTAGCAGTAGTAGAACCAGAAGGAATTGGTAAAATCTTTGGAAGATTCTTAATACCTCTGTATTCCTTAGCACCAGATATCTTAAGAATCCATGATAAGGCTAAAGATTCTAAACTAGTCTTCTTAACTTCATGAGCAAATTTATATAATAACTTGACTACTTTGATATTTTGAGCAAAGTTTTCTGGATAGAATTTTTCAAAATAATGTCTCATATCTTTTTCTGGGATTTCCTTTAAGAAATCAGGACTTTCAGCAGCTTGATCAGTTAATAAACCACGACATAATGGAGAATAAGCAATAATTGGAATTTGATGTTCAGCAGCTTCAGCTAAAATACCATTGTTTAAGATATCTAATGTTAATAAAGATAATTCAACTTCAATACAAGAGATTGGATAACCTGAGTTAACAGCCTTTTTAATACTTTCAATACCAACTTCGGAAAGTGAGATACCGTCAATCTTACCAGTCTTAACGTAATCAGCAATATAACCAAGAGTTTCAACATAAGGAACGTTAGGATCAACTCTAGAAATTTCAAAGATTAATTTTGGTCTTTTTGATTTCTCAGCTGGGAAATGAGAGATAATATTTTCAATTGATCTAGTAATTGAATCTTTTGATCCATCTGGAGCTAAAGTGGTAAGATTACTAGCACCTTTAATTGAAATGATTAATTTTTCATTAATTTCTTGAGGATTAGAATCAACAAATTGCTTTAATAATTTCAAGTTTGCACTATTTGGACCATAAAATTCACCACCATTTAATAAATGAGTACCAAATTCTTCATGAGAAGTAATAAATCTAAGTGATTCTAAAGATTGTTCAGTTGGAGGTGGAACTGGTTTCCAAGTCATTGACATGGTACCGAAACCAAATCTTCCAGTTAATTCAACAGGTTTTAATCCAGACATTCTTTTTAGTATAGTAGCTTTAAGGTGATTGATTGTAATCTTAATGATTGTGTGTTATTAATTATTTTTGTTAACTGAATTTAACACATCTTTACATCTCTATTTATACCTCATTTTGATCCAGATCAACTCGTGTTAGATATCTCTCCTCTTTAGAGCAATGTCTGCAAATTATTAGATCTGGTACATTTACACGAAAAAATATTTCTAAAACCCGCATGCCACCGTGAAATTAGCCATCTCGGACCATTTTCTCAATGGGGTATAAACCCGCACTTTCATAAGCAGAACTCACAAAACAAGTACCTGGTGGCGGAATCTTTATATTTCTTATGTCGCTGCTGCAAAAATTTATCAAATAGAGAGATGGAGTTAAATTATTTATGCTTAATAATGTTACTTTTAATTTTCTTCGGAAGTTATAGAGGAACGATCCTACGGATTTTATCATCCGTAGGTTTAACATTTTAGCCTCAGACCAATTATTTAATTGGTGTCTGTGCAGCATTCAGCGTAAAGTTTTCTTAAGTCTCGGTGTTGTATCCATATGTAATTTGTAAGAGAGTAAAAAGGTTCTGTGTATTTTTTGCACATGCTACCGTAATACCGTATACGGGCGGATATACGAGATTATTGCTGGTGTGGTAGTTAAACCAATATGTTCTTTAATGCTGCCAGATTCTAAATTAACAATAAAAAGTTCAACTGAAGGGATATTCCGTGGATATTAATTCATAATTTGAATTTACACTAATCTTAGAGAGCCCTAAAATTTTTCTTCCGTTTTAAAATGTATTTGATTTTTTGTATTGATATAGATAATTGTTGTATACTTTACTATGAAGCTCCTAACATTGCTAACAGAGAAATAACATACGATACACACTAATAATTAGTGAAACAGATATAAGTAGGAATGGGATATTACATACGGAAGGTCGAATGCGGTCTATTTTCTACTGTATATGAGAATTGAATAATTTTGAACAATTTAGCTTGAGAAGTCAGAATTTCTCATTTAGAACAGGTAATCGATGCTTGAAGGAAAGGAGATTGAACCAATACCTATAGAATTAGATGTAAACTCTTTGAACAGTTGATTATTGATGGTAAGTCCTAAAAGAAACTAGTCGGCTAATCTCTCACTAACTCAATCTTACACACTAATTAAGTAAGACTCGGATTTAATTTTACAAAGCCGATTAGTCGGCCTTTCCGACCCAAACATTTAAATTTCTTGCAATAACTATGACTATATTTCCTGATACTAGGTAAACACCGTTGGATTATTACTAACCAAATTACTTATTGAAATAACTTAATGAATAGTAAAAGAAATATAATTGATTAGTATGTTCAACAGTGGTGGCTGCAAACTTCTTTTTTTGGTAAACAATCCTGTATGTCGGAGTTTAGGAAATTAGTAATATAAATCAAAGAAATTGACAATTCCCATAAACTAATAAATATATAACTTATTCTTCTTATCTAACTGATATCGATTAGGAAAATATGTCAATTGAATCAACTCAAATCATTGTAGCAAATGCTCCAGTTACTGCCGTTAATTTTGAATGGAATAAACCCGATTCAACATTTGAAATAACTAAAACTACGATTAATCCGGAGGATTTAAAAGATGGTGAAGTTTTAGTTAGAACAATTTATTTTTCAAATGATCCTTTTACCAGAAGTACAATTCAAAAAGTTGAAAATCAACAATACCCAAAGGGTGCACCTGTTATCGCTGTTGGCTTAGGTGAGGTTTTAAAATCAAAATCAACAAAATACAAACAGGGAGATATTATTACAGGTGTTTGGAGTTGGTCCGAATATGCCATTGTAAATGAACATATTATCTATTTTGCAATTGATCCAAACAGTAAATATCCATTAACTTATTATCTTACTTTATTAGGTATTGGTCCATTAACTGCTTACTTTGGATTAGTTAAACAATTTAATTTCAAACTCGAGAAAGACAGTGACAATTTTACTAAGAAGAATTTAATTATTATTTCTGCTGCTTCTGGTGCTGTTGGATCAGCTGCAGTTCAATTATCAAAACATTTATTTGGTATCTCTACTGTTGTCGGTATTACTGGTAGTGATGAAAAAGCTCAATGGGTTGAATCAATTGGTGCAGACAAAGCCTTCAATTACAAGAGTAAGACTTTCCAAACAGATTTAGCAGAATATGTATCTGCTAATGGGCGTGCAGACTATTATTTTGATAATGTTGGTGGTGAAATTTTGAGTTTCATTCTTTCATTATTAAATCCATATGGTAAAGTTGCTGCTTGTGGTAGTATTGCAGGATACAATGATCCATCCAAATCATTAGTTTCAAACTGGTACAAGATTACCACAAGTAGATTACAAATTTTAGGATTCACAGTTCATGACTACGTCCCTGAGTATCTTGAAGCTCTTAAAGTTTTGGAACAAGCCATTGATGAAAAGAAATTAGTTACAGAAAATGCTTTTGGTATTGAAGATATCAGCGATAAAGCTAACAAATATGAATTAGTTCCATTGATCTGGAGTAAGATCTTTACTGAAGAAAAATCAAATGGGAAGTTAATTACTAAATTTTCTAACTAAGACTAGTGCTTAAGATAACTTTATTGTAACTATTTGATCTCATTTTAGGTAACAGAAGCTCTACCACAACTTGAATTGACAATAGCTGAAAACTTTAGTTTAGTATATATCTTTATCAAACAATTATTATAAAGAAATAACATGTATAGGAAGTAAAAAATATTTGGAATTATTAGATTACAATATAGCCTCAAAATTCGAAACATATACAAGTATTATGAGATTTAATAATATAGTTGACTGTCTTTATAAGCTATCTATACAAAGAAATAATTATATTTAAAAGCAGAAAATATTTTCCTTTTCCCAACCTAATTCTTCAGCTTGTTGACGAACAGATATTTTCATATTTGGAGGTCCACAAATATAAATTCTATTTTCAAGCAGAACTTGAGGCATATACTTTGTAATCATTTCTTTAGAAACATAACCTGTTTCACCATTCCAATCAGATTTAGGTGGATAAGTTAAAGTATAATGAACTTCAAAATCAGGATACTTTTTAGCAATTTCATCAATTTCATTTTTTAATAAAATATCCTTTTCAGTTTCATTAGCAAATAATAAAGTTATTTTAGTATTATCTTCAGGAGTTGTAATAATCTTTGTAATTACTTGTAAAATAGGAGTTATACCTGAACCACCAGCAATTAAACCTAAATGTTTTGCAACATTTGATTCATAGTTTAATTTACCAAATGGACCCCTAAATTTAACAGTTTGACCTTCATGTAATTGAGCTAATCTTTTTGTAACTTTACCCTTTTCATAATGTTTAACAAGAATATCAAAGAATCCTGCATCAAATTGATTTGAAATTGGACTATAATATCTAACTTCATCTTTACCATCAATTGTAAAACAACAAGCTACATGATGACCCGTTGGAATATCTAAAATTTCATCTTCTCTATTTAATTTAAATCTATAAATAGATGTCATTGGACCAATAATAGTTTTATCGATTAATTCAAAATCTCTCCAAACAGTTTTATCTAATGAACTTCTTCTACTCCATGCTTGATAAATTTTTGAACTTCCAACTATAACTATGAATGCTATACTATATGGTAAGTATTCAACCCCAAAGATTAATGTACCTCCGAGAATAAGAAGAATAGGAATATATATCCCATGTAAAGGTTGCTTCAAAAGCTCTCTCTTATCTTCCATAGTTCTACTGAAATCGATCCTACTGTAAGTTGTATAGTCACTGAAGAAACATCTAACTTTATTAAATGCCCTGCTTACTCAACTGAAAAAAAAAATCCAACCACTGCACTTCGCACTTCGCACTGTCACTTCGTGCATGCCCACATCTATTCCCGCACTATTTGCCGAACAAGCCTTAAAGTAATAGTAATATTGACTTTGTTAAAAAGTGATTCGTTGATGTTAAGAATTCTTTCTGAAAAGATATTGGTTGATTCGTAAAGAAGTTAATATCTTGATCGTGAAATTGCATTTGATTTGGTTCATAATAGAACAGGCTAGTTTTTGGTCTATTTGATCTATTAGTCACATACAGAGCTTTATCAAATGAAATAATAATATTTCAATTAAATCTAGGCTTTTATTTACTAACTTTAGATCTTTTACTATTAACATTTCAATTAAATTTAGGTTTTTATTACTAATTGTATCTTTTAGAGACTTATTTATAATAGGTAAATTGATTCAAAAATTTTAGGAAACTTTTTATCAGAGCAATGGTCTATCCACAAATTTTCTAAAAGAAAAAGTCTGGTGAAGGGATACCATATGGTTCCTTGAAAACAGCTTTTTAGTGAATGGTATCTAGGGGGAAAACGGAATTGTTAAATAATATTAAATTATATACATTTAATATATATAACTTATATTAAAAAAATACTTGTACTACTAGTATTACTATTGATACTACAGCAATATTATTAGCATATATTATACTAGTAAATAAGAATAATAATAATTAAACCAACACTAAATTTGAATATAGATAAGAAGAGAATGGAAGGAAGGAATGAAGAAAATAAAATAAGATATAAAAGGGTATTAATAAATGAATTAGAAAAAAATTATATATAGCCATTACCAAATTTAATATTCTTCTTCTTCTTCTGGGAAAGAATCAGTACCTACTTCAATATAATCTCTTTCTAAAGCAGCTAAATCTTCTCTTGCTTCAGTAAATTCACCTTCTTCCATACCTTCACCAACATACCAATGAACGAAAGCTCTCTTTGAATACATTAAATCGAATTTTCTATCAATTCTTCTCCAAGCTTCAGCAATAGCAGTGGTATTAGATAACATACAAACAGCTCTATTGGCAGCAGCTAATTCAGTACCTTTAATAGCAGTTGGAGGTTGATAACAAATACCAATCTTAAAACCAGTTGGACACCAATCAACTAATTGAACAGTCTTTTTAGCTTTAGCTTGAGCAACAGCATTTTGAACATCTCTTGTAACAACATCACCACGATATAATAAACAAGTAGCCATATATTTACCAGTTCTTGGATCACATTTAACTAATTGATTACCTGGTTCAAAACATGCAGCAGTAATTTCTGCAACAGAATTTGCTTCATGACTAGCTCTTGCTTTAGAAAATACTGGAGCATAAGAAACTAATGGGAAATGAATTCTTGGATATGGAACTAAATTAGTTTGAAATTCATTTAAATCAACATTTAATGAACCATCAAATCTTAAAGAAGCAGTAACTGATGAAACAACTTGAGCAATTAAACTATTTAATGAATCAAAATTTGGTCTTGAAATATCTAAATTTCTACGACACATATCATAAATAGCTTCATTATCAACCATAAAAGTACAATCAGCATGTTCTAAAGTAGTATGAGTAGTTAAAACAGTATTATAAGGTTCAACAACAGATGTTGAAACTTGAGGAGCTGGATATACAGCAAATTCTAATTTTGATTTTTTACCATAATCAATTGATAATTGTTCTAATAAAAGGGATCCTAAACCAGAACCAGTACCACCACCTAAAGAATGAGTGAAAAGAAATCCTTGTAATCCATCACATTGATCACTCATTCTTCTAACTCTATCTAATACATCATCTAAAATTTCTCTACCAACAGTATAATGACCTCTAGCATAATTATTGGCGGCATCTTCTTTACCAGCAATTAATTGTTCTGGATGAAATAAATCTTTATAAATACCAGTTCTAACTTCATCAATAACATTTGGTTCTAAATCAACATATAAAGCACGAGGAACATATTTACCTGAACCTGTTTCACTAAAGAAAGTTGAAAATCCTTCTTCTCCACCTTTTGGTCTATCTAATCCTTCTTGTAAAAAACCATCTGGTCTAATTCCATGTTCTTGTGAGTATAATTCCCAACAAGCATTACCTATTTGACAACCGGCTTGACCGACTAAAAGAATATTTATGTTAGTAATTATGATACATCATATATTATATACATATATATATATATATATAGTAATGATACCACTGGATCGTGATAACGATTACCCATCACAACTAATCTCTACGTACCATTGATACTGATAACTTCTCTCATGTTCGCTAACTCTTATCACTATGATGATATGCTTGTAGCGTGATCAATTTGAATTTGTATTTGTCTTCTGTTCAAGTTGCTGTTGTTTGATTTTTGTTTTGATTTTGTTCGTCTTTTTTTTTCTCGATTGTTTACTATTTATTTTGTGCACTTAATTTTCCATTTTAGTACATTTTCAAAACATATTTATTGCATGACGAGCTAGACTGCCTATTTGGGTAGGATGTCTTCAGAGACGCGTCTATCATGTATATCATGGCTACATTACTACGTTACTACCTAGTAAAGTTTTTGCAGCAATACTAGTCCAATATAGATCATAGATCATTAGTCTTATCTTTTAAATCATCATTTATTTACTTATTTATTTATTTATTTACTTATTTATTTATTTATTTATATATAGTTTAAAAAGAGTACTTGGATAGTTTTTTAATGTAATTAACTAAACCAACCTTTCTTCTTAGTAGGCTTTAACCCAATTTGTTCTTGAATACTATCACTTGTCTCTTGCAAAATTTCTACTATAGACTTATCCCATATACTAGTATCCTTTGAACTAGAAAAAAATATATCTGTTTGTTCATTAGCTAATCTAACCAATTGATCCTTAGAAAGTTTAACTAACCAACTTACATCGTATCCAAAATTCTGTAAATATGATGATAAATCATTTACAGAAAATGAATTAATAATATATTTGTATTGAGAAACGGGGAATTCACTTTGTTTCTTCCCATAATTAACCTTTTTATGAACTTTTTCCTTAGCTGAATCTGTAATACCTAATATATAATTATAAGCTGAAGTAAAAAATCCTGGTGTTTCTTTTTGATTACTCTTAACTAATGTACTTAAATTATCCTTCTCATTTTGGAAATGTTGAGTTAATTTATTGAAATATTGTTTTAATTTCGAAGCTCTGTACTTTTTAGTTAAAGCTGCTGCAATAGCTTCAGAAGAACTTTGAGCTTTTTCTTTGGCTGCTGTATACTGATCAGCTACAATATTCTTAATATTTTTTTGAGTTGAAATAACTTCTCCGGCATAATCAAATGCTTGGCCTTGTAAAGTTTTCCAAGTATCATCAAGTGAAACTCGAGTATCTTGGAAACCATCTAAAACAGAATTTGAAGCTGTATCATAATAAGAAGAAACTAATTCATAAGTAGCATCAATAGATTTTTGATTAAATTTCTTATTTGGATACTTTTTCTTTAGGTATTCTTGATATTGAGCCAAACTTGGTAAATTCTCTTTTGCATTTTGAACTCTTTGCTTACTACTTTGGAAAGTATCAGAGATTGTACTTTCAAACAGCTTAAGTAAATCTTTCCTAGTACCATCAACACTGGCCCCTTCTTCTTTTAACCAATTAATAATTGATTCAGTTGAAAATGTATCATATAACCAAGAAAATGAATCATCAATAACTGGCTTGTCACGATTCACTTTAACATAAGTTATCAAATCTTTCTTAGGAGTTAAAGATGATGTCTTAATTCCTCTAATTTCTAAAAATTTTCTTAATCTATCCTTAGACCACTTATTGATTCTTTGTAAAAAAGTATCATCTTTGATATCAATATCTTTTGGTACTTGACCTTTAATTTTATCCAAATATTTCTCAAGATCAATTCTTAAGTAATTCTGCTTTGATTTCATTAATTTCAATAATTTATCTCTTGTCAAACTTTCATCATAAACTGAAGGACTCTTATCAATAATACCATTATAATAGAGCCATTCTCTTAATTGTGAATAGGACCAAAGTTTCCAAAATTCATCACTATATTGATTAACTTTTTTATTACTGTATTTAGCATAATCATCAAGAGTACCTAAATTCAATGATTCATATAAGGAATCCTTAGAATCTCTGATCGATTGAGAGACTAAGTAACTATATTCCTTAACTTTCTTCAATAAATCACGTCTAGTATCTGATTCTTCATTGAATGGGATTTCATATTTCTTTAACCATTCTTGAAGGTCTTCAAGTGACCAAAGTTCATATAACCAATCTCCAGGATAACGACTAGGGAGGTTTTTGGTTTTAACAATATCGTCATACTTTTGTTTAATTGTATCAATGAATTCTTCACTAATTGAATTCTTGGTACTATAATCTAAGGAGTCAATAAGTTTGTTATTGTAACTGAAATATATCAAATTCCTGATTGGCCAACTTTCAAATATCCAATCTTTTACAAAGGAATCTTCTTGTTTATCATCTGAACTTTTAAATAAATAACCATAATTTTTAATTTGTTCTGGGACTGAATCTTCTAAATTCCAATCCCAATTCAATACTTTTTGCTTTTCAGCATCTGCTTGTTTCGCATTTGAATAATCCGTAACTTTGTCTACAATTGAATCATATTGAGATTTTAAAGTTTCATATTGGTCGTTAGCCAATTCTTTCAATTGAGTATAATAAGTATCATCTTCTTTCTTATCATTTTCAAGTAATGGAACAGCAATATTTCTATCCTTTAAAAATTCTTTAATATCTTCTACAGACCAACTACTAAAATAATCAGTAATACTATTAGTTGTTGAAGTATCACTGATTACTATAGTAGTAGATGTAGCTAATAAGGTAAGTAATAATTTTAATGATTTCATATTGATTTCTCTAAATTTATTGAACGAAAGAATAACTTACTACAATTAAAAAATAATAATGGTCAATTAAGGACATCTTTGACTTCTTAAATACAAAATAAAAGTCACAATCATATCTTTGCTCTCTCTACCTTATTACCCCACTCTTTTTCTCCTAATGGTTGTGAAAAACTTGGCTGCACTGTAGATAAAAGCCTCACGTGAGAAAAAAAATTATTCAGAGTTGCTGCAATTGTCATTTATGGCTAAAGTCACGATTGCTATGTTGCTGTATTTAGGTATGACGTTTATATATGGCATTTGTTTACCACGTTTAGTAAAGGGGGTGTATGGTTAATATACCTGAAACATTCATTTGTGGTTAATAGTGATGTCAATAAGCGGAGCAACCTTAATTTCGTCCGTCATTTGCTTACAACTTACGAGGAAAGATGAGATATGATAAGAACACATCACATACTGTGAAATTAATGAGTATCGATAATATTTCGATGATGGATGCAATTAGCCATGTTTTGTAAATAATGAGCTACTATCATTGCACCAATTAAATTTATACTCTAAATTGATTATTTGATTGTTAATAATAATAGATATATTATTTTTATATGTATATTATAAATAAGTTACTATATTACTTCTGCTATATTCCAAGCTTACAATAGATAAATACATACATATACAAAACTTCTAATAAGTTAACTAGAAATTAATAACAGGAGGGATAAGTAGCAAATAATGAACGTGAGGATTTAAATTCAAACCAATAGCAAAAGTGGAAAAGCAAATACCATGAATAATCAAATTCAACCAATTTTTATTAAGAATGAGATTTAATTAATTTATTCCTTAACGGAATATTTTCTTCTATATTTATCATCAATTTCTGTTAAATAATAAGTTCCAGGAACTAAATTTTCAATTGAACCAGTAGGTACGAAAGAATGTTGTAAATGAGCCTTTTCTCTTAAAGCAATAGCTTCCAAGTATTGTTCAGGAGATTCAATCTTTCTACCTTTACCTAATTTATAATCTAAGTTTAAGTTTGAAGTAATATCAGTGATATCATCAATAACTTTAACTGATAATAAAGTTGAAGCTAAACCAGAACCATAAGAGAAAATACCAATTCTCTTATTTTGTAAAGATTCAGAACCAACATAATATAATAAAGAAGCAAGTGAAGCCCAAGCAGAAGCAGTATACATATTACCAGTATTGGTTGGAACTTTTAATGAAGGATCAACTCTAATCTTTGATTGTTCTTTAACTAAACCAAGGAAAATCTTTTCCAAACTTTTATCTACTAAAGATTCTTCATAAGATAAAGCTTGAATTTTTTCACTAGTTTCTTTATCAATTAATCCTTCAAATTTAGCTGGATTTGCTTGGAAATCGTTATATAATAATCTAGCATAAGATTTGGTAACTAATTTACAAGTTGGAACATGGAATGCATGATAATCGAAATGATCGAAAAGACCAACAGTTTTATCAGTTGATTTAGTAACCTTTTTAGAATAAGCTCTGTAACATTGATCAACAGCCTTAACATAACAAGCTAAAGAAAAGTGACCATCAACTACTGGATATTCACTAGTAAAATTTGGTTTATAGAAATCATAAGCATGTTCCATGAAAGAACCTCTAGTTGATTCAAAAACAATTGGAGCATCTGGACCAATTAAAATGGCAACGGCACCAGCACCACCAGTTGGTCTAGCAGCACCTTTATCATAAATGGCAATATCACCAGCAACGACAATAGCATCTCTACCATCCCAACTTGAAGATTCTAACCAATTAACAGCATTTAAGATAGCAGATGTACCACCATAACAAGCATTAACAGTATCAATACCTTCAATATCACTATTACCTGGGAATAATTGCATTAAAACTGATTTAACAGATTTAGATTTATCTAATAAAGTTTCAGTACCAACTTCTAATCTACCAATATTATTAGTATCAATATTATAATGCTTAATTAAATTAGATAATACAGTTAAAGATAAAGAATAAATATCTTCTCTATCATTAACAAAAGCCATATTAGTTTGACCAAGTCCAATGGTATATTTACCAGCTGGAATATTATCAAATTTTTCTAAATCACTTTGATTAACAGCTTGTGATGGAATATAAATTTCGATCCCTTTAATACCGATATTAGATGGTCTAGTCATGATGAAATACTAATTATTATTAATTATTAATTGAAATTGAAATTGAAATTGAAATTTACTTCTTTTATGATTTTATAACTTTACTTAAACTAGATGAATAGTTAAAGATTAATTCAGTTGATGAGATAGTTTTAGTTTTATAAAGATTATAATTGAAATAGCAATAAGACTAATTTGTTTTTGACTTATTTCTTACTATCTACAGATACTAACGAATGAATCAAATTTATAAATTAAGAATCCTTAGAATTGTAGTATAAAATTAAGAATTAAATCTGCTGCCAAAACTCTTCCACTTATAGTGCATTTTTTTCTTCGCGACTAGATCTGATGATTATACGACGAGTTTGGCGAGCAAACTTGTTGGGATACGACGACGCGCACAAGAGAGTGAGAGAGAGGAGATTCAATTTATCGAAATAGGAAATTGTTCTGTTTTAGAAATGCACGTGACCGATGAGGCTGTAACATACTGTATATAAACTATAGTACAATATACTGTAAGTTAAAATGTTTCAAGTAACATTCAAAATTTCTTTTTATCTTATTACAACGTTTAATTATTTAAACCTTAATTAAGAAAATAGTAAGTAAGTAAGTTCTATGACTTCACTTATTATAAATATATATTTGTCTAATGGTGTACGTGTTCAATGAATAGAACGCATGCGCTACCAGATACAGCAACCATTATATAGGAAAATGAAAAATGTACTATCTATCATCAACGTACCACTTCTACTTCCACTCCCACTTAATACGTAAAAGTGAATAACTTACTATTTCTTTTGTATTACCATTATTTCCTCATTATGTATTCTTCTATATATATCACTCGTTTGACCATTGAAGTAAATGTTTCGGTCGTAATTGCGATTTTCCGATGCAACCAGTCCGGCATCGGAGCATGGCCAATAGAATCATTACAATTCACATAACCCTGCTGACTGAACCCCAAACTGTCGGTACTAATAGAGAAGACTACAGTACAGTAGATCTACTGTCTTCTATAGTGAGACTTAACAATTACGAGCCCAAACAATATTGACATCAATGCTTCGGACTTTAATGAGCCACACTTCAGTATACCTCCGACTATTCACACAACCCATAATTCCAATAACTATACAACCTTTTTTTAAAGATATCTACTACTAGTTTAGCCCTAAATAAGCGTGCTACACTACCCTCACACCACTACCTACTAATTTGCACCCAATAGGCATTCACCTATAAAAACTAATTTAGCAAATATAGCAAAAAGATTGCGACACAGCAGCGCCATTTTGCTGAAAAAAAATCGACCGACACAAAGCCAGCTTATAAATACATCATGACAAGTCAATTTGAAAAATCAAAGTTAAACGGGTTAGACATCTTAACTATTGAAAAATTTCAATTGACTAAGTAATATGTCGATCCCTGAATCTTTGAAGCCGTTTACGGCCACCAAATTTTTTCATCAAACTTGGGCAGGAACGTTTTATTGTCAACCACAAGCATATTTTCAACCACGAAATTTAGAAGAAATTAAAGAATTAATTAATCAAGCAAGACTTAATGGTAAAACCATTATGACTGTTGGGTCAGGTCATTCACCAAGTGATTTGACTATGACTAAAGAATGGTTATGTAATTTAGATTTATTTAATCGAGTATTAAATAAAGAAGAATTCAAAGTTGATGGAGAAGTTAAATTTGTTGATTTAACGGTTGAAGCTGGAATTAGAATATTTGAATTAAATGAATATGTAAAACATCATAAATTAGCTATTCAAAATTTAGGATCAATTAGTGATCAATCTATTGCTGGATTAATTTCAACTGGTACTCATGGTTCAACTCAATATCATGGATTAGTATCTCAACAAATTGTAAGTATTGAATTTTTAAATTCTAAAGGTGAATTAATTAAAACTTCATCAATTGAAAATTCAGAATATTTTAAAGCTATTTTATTATCTTTAGGTAAAATTGGTATAATTACAAAAGTTACTTTAAGAACTTGTCCTGCTTATACAATTAAATCAAAACAAGAAATTATTAAATTTGATACTTTATTAAAGAATTGGAATAATATTTGGCTTGATTCTGAATTTATTAGAATTTGGTGGTTTCCTTATAGTGGCAATTGTGTATTATGGAGAGCTTCTAAATCTTTAGATCCTTTAAGTGATCCAAGATCTTCATGGTATGGTACTAAATTTGGTAGATTTTTTTATCAATCATTACTTTGGATATCTGTTCATATTTTACCATCTTTAACTCCTTGGATTGAAAAATTTGTATTTAAACAACAATATGGTGATGTTGAAACTTTAGGTAAGGGAGATATTGCTGTACAAAATTCTGTTGAAGGTTTAAATATGGATTGTCTTTTCAGTCAATTTGTTAATGAATGGTCAGCTCCATTAATTACTGGGATTGAAGTTTTAAATGAATTAAATGATGTTATTCAAGCCGCTGCAAAACAAAATAGATTTTATGTTCATGCTCCAATTGAAGTTAGATGTTCAAATGTTACTTATACCGAGAAACCATTTATTGATGATAATACTGGTGAACCTTCATTATATCCTTCAAAATTATGGTTATCTAAACGTACTAAAACAAGTGCAGGACCAATTCCTGGAAATAATTTACGTCCTTATTTAGATAATTCACCCGATAGACCTTATGCAAAACAAGAAGATATTACCAATGAACAATTAACATTATTTATTAATGCAACAATGTATAGACCCTTTGGAACTAATGTTGAAACTCATGAATGGTTTCAAATATTTGAAAATATTTTAACAAAAGCTGGTGGTAAACCTCATTGGGCTAAGAATTTTATTGGATTAGATGGTGAACAAAAGACCCCACAAGATCTTGAAACTCAATTAAATTATGGTGGTAAGGAATTTTATACTATGATAGGGTTTAAACCAGTAATGAAAGATTGGTTTGGTGAACGTTTAATTAAATATAATGAGATTAGAAATAAGACTGATCCTGATGGAGTTTTCCTTAGTGGGAAGAATTGGCTCGATAGAAATGGTATATTATTAGAATAAATTAAGGTAAAGATAAAGATAAAGATAAAGATTTATATTAAAATTTATTAATTATATATATATTATGCAATTGTACAAGTTTTAAAATCTATTTAAAAGGTGCCTTCAATGGATCTATAACTGTACCTTGTTTAGTAACAATTCTAGGCATGGTCATCTTTTGATGAGTATCTCTAGATGTCCATTCTTGTCCAACAGGCATTCTTAAAGATCTTTCATATTGTTCTCTTGATTCAAATGGGAATGGTACACCACTTGATTGATATTTCAAATTCTTTTTATTAACTTTTTCATTAATAATAACATTCTTTAAATTCTTATCTTTTCTTTTATCCTTTTGAACAACTCCATCAATCTTTTTAATAACTTTCCTCTTTTTATTCTTTTTAGAGCCTCCAGCCCAATCTCCCCATCCTGGTAAGGTTAAATCTTCTTGTTTATCATCTTCATCTCGAATGGTTCTTTTCTTTTCAATTTCAAATTCTTCAACTACATCATCTCCGGCAAAGGCTTCTTTAATTAAATCCTTTTGTTTAAACATTTTATTTTCATTAGATCCAATTCCTTCACCTTCTTCTTCTTCTTCATCTTCTTCTCCTCCTCTACTTGTAGTTATTACTTTTAATGTTTCTTCAATATCGATCAATTGATCTTCATCATTCTTCCTCTTATTATTATTATTATTATGCTTTTTAGATACCTTCTTAGCTATCTTAGCTGCTGCTTTAGACAATTTAGAAGACTCTTTATCAATAGTGGTAACTTTATTAGACTTTTGAGATGGTTCAGAACTTTCAGTTAACCAAGGATTAACATCTTCTTCAACAATAATATCTTTAGATAATTCAGTCTTATCTTTCCTTTCTGAATTAGCTACAACATTGAATTTCTTTCCTAATTTGCTAGTTAAACTATTAGCTTGATCATCATTAATTTCAGCTAATACTTGTTGATTTACTTGATCAATATCTTCTCTAATAGCTGATGCTGAAGGTGTATAAACCCTTCTACCTTGATTTATAGTAATATTAACATTACTAGTTGAATCTTCAAATGATTGTAAATCTCCTTCCTGTTCGAGACGTCTTAATTCTTCAAGTTCTTGTAAATTTTCTTGTTTACTTCTTTCTTCAGCTTTCTTCATAAAATCCATAGCTAATACTCCTTTACCTAATTTATTTTTAATGGCTTCATCAGCTTCATTATTATCTCGATCTCGATTATAATCATTTTCAATATCACTAATATTATCATCACTTTGTTCACCATCTTCATGACCTAATTGTTTAGCTCTTAATCTTTCTCCTTGTCTTAACATTTCTTCTAATTCCGATCTATTGGATGCATCCTTTGATAATCCACTTTTAATCATAGATTTAGCCCAATTAGATTGAGTCTTATGTTTTAATGACATTCTTTCTTGAGCTCTCTTCATATCATGATCTTCTCCTTCACTTTCATTATCACTTCCTTCAACTAATTCTTGATTTCTTAATCTTTCCTTCTTTTTAATTTTATGATATTGTTTAGATTTAATCTTTTTAATTCTTTTAGCTCTCTTTTCATCTCGAAACATTAATTCTCTCATTAATCTTAATTCATTGGTTCTCCTTTGCATTTCTTCACTTGACATTTTAGCTATAGCTATTTCTTCAAATGTGGCTTCTTTCTTTTCATCTATTAATGCTGATTCCTTTAATACATTATTAATTTTTGTTTCTAATTCTGTAGTTGGAATATTATCAGATTTAAAAGTTGTAGCACTATCATTATGTTTAATTTTGGGATTTAATGGGAATTTTAATACTTCGGCTTGTCTATTCTTTTGTACAGTATCTTCCCATTTACTAATTTCTTCTTTAGTCATTTCATAGGCTACTGCTCTATCATGTCTTTGTTGAATTCTTTTAGGTAATGGAGCTGCTATAGCTTTAGAATCTTCATCAATTAATATAGCATCTTTTGAAATAGATGAATCAACAGCTGCAAGCATATCAGTTAAACTAAGTTTATTTCCATTGGTTGGTAAATTAAATTCATTTTCTTCGGTAGTTTCTGCTATTAATTTTCTTCTTTCCTTTTCTGGTTTTCTTAAACTTGATTGAAGTTTAGATACTGTAGATGCTAAATTTATATCATCTTCATCTTCAATATCATCAGAATCATTTTGAAAAATATCTTCTTCAGAGTCATCTTCTTGATCACTATTATCATCATCTTCATCATCATCCTCTTCAGATTCAGATTCAGGTTCAGATTCAGATTCCCATTTATCATCATCTTCATTCAATACTATATCATTGTTCTTTGAAGTTGATTTTTCATAAGTGTTTAAATCTTTATCATCCATATCCCAAGCTTCAGATAATGTAACTAATTGATTTTCATCTATACTTGAATATCCATCATCTTCATCTTCAGAACTTTCTTCATATCCTTGACCATTCCTCATATTCTTTTCTCGTAATTTTCTTCTCTTTGATTTATCTCTTAAA
Source organism: Scheffersomyces amazonensis (assembly GCF_036850825.1). Classification (NCBI taxonomy): domain Eukaryota; kingdom Fungi; phylum Ascomycota; class Pichiomycetes; order Serinales; family Debaryomycetaceae; genus Scheffersomyces; species Scheffersomyces amazonensis. The sequence continues at coordinate 326,129 of NW_027042746.1, read as the reverse complement.
GTTTGAGAAAATTTAGAATTTAATACATCATAATCATCATCTGATCCTAAGGCTTCATCTGAATCGATTTCTTCATCTTCAAATTCTTCTTCTTCATCATCTTCATCACTTTCATCATCATTTCTTCGAGTTTTCTTTAAGAATTTCCCAGCAAACATAACTCCTCCTTGAACTTTATGCTCATCTTGAGAATCATTATCGGATCCATCTGACTTATTTTCTGCTCTTTCGGCAATTTCAAAAGCATTTAGGATTTTCCTAGAACTACTCCTTTTGATACTGGACTTTTTACCCTTACGAGCCATGTTTATATTGCCTGAGATTTGGAATGTTCTATCGAGTTATTTCGAATTGATGCAAATTTCTGGAGATGCTCTTCGCTAAAATATTCACCAAAAAAATTATTGATTTGGTAGTGGACACGACCCTTTGCTTTTGGACAGTAACGCAGCCATTTAAATTATATGTAGTTATCTATATCCTCTATATAGCCCTATGGAGTTAGTACTCTTATTAACTATGTAGGAATATAAGATAATCATGATAATAGATATATAGATAATAGATAGATAGATAATAGATAGATATATGACTTGTTATAGATCTATTTTCATACCCATCCTTTAATGTCTACTATTAGTGTTAGTAACAGTTAGTGATCCCTGTTACTAAACTCTCTACAATCTACACTAAGTAAAACTCTCCTTATCTGTAAGCAATTGCATTATGCTGAGATCGTAAATAATCTAACTATAAAGATTCTAATCTATCATTTATTTCTTCGGCTGATAATTTCTTATATCTTGGACCTTCATCTTTAGTACCTTTAAATCCTAATAAATGTTCTTGAGGATCACTAATAATTGCTATATCCAAATTTTCTCCAGTTAATTCTCCATCAACTGATTCCTTTAATGCTAATAAGGCTACATGAATTGCATCTTCTAATTCTAAATTTTCATTCCATCTTTTTTCTAAAAATGTTTTAGCAGAATTTGAAGTTTTACCAATAGCAGTGGCTTTCCATGGGAAATAACTTCCACTTGGATCTACTTGATATAATTGAAATTGATTAGAATGTTGATCATAACCTCCAACTAATAATGATACACCAAAGGGTCTAATACCTCCTGATTGAGTAGATTCTTGCATAACTTTAGCAATTTCTTGTACTAGAATTCTTACTGGTGGATATTCATTATAAATTCTTTTATAGTTTGTATGAGCCAATTTACGAGCTCTATCAACAAGTACCCTGAAATCTGGTCCCATACCAGAATATGTAATTCCAATATCTGGAGTTATTAATTCTACTTTTGAATTAGTTTCACTCTTTATAAGTGGAGAATTAGCTTTACGTTCAGTCGCAAGAACAACTCCATTTGCTGATTTAATACCAATGGTGGTTACACCTTGTTTGACAGCATTTAATGCATATTCAATTTGAACTAACTTACCACTATAAATATAAACGTTAGTAATCCGTAGTGTTAATTCAATAATTATTCAATAATTATTCAATACTCATTAATTGATTATTCAATAATTATTCAATATATATTCAATTAATGCAATAGTACTTACCTTGGTGAGAAAGTAGTTAACGAGAAGGAATATCTATCAGCCATTATTCAATTGATATATTATACCACTATGGGAATCTGTTAAAGCTGTAGATAACTGTAAATAATAATGTAGTAATAGTAATGTGTAGCACTATGACTGAGTTGGTTAGTGGTTTTTCATATTTTGCCTTCGAGCATTTGGATGTTGGTGATGTCGCGGAACAGTGAGTGTGCGACATAAGTAATGCGACATAGTCTAACTAGAGTACCACAATACATACTACTGTACTATACTGTAGTATACCAAACCATACTATACAATACTATACTATACTATACTATACTATACTATATTATACTGTACTACAATGTACTACTATACTACTACTGTACTGTACTATATTAACTATACTCTACCATAGTACACTACATAGTACACTACATACTACTACTGTACTATACTACTATACTATAACACTATACTACACTGTACTACACTGTAATACACTGTACGAGCTACTATGTTGTACCTGCTGTACTACAACATACTATCGTAAATTACTACTAGCACTATTACTACTACTCTAACAACTCTTGTAGCATTCTATCTAACCTGCTACAATATTCATATTACAATAAATAAATTGCTATTATACACTATAAATTATTCATATACTATAGAGTTTATTCATCTTCTTCATCAGTATCAACTGGTTTAGGTGTACCCTTTGGAGAACTTAACCATTCAATATGACGTAATCTTCTTCTTTCTTGTTGAAGTTTCTTATCATTTCTAGTCAACTTCTTCTTTCTAATTCTAACTTTAATATTGGCTGGTGAATCATCATCATCTGGTCTCTTTGGTTGAGGAGTTGATGAACGTGATGGTACAGCTGATCCATCAGTTGAATCTCCTTGATCTTCAAATCTTGAATTATCAACATCAACAGTACCCTTTTGAATAACTTCACCATTTTCAACATGCCATTGTTCAGGACATAAAGCTCCAACAAATTCATTATTATGAGAAATCATAACAACACCTCCTGACCATTCTCTAATAGCAACGGCTAAACCACCTAAAGAATCACGATCTAAATAATTTGTTGGTTCATCTAATACTAATAAATGAGGATTATTCCACATAGCACCAGCAATAACAACCTTAACTAATTGACCTCCAGAAAGTGAGCCCATTGGAGTATGATCAGCAATATCTCCATCTAATCCAACATCTTCAAAATGTTTTCTAATAACTGATGGAGTTAATTCTCTATAACCTAAACCTTCTCTTGATGCTTCATGATCATCAAATTTTTGAACTAATTTATCAAATCCATGTTCTAATAATACTTCTCTTGGAACCCATGAATTATATTTTGGTAACCAAAATTTCCATTTAATTTCATATTGAAATGATTTCTTTAATTTTTGTCTACCAACAATTGCTTCAATTGCTCTTGGACCTCTACCATCATCAATTGCAAATTCTTTTGCCATTTGTTCTTTTTCTTCTTCAGATATTTTACGAGAATCCTTTAATAATACTTCTCTATCATCACCAAATTTATAACGCCATTGTAAATATTGATTAGCAGTTTTTTCTTTATGTTGTTCAACATGTTGTAAAGCATGTTGAGCAATATAACCAATTCTTAAATTTGGATGCTTTTCAACCGTACCTTCATTTGGAACTAATTCAGCAGTTAAAAGTTTAATTAATGTAGATTTACCTGCACCATTTGGTCCAACAATAGCAACTCTTGAAGATAATGATAAAGAACATGATACATCTTTTAAAGATGGTTTTGGAGCTCCTGGATAAGCAAAAGTAACATGACTCATACGAGCAACGGCACGAGTATTAGATTTAACTCCAGTTAAAATACCTGGAGGTGGGAAATGCATTTGAACAAGTGAATCAGTTAAAGTATAATAAGATTTACCTTCTGGTTTAACTTTAACAAATTCTGATAAATTTCCCTTATAATAAGCTAATTTTTTATTTTCATAATGAATAATATCAGTACAAACAGCATCTAAAAATCCAGAATCATGAGATACAATTAATGAAGTAATTTCAGTATGTTCAACTAAATAATCTTCTAACCATTTAACATTAGTTACATCTAAATGATTAGTTGGTTCATCTAATAATAATACATCAGCTTTCATTAACATGGCTCTGGCTAATTCTAATTTCATTTTCCAACCTCCTGATAAGGATCCAACTTGTTGTTCTAATCTTTCTTGAGGAAATCCAACTTCTAATAATGCATTTTGAATTTCATTTCTTCCAACTCCAGCTAATTCTGGATCAGATGCAATAAATGCTACTAAATCCATATCAGCTTCTGAACCTTGTAATTTATGTTCTACAAAACAAGTTCTTAATTCATCAGCACTTGGGAATCCTTCTAATTGACCTTTAGAAATAGCTCTCATTAAAGTAGATTTACCGGCACCATTTCTACCACATAAACCATATCTATGACCCTTTAATAATCTTAAATTGGTTTTATTTAATAACATACGAGATCCATAAGCTAAAGAAAAATCAGCATTAACAATTTCAATAGATCCATCTTCATTAGTATTGGAATTTCCAGTATCTGGATCATATAATTTTCTTAAATTATGAATAACTGATTTAGCATATTCAGATTTATCATTTTCAGTATTAACAAGAGAAATTAAATATTCTTCTAAACGTTTCCAATCATTAACATGAGCATCAGCTTGTAATACATGAGATAAATAATTACTTTCAATTTCATTATTAAGATTTAAATTACTAACAATGATTGGATATTCAGAAACAATAAAGAATTCTTTAGATTGTTCTAAAGTTAATCTTCCATGGAATTTCCCATCAGTTTGTTCATTTTCTGCATCTTTTAATACATTTAATGCTTTAGTAGCTAATTCTCTAACTTCTGGTAATGAAGCATTATTAACAACCTTTTCAACACCAGGTAATAAGATTGGAATAAATGTTTCAATTTCTCTTTTATTATTAACTAATCTAGTTAAATTTTCAGTAACCGTAACAGTTTGTCTTAATTGTTCATTTGATGATGAAGACATTTTTAAAGATTTATCTAAAATTGGTACTAATAATGATAAAGCTGGTTCAGTAACTTCTGCAACAAATGTAACTGATGATAAATTTTTAATACATTCAGGAACTTTAGTTGGATCAGCTAAAGTTTCAACAATTAAATCATATTTATTTTGTAAATCCAAATTATCTAATACTTTAACAAAAGATTTTAAAGTTATTAAACCATGTTTTGCTAATTCTGGTTTAAAATCAGTGGCTAAATCAGTTAAAACTGGTACAGTTCTAACAAAAGTTAATTCTAATAAATCAGCAGGAACTTCTTCAATTAATTTATCAAAAGTTACTAAAGCAGCTAATTTAGAATTCCATTTTGCAGAAGATTTTAAATAATTTAAAAAATTATCAAGAATAATTGAACCTAAAGCTTCAACTGGATAAATACCATATAAAGTATCAATAGCCGATTTAGCAGCTTTAATAACATTTTTATCTTTATCAGCAAACATATCATAAGCTACTGAAAAAAATTGAATAAGATAAGCTTCCTTTGGACTTTGACCTCCAAAATTAATTGCTAATTGTTGAATTATTAATAAAGCAGCTTCTCTAACTAATGGAGAATTCTTTGGTTTAATAAATGATTTAATAATACTTAATAATTTCCATTCATCAATAACTTCAAGTGAAGATTCTTTAGCAATAATATCAATAATAATTTCAACTTCAGATCTTACTTCACTAATTTTAGTGGCTCTTTCAATATTAAATAAATTCTCTTGGAATGGTACATTGGATACATTTAATTTACTTAAAGCAGTATTAAGTGAAGTTAAAGAAGTAGTAGATGCATTTGGATCAGGAGTGGCAGTACCACTAGTTGGTAAAGATTCAATAGGACTATTAATTGAAGAAGATTGTTGAAGATTATTACTTCTATTAAAGTTTCTATTATTGTAATTGTTAGTATTAGCATTATTGTACTTATTATAACTTTGATTATTATAGTTATTATTGTTATTATAATTAGCATTAGCATTGTAACCTCCTTGAGGTACAAATGGTTGCAGATTCTGATAACTACTAGGAGTTATATTGGCATTTTTATAGCCAAAACTCTTAGGCTTATTCAATGCCTGCTGCTTCTTAATAAAATCGTCGAAGTTAGACATGGTACTGAATCTGGAACTAGAACTATAACAACAGATATAACTAGAGATATAAATTAACAAGCTGATAAGATATTACTGATTAAAAAATTTTCAGACTTGGGAAGACCGAGCCGCAGCGGAATTTCTGCAATGAGAACAGAACGTGTAGCGATAAAGCTGAAGCTGAAGCTGAAGCTTTAGTGCGAGTGAGAAAATGTACAGTACAGTAGATATGAATATGGGTATATAATTAACGAATGAGCTATATACTGTAAGACTATATAAGTGTGACTATGACTAAGTGTGACTATGACTAAGTGTGGTTAAGTCTGACTATATGAATACATATAGTGTATATTATTTATGGATGTAGTATCTGTTGTGTATGCTGTGTATGATTTATGTTCATGTTCATGTACTGTATGTTCCATACTTTCTAGTCGCACTTAGGCTTCATCATCTTGACTAATATGTTTCAGCACAAGATTTAACTTTATCAACTTATTGTCCATTTTAAATGTAAGAAGATAAGGTGCTAATGTTGGATCATCACATTTAACAGTATTATCATTTTTTTTAACTTTAGGAGATTGAGGAATTTTGGTATTATTACTAATATTTGAATTAGATACATACCATCCTTGAAATGTTATATCTGATCCTTTATTACCTAATTTAGAGGCAATAAAACTTTTATTAAAACTTCCAATAGTTTTGGAATCTAATTGATTAGTTGATGTATCAATAATTATTCGAAGTACTTTAATAATAAATTGAGGTGAATTACCTGAACTTAATCCAAGTAATGCTAATCCATAACTCTTACTATTTGTAGTAGCTTTATGCTCAAATTCTATCCATTCACATGAATGAATTTCTGAAACTTGTTTTGTTAAATTATAAATAATTTTTTCTTCTTTACTATTTAAATCATATGATATTATAATCCCTTGATTATCAACTATAATAATTAAATCTTGTTGATTAATAAATACATGATAAATATCAATTATTCGATCATAAATCGTATTACTTATAATAACTTCATATTTTCGTGATAATTTGGATTTATCAATTATTTCAAGTAATATTCCATTCTTTTTATCTAATAATTTTTGATATGTAATTTCATAATCATCATGATATATAGATTTATACAGTGCCAGTAAATCAAATTGACTTGGATGATCATCATCATAAATTACTGTTTCTACATCACTTTCTCCTGAAAAATCTTGTTTTGTATGGGGATCCAATGATCTAAAGTATACATCATTAACAGGTTTGGAATCTTCAGATTCCTTAGGAATTTGATCTTGAACAGGTTCAGGAAGTTTTGATTTTGGAGCCTTTGAATTTGAATTTGAATTTGAATTTGAATTTGAATTTGAATTAGATTTATTATTGAATTTTATAGGAGGTGTATGATTATCAATCCCATCAAAATATTTTGCAGTTATTGAACTCTTATTTCTATGTGAAGGTACTTTAATGGACTTATTTACAGACTTGTTTGAATCAGTCTCATCCAATAATACTTCGAATTCATTATAATTATCATCTAACTCAGGAATATCAAGATAATTCAATCCATTATGACTATTGGGTATCTTAAATAATCTTATAATCTCAGTCATGCTCTTAGTAAAATGCTCACGCGAGTCTTTGATCAATCGTAAATCAACTTGAGGTAGACTTACAGATGATGATGCTGGTTTGTTTGATTCATTGGAAATTTCTGAAGATTTATTATCATTACCATTACCATTACCATTACCATTACCATTACCATTACCATTATGATCTTTATTAGATGCTTTCAATGCTTTGACTTCTTGCTCCAATTGTTCTATTCTTGATTTTTGTTTACCATTGACAAACTTTAAAGCATTCAATTCTCCTTGAAGTTGTACTATCTTATATTTCATTTCAGATTTCTCTAAATTAGTCATAATTTTAAATCGTTCAAGATTAGTAAATTCTGAAGTTAGATAATTAATAACTCCCGGCAAAGTATACGATGAAGTATTTGCAGGAGCCGAATTGATTCCTCCCGAATTATTATTCATTTGATTCTGTTGTTGCAGTTGCAGTTGCAGTTGCAGTTGCAGAACTTGTAATGGCAGTTGTTGTACTCCCAGTGCTGTTTGCCATGACTGATTCGTCTGACTCCCATTCTGTGAATAATTCTTTATACTCATTGTTAATTCAATGATATATTCTATGCCATAGACTTAAAATTCATTCACTAAAAGTAAATTCCACCACAGTCCACTTAATTCCCACTAATTTACCTGAATAATTATTAATGCTTATATTACTACAATAGTCAATGGTATCCGAGTCTCCTTAACGATTTATTCCCCAATTATTGCTTTCGTGTGATTGTTGTGTTTTTTTCGGGTGAGGTTTTGAGTTTGTGGACTATTATTGTTAGTCCTACCACTTAGTTACAAAACACAAATAGTCCGTTCACTTCTGGTTCTAGTTTGTGTTCTGGTTTGAATTCTAGTTTAAGTTCTAGTTTGAGTTCTAGCTTGAGTTCTAGCTTGAGCTCTGGTTTCAGTTCTAACTTAAGCACCAGTTAATAGAGAGGAAGTGTTCATTGTCTCATTTTTATAAATTTGTTATACCTTACAATGTCGCATAAGACATTCTAATTATATACCATGTATTGAACATACATTTCTAAACAGAACTAAATATACAAGATAACCATTGATGATACTAGGGGAAAATATACAGAATCAACAAATTATGAATGGACCAGACTTGTTTATTTCTTGGACATCCAGTCGTTTAAACCATATCTATTTCTAGCAATTTCAATAGCATAGAATTGAATTCTAACCACAAAAATAGTACCTTCTTGACTGTATTCATCAGCAGCACTGGTTCTTAATAAAGTTCCGAAATTGTAATCTTCAATTTCATTGAACTTTTCACAGAAAGTTCTCCATCTAGCTTTACCTTCCTTACTCTTCATATCATCTTCAGATATTATGGCAACTTGACTTGGTTCCTTATATTCAGGAAAGTCTTGTAAAAATTGTTCAAAGATTTCATCATCATGCTTAGTTAATTTCAACTTAGATCCTGGAATCTTTTCTAATAAACTCCAGAATGTTTCAGCTTGCATAACAGCCTTAACAGCAAATTGCTTTTCCATATCTTCTAAGTTTTCTGCTGTTTCAGCATCGAATTTGGTAGCCATCTTTAGTTTCTTTTTCTTTTTCTATTTCTATTTTCTTGACAATATTAACAACTATTGGAGTGCTAGCTTGCTCTAATGTAATATCTAGTCCTTTTATATACTGCTAAAATAAAAAAAAATCTTAAGCAGAGATGCTGATCGATAAAAAAAAATTACTATGGGCGAGATCACGTGCTAAATATAATATAATAATAATACGATTGCAAAATACTAATCTGGAATATTCTGGAATATTCTAGATATTTCTATGTATCCATATAAAGTTAATATATATGTTAATTCATATCTTGGATGACCCATTCACCTTCCCGTTGTCCGCTTGAATAGGCTCCATGAACACAGCCTGCTCCATCCAGAATAGCATGCTCTCCAGCAAATCTTATATTTGGGTGTCCTACAATTCCTGTATTATCAATTTCTCCAGAGAGTTGTATTACTAACAGTGAAGGATCATCATGAGTATGTAAAGCAGCATATGAACCTCTAATATATGGATTTTGTGTCCAATCAGTAATTATTGTATTGATAGGATTGCTTATAGTACTGCCAGGTACTACCAACTTCTCTAAAATTGGCTTGTAGTATCTCCATGCATCTTCCTTAGAATGTGATTCCAAGTATTCAGTTAATGGTGATTGAGTAAGAATCACTAAACCACTTCCTCTCAAAATGTTTTCTTTATGAACTGAAGCGAAATTAACGATGAATGTATGATAATCAAAAGGCTTCGGATGAGAAGTAATTGGTTCTGAGGCGGGCTTGTCTTGAGTTTCTGAAGCAAGAACAGTAAATCTATCTTCATTCTTATCCCACCATATTGAATCAAATTCAAATATGACTTTTCCCAATGAACCGAAATGGATCAGGGATAACGCTTCTTGAAAGTTAGATGGTAAGGCAGGTTCCCAGGTTATTCCATAAGGATCACTTTGAGGCAATTGCAAAATACTTTGAGGTACAGTAACAACAACATAGTTACAATATACTTTAATACCACTGGATAATTCAAGTAAAATCTTACGGCTATGCGCCTTATTGGAACGATCAATTACCTTGACTTGGGCATTAAGTAAGATACTTTCATTTGGAATATCACTTTTAAGCTTATCAATTATGAAGTCATAACCATTCTTGTTTAATAAATCTCTTCCATGGTGATCCATAAGAACATATTTTGCACTGATGATATCCCAAGAAATTCCGTACCAAGATTCATAGTGTCGTACTAGTAATCGGCAATATTTCTGTTGTTCATCAGTAAGAATATTTCGATACTCATCTAAATATTTATTAGTTATTTCTTTTAATGACATATCCTCTACCTCAATATCATTATAAAAATACAATTCAATGAATTTCTCAAGATCATCATAAACTCGATTAATCTTAGTTTCTACCAAATCAACAGGTCCATCCTGTGAGTAAACTTTGGCATCTTTGTCATCGTAATAAGTATCCTGTTCGCGATTGAAGTTATCCAACTTAGTTGCTTCTTTCAATACAACATTGGTAAGGGAATCATGAAACCATGCAGCTCCGAGATCATAATTGTACGCGAATTTAGACAGAGTTCTATCAGTGAGAATTCTTCCGCCTACTCTATTTTGAGCTTCCAATACTAAAACATCCTTAGCCTTAACCTTTGACCGAGAATCACATAAAATAGTTTGCGCAGCCTTTAATCCGGCTACTCCCGCTCCAACAATAGCCACTTCAACGATCTTAATATCCGCATTCGACATACTGGTGTTACGATAAACTACAAATATACGACCATACTCTCAAATTTCGCGATACTCATTACTTATTGTTCGATCTCGATTTCGATTTGATATCTACGATTACTATTCACTAGTTTTAATTATTCGTTCTATAAATAATTAATTATCTATTGGCCATAAATATATTACATATATACTTTTACTATGATTAGCCAACCTAAAATCCTAAAGTTTTCCTGACGTGTTCCCTTATTTGTCTATTGTATTCTTCTCTGTCATCTCTCCATAATTTACAAGCATCAATATTAGCTCCACTTTCTGGATTTGGTTCAGCCAACATAGATATGACACTTAATAAGATTTTTTCAATACTTTGAACTGGTGACCATCTTTCTTCAGGTCTTTCATATTGATTTGGATCCTCACCAGGAGGATGTAATATAGATATACAAACATTACCATCAGCGTATACATTAGGATGTAATAAAGGAGGATCAAATTTCAAATTTGGAGGACTCAAAGGATAATCCTTTGGGAAATGTAATATAGCAGGGAATACACCATTTTCATATGGAGTATCCGTTGGACCTTCTAAAAGACATTCCCAATTAAATAAATCATCTTCTGATAAGGGTCCTGCTATAATTCCTGGTGGAGGATCTCTTGAGAGTTGTTGATACTCCTTCAAGAGTCTTCTTTGAGCTGTTGAACGAGGTGCCATCGATATATATAAATAACTAATAGTTACCAATGTCTTCCGATAAATATAATAGGTCTTGTGATTAAAATGCTCGGTAATTAAAATTAGTACCGAGTAGAATCTCTAAGAACAAAAAAGCTGGAGACGCCGCAGTGTCGCGAACGTCGCAGTCAGTGGGTGGACTGAAAAATTGTGAAAAGTTCCCCGAACTTGACAGATCACTAGTGAGATAATAATTAACAATTAATTGAGGTAAACATATAATAAGACTTATTAAGCATGTCTTACTTCGTTGCCAAAGTTAAGAATGTTCTTAGTGGTGATACTGTAGTTTTAGTTCCAACTAAGACAAGTCAATTCCCTCCTCCAGAAAGAATTCTTACATTATCTTATGTTAGAGCTCCAGATACTTTTGAATCAAAAGAATATCTTCGAGAATTACTTATTGGAAAGGATATTAAATTTAAAGTTAATTATAAGAATCCTACTACTAATAGAGAATTCGGAGATATTCAAGCTCCAATTTTTAAATCTTTAATTGCTTACTTATTAGAAAAGGGTTTAGTTAAATTAAAGGATAACTTTAATGACCATGAAGGTGATATTTATTATGAATTAAAAGAAGTTGAAAATGGTGCTAAATTAAAAGATTTGGGTGTTTGGGCTTCTGAATCATCTGAAATTTCTGTAATTGATACTTTAAATGAAAATATCATTAATAAATCTCAGAAATATCCATTAAAGGTAATTGTTGAAAGAGTTATTAGTGGTGATAGAATTGTTGGTAGAATTGTGGCTAATAAATCTCAACATGTTGTAACTCCAATTTTATTGGCTGGTATTAAAACTCCAAGAACTGATGATGCTACTCAATCATCATCTGTTACCAAAGTTGCTCAACAAGCTAAAGTCTTTGTTGAAGAAAAATTATTAACTACTAAAGCAGAATTAACTATTAGTATTATTGGAGAAAATCAACAATCTGGTTTACCAATTGCTATTGTTCATCATCCTTCTGGTAATGATATCATTGAAAAATCTTTAGAATTAGGTTATGGTGAAATTGTTGATTGGCAATCTACTTTAATTGGTTCTACTAATATGGTTAAATACAGAAAGGCTGAACAAACTGCCAAAGCTTTAGGTAAAGGTTTATATGCCAATGTTAGTACCCCAACTGCTTCAACAGCAGTATCTCCAATTAAATCTTTAAAACCAGGTCTTACTGTTGATAATGTTACAATTGCTAAAGTTGTAAGTGCTGATACTTTGGTTATTAGATTAGGTAATGATGAAGAAATAACAGTTCAATTAGCATCTATTAGAGCTCCAAAACCAAATGATACTACTATAACTACAGATTCATTAAAGAGACAGGCTTTAGCATCTTCAGCTCGTGAATTTGTTAGAGCAAAAGCTATAGGTAAAACTGGTTCAATATTTGTAGATGGACTTAGACAAGAAAATAAAGAATTAGGATTTGATTCAAGATTCTTAGTTAGTTTTAAATTTGGATCTACCGATTTGAGTGAATTAATTGTTGAAAATGGATGGGCCACTGTAATTAAACATAACAAAGCTACAAATCATGAAAGATCTCATAATTGGGATAAATTAGTAGAAATTGAAGAAAATCAAAAGAAATTAGCTAAGAATGGGTTATATGCATCCAATTTGGATAAAGTTTTAACTGTTAGTAATAGAATTATTGATGCTTCTGAAAATGCTACTAAAGCCAAAACTTTCTTTAATGGATTCAAACAAAAGGGTAGAATTTCTGGTGGTTATTATATTGAATTCATTCCATCTATTAATAGAGTTAAATTATTTAATCCAAAGGAAGGTACTAAATTAACTTTAATTTTAGGAGGTTTAACTAATGAAAAATCAGAAGCTTTAGGTGAAAAGGGTCTTAAATTTTTAAATAAGAGATTTTTACAAAGAGGTGGAGTTGAATTTGAAATTTATGATCTTGATAAATTAGGATCATTTATTGGTAATTTATACGTTAATGCAAATGCATTAGTTCCTATTCAAGTATCATTATTAGAGCAAGGTTTAATTAAAGTTCATAATTTAGCTGTTAATTCTAATCCATTTGCAAGTGATTTAATTAAAGCTGAAGATTCAGCTAAAGAAGCCAAGAAAGGTATTTGGGCTAATTATGATGCTTCTGCCGAAGTTGCCCAAGCTGAAGCCAAACTTTCAGCACTTAATGTTGAAATTAAACCTAAATTCTTTGATATTGAAGTAGTTGATGTTGATAAAGAATCAGGAGTTATTTCATTCCAATACTTAGATTCCGAAACAGTTAAGAAATTCAATGAATTTAAAAATTCATTTAATCTGTTCCATGCTCAAGCTCCATCAGCTAGTGAAGTTTCTATTGATTTACCATTTAATTTGAAAAGAGCTCCAAAGAAAAATGATTTAGTTTCAGCTAAATTTAATGAGAATGGTAAATATTATCGTGCTAAAGTTATTGGTCATGATAAGATTAGTGGTAAATATGAAGTTAAACATTTAGATTTTGGAAATGTTGATAAAGTTTCAATTGGATCATTAAGAACTTTACCAGCTAAATATAATTTAATTAATTATCCTCAATTTGCTCATACTACAGTTTTACAAAATATTTCTTTACCACCTTCTAAGCCAACTGATTATTTAACAGATGCAATTTATGCATTAGAAGATTTAACTTTTGATAAAAAGTTGGTTCTTAGTGCTTTACCTTCAAGTACATTTGGTATTGAATATGATGGTATATTATATGATTCTGAACAATCATTAAAAGATCCAGATTATACTATTAATAAACAATTAGTTAAAGAAGGATGGGCCATTGTTAATAATAAGATCGTTAAGGATCAAGTTAAGGACTATGTTAAATCATTACTTTCTGAACAATCACACGCCAAATCTCAACATTTAGGATGTTGGGAATTTGGTGATGTCTCATTTGATGATGAAGATACTGGCTTATAGGGCTGCCGAGTTTTATTAGTTAGGTTTTCTGTTAAAAATATAAAATAGCATATACAGTTTAAATAAAAATTAAAATAAAAATATACATAATTAAACGTACTAAATTATTACTGTAGGTAGTGATTGCAAAATAAAAATCTGTTTGCAGCCCATATCTCCAGCCAATGGACTGGCTCGCAGGATGGTCACTAATTGTTCCATTCGCTTCCATAGAAAAAACAGAAAAAGACTTAAGTAATATTTTGCCGCCATTTGATATTGCGGAGCCAAGCAGGAAAAAATTTAGTAGTTGTTTCTTAGTTTCTTTTTTTTTTTTTTTTGCATTGCGGCCGGCCAAGCTGAAAAATTCAACAACGGATAAAAAAACTAAAAGTTATACTAAAACAAAAAAAACTAAAGACTTGTTGGTTATCCTTCTTGTAGGTTTAGTATAGCTAAGTTAAGTTTAACAAGATGAATCCCGCTGTTACCAACATTGTTATCATGCTTGTCATGATGCAAGTTTCTCGTCGTTTAGATTTAGAAGATCCAACTATTTTATTCTATGTTAGAGTCGCTTATGGTTCATGTCAAGCACTTGCCTTAGCTATTTATTTATTTGTTAGAGCTAAAATTAATGCTAAGAATGATTTAACTACTTTAAAATATGTTGAACCTGCTAATGCCTTTGGTGGAGAACCAGAACCAAAAGCTGTCGTTACCACTGTTAAAGAATATGATTTACAACAAGTTAATACTCAAATTAAAGGTATCTTTAGTGGATTAGCTATGATGGGATTTATGCATATTTATTTAAAATATACTAATCCATTATTTATGCAATCTATTTCTGGTATTAAATCTGCTTTAGAATCTAATATTGTTAAGATTCATCTTTTTGGTTCTCCTGCCACTGGTGACTTAAAGAGACCATTTAAAGCTGCTCCAGGTTTCTTACAAGCTTTAACTGGTGGTGCTGATGTTTTAACTGATAAACAATCAGTTGAAAATGCTGAAATTAGTGGTAGAGGTGGTATTAAAGAAGATTAATTGATATATTATTTTGTATACATTTTCAATTCTTGTTGTTATTGTTCATAATTTTAGAAACATACATATATATTGCTAATTAATTCTATATAACACATACACATTCATATACTTAACCTTTTTTAATGTTTAACTAATATACACTCTTGATCTTTCCCTCTTACAAATCCTAATATATCAAGAAGTTTGGCACTATATACTAAATTCTCAACTGTCCAATTACCCTTATTATATATTTCTGGTATATGAGTATTAAGTTCAGGAATTAAGTTTTGATAAATTTGTTGATATTGTAAAACTTCTTCATTAGAAATATCTACTTGTTGTTGTAATTTTTTAAAATCATCATGAATCCATTTTGGTAAATAATTATTTTCATCTCCTTCTAAATTATCTTGAGCATTTGGGATATATTCTTCACGATTAACGCATCGTATCAAGTATAATAACCAAGCTTGATCTTGAAATTGAGCTTCAAGAATTGATTCATAACTCAGAAATCCAAAATGAATTAATAATGATTGTTGGAATTTCTTATCCTTCTTATAAACTGATTTCAAACTTATAAGTTTTGATTTATTTTCAGCAATTAAATCCTTTTCTAAATGTTTAATTTTCTTGATGGCCTCTTGATAAATCTTAGTTTGTGAATTAATATAGGTAAGTATTGAATCGTGATTAGCACTTGATTTGGGTATTTTATTATTTAATAATGCCATTTTATTTTCTAAGGCAGCTCGTAAATGATTATAACCAGCTAACTTCATTCTTAAACTAACTCCATTATTCTCCCATCTATTTTTCACTAAGAATTGAAACAATTCAATTAAATTAGAAGGTAAATTATCTTTACTAATGAAATATAAAATACCATCAGTGTATTGCTTAATATCATTGGATTGAATGTCAGATTCTGAACTGATTCTAACAATAGAAGTTGTATAATCATGAATAGATGGTAAAGTGATTCCAAAGTCTTTAATTTCTTGTACCATTTCCAAAGGAACTTTTATTTTTAAAGCTACTGAATCAGCAATATTATTTTCAAGTGCAAATCCATAAGCCAATAATAATTCTTCATTTCCCTTCATACCATAATTATTATATAATTGATCTCCAAAAGTAGGATTGTCCAGTTTGAATGTAAATGAATTAGAATCAACTAACCAATTTACTTTTGCCTTAGGATCATGATTTAAAAGATCAACCAATGGTAATAACATTGCTTCATCTTGTTTTATGTCTCTTTTTATTGATTCCTTTAAAAGGTATGTTGGAAATGATCTAGATTTTAATATTAATGATGCCCATAAGTAATTAGGGAAACTAGTCCAATTTTCAACTTTAGAAGCTTCTTGTTCAAAATATTTATCAAAATCTTCATTCTTATAAAATTTATATTCATAATAGAATTTCATATTTATGAAATGTTCAGTTGGTTTAGCAACTGTATCAGGAATTAAATTTATAATCTGCCACCATTCTTCAACTAATTGTTGAATATTTTCAGGCAATGAATTACCTAAATTAGTACCTTTCAATAATTCTTTATCACTAGACTTCCAAGTGTATGGTGAGTTGATTTGAAATAATGTTGGTAATAATTGTATATATGGTGAGAAAAATGAATCATTAATTTGCCTCTCTCTTGCAAGATACAATTTGAGTAATGAATTGATATTCGAAGTCTTTTGAGTAATTTCTTGGTACGAAGTTAAATTATCAAGTTTGGAAAAGGATTCAATAGCTGTTTGTAAAGTTATTACTAAATTTAATGGTAATTTTATTTGACCATCATCATCTTCTTCTTCATTTGCAGCTTGTACATCATGGTAGAAGACTCCAATATTACCATCTGCTACTGGCTTAATTTCTAAATTTGAAGAAAGTTTTGCCCCGTTTAAAGTGGACCATTCCACCAATTTGGTAACTCTATCACTAACACTCATTATAACCCCAGATACATACAGTTTATTAAACAGAAGCAATCATTTATTTAGTCCATAAGCTCAAATTGTCCTTTAGGCTATCTGAAAAATTTCAGTGACCTGCATACAGCCCCATGGTGAGATGATTTTTTTGGACCATATGGACTTTGGATATTCAAAGGCCCTAATTGTTTAGTAGTAGATCATTATTGTACTAACTAAGCAATAATGTTAAAGATCAGTAGAAGTACATTAAGAATAACCAGGGATTTGAACCTTGGAGCTACTTGTGTATCAAGAAGATTTATAGGTTCATCCTTAGTAAGATTCAATCAAGCTAATGATAGTAAACCTTCGACTAACAAGCTGAATGAAACCTCAAGTCCTAAGAAGAGACCATTAAGTAGAGTGGCTATTGGAGGTACAGCTTCAAAGAAGAAATTTGTTTCAAATAGTGCTGAATTTGCATCGTGGAAAGCAGTTATGTTATTACTTGTTCTTGGAGGTGCAGCTTCATATTATTTTACTAAAGAAAAGGAAAGGTTAAGGTTACAAAAAGATGTTGAATCGAAGAAAAGTTATGGTAGACCATTGATTGGGGGACCTTTTAACTTAGTTGATGAGAATGGTAAGGAATTCACTGAACAAGACTTGAAGAATGATGATAAGAGATTTTCCATTATATACTTTGGTTTCACTCATTGTCCAGATGTATGTCCTGATGAATTAGATAAATTAGGTGAAATGTTAGATGAATTGAAATCTAAGGATAATATTGAATTATTACCACTTTTCATTACTTGTGATCCAGCTCGTGATTCTCCAGAAATTGTTAAACAATACTTGTCAGATTTCCATCCTTCAATAAAGGGATTGACTGGAACATATGAGAATGTTAAAAAAGCTTGTAAACAATATAGAGTCTATTTTTCCACTCCACCCGATGTTAAGCCAGGACAAGATTATTTAGTTGATCATTCGATTTTCTTTTACTTGATGAATTCTGAAGGAGCTTTCGTTGATGTTATTGGTAGAGAAGTTACTGCTCAAGAAGGGGCTGAGAAAATCAGGAAACATGTGGATGCATTCATTCCTGAATCTGAAATTCAAAGGAGAAAGGAATCTTGGTTTGGATTCCTTTACAAGTAATTAAGTTTTCTTGACATTAAATTTTATGCGTTATGTAATTAGACATTTTATAAATGCATTCTTGGGGGATTTTTCCATGTACATAGTCAGAACCCTAGAAAATATAAGTATAAATGTAACCATTTACAAATAATTTAATTAGCAACTTAACTTAATGGTAGTGATAACAATCCCCCATTAAGTTGTGTAAAAGAATATTAGTATAAGCCTAGCTTAAATTATACAGGAGCTTCCCCGTAAGCGCATGCTCATACAAAAATTTATTTTGACTCGAATTGAAACAATATTACAAATATTATTATCCGTTTATTGTGTCTATATAATTAGGTAGAATACTCATAACAGGCATTGAAGAATTCAATCTCATGCTGTAAGGCGGCTACGAAGGCTTGTTCACTGATTTTTCTATCTTCATCAGTCTTGGTAACTCTAATGACTTCATCTTTTAAAAATTGCACCCATTTGGTGAAGTCTGGACCACCATGTAATTTTATCCATTCCAGATGTTTATATGGTAAGTCTGAGGGAATTCTATGTTCGTTATACTCTACCCAACCCAAGTAAACCTTTTCTAATACATACATGGTAGTAATTAATTCTACATACGATTGACAATCAAAAATCAAATAATTAAGGAAATCAAGGTATTTCTGAACTGCTGGCAAGGTAAGAGCAGGCTCCTCTAACATTGGTGATACCTTAGTCTTAATATCATCTAAGCTCTCTTCTTTTAATTCCGATAAACACTTATAGAAGTAATCATTTTCATCATTTGATACAAAACCAATTTGTTTTCCTAAGACAATTGAAGGTTGAGGATCATCACATAAAGCTAATACTTTACCAAATAAGTTCAAACCTATATTAAAGAACTTCAAATCTTGAACTAAGTAAGTAAACAACTTATAGTCTGGTAAAGTTCCTTGACAAAGTTCATTTGTTAATGGGTGAGAAATTGATTCAGTAAATTTCTCTTCATATTTAGCAATAAGTGTGTCAACGATATTAGTAGACATATTGTGTTAGGCTTTAATTCTAATTTGAATGTTGATTATAAAACACACCTGTTGATGTGATATTAACATGTCTATTTATACAAAATGGGCCCAATTGGATCTAGTTAAATGTTGTCTAAAGTTTATTGCTTTGGAAAATTATATGCGCTTACATGTCTAAGGCCTGAGATATTTAACAAAATGAGTTCATGATATAAAAAGGATCCGAAATATCACCATTTTGATGCTTGGATGGTTACAAGAGTATCAGAACTAGTCCTAATGGTCAGTATTAAAGGTGAAGAAAGTTATCCTGAAAAGGTACCTTCAGTTGAAGTAGGTAGTGAGGAATCTCACTCAGACACAACTCATTTACAATCAAAATATGTCTCTTGGATATATAAATTAGATGACTTTGGTATTGAAACTAGAGGTATTGAAAGAGTCAGCAGTGAAGAAAGAAGACAATTGGCTTCTTCAAAACCTCGTTATTATCAATTTGTTCATGTTATTGGGTTATGGTTTTCTGCTTGTGGTGGGTTGACATCGATGTCATCATTCTTCTTGTCAAGTTTTCTATTTGGATTAAATATGAGAGATAGTATGGTAAGTGGATTAATAGGAATGATTATTGGTTGCTTAGTTCCTGCCTACTGTTCCACCATGGGTCCTAAATCAGGTTGTAGACAGATGGTTGGTGCTAGATTTTTATTTGGACAATGGGGTGTCAAATTTGTTTCCTTAATTTGTATCGTTGGTGGAATAGGTTGGTCAGTTGTTAATTGTGTACTTGGAGGACAAATTTTAATTTCAATTAACCATAATATTCCATTGTCTGTTGGGATTGTTCTTATTTCTGTTATTAGTTTGATTATAGCAATCTTTGGTATTAAAGTTGTGTTGAAGTTCCAAACCATTATGGCAATTCCTTTATTCGTGGCTACTATCTTATTTTATGTAGTTGTTTGTAAAAGAACTGACTATATTCATGCTGCAAATGAGCTTATCAAAGAAGCAAATTATTCCTCTATAACTACTAGAGGTAATTGGTTATCATTTTTTACTCTTGGTTATTCAGTGACTGCTACATGGGGTTCAGGAGCTTCTGATTATTATATTTTATTTCCTGAAGAAACTCCTGGTTATCAAGTATTTATTGTTACTTTCTTAGGTATTACTATCCCATCTACATTTGTTGCGGTTCCTGGTACATTATGTGGAGTCATTGCATACGCATATCCACCATGGCAAGATGCTTATAATTCATTTGGTGTAGGTGGATTGATTAATGAAGTATTCAAACCATGGGGGAGGTTTGGCTCTTTTGTGGTGATTATTCTTTACATTTCATTGATTTGTAATAATATCATGAATACATATTCTATTGCTTTTGAATTTCAATTAATTGATGTCAAATTAGCTATAGTTCCTCGTTGGTGTTGGGCTATATTAGTCACAATTATTTACATTGTTTTAAGTATTGCTGGTAAGGAGCATTTCTCAACAATTCTTAGTAATTTCTTACCTATGTTGGGATATTGGATTTCTATTTATATTGTCATTTTATTAGAAGAAAATCTTTTATTTAGATCATCTGTTAAAGTGAGAAGTCTTCATTACAAGGAATTCGATGGAACAGATGATTCCAATTGGAATTATAATTGGGCTAATTGGGATAAACCAAGAGGTAGAACTATGGGATTAGCTGCTGCACTTGCATTCTGTTTTGGTGTAGTTGGTGCAGTCATGGGTATGAATCAAGTATATTACCAAGGACCTTTGGCCATAAAAATTGGTGATTATGGTGGAGATATTGGATTCTGGTTAGCAGGAGCATTCACAGGTATTACATACCCTGTGTTTAGGTACTTGGAGTTAAGAAAATTCGGACGTTAATTGTGGAAGTAAAGTAAAGTTGCAAAAAAAAAAGATAACACTCGGCATCGGAACTCGGAAACCGAATCTGGCAGTGTCCGCCGTACAAACATATGCGAATTTATAGATATGTAAGCTGTAGCTTTTTAGAAAATATTAATACAGACATATGACATTAATATATGACATTAACTAAAACAATGAGTGGATTAAGTAATGAACAAATAGATACTTTCGATAGAGAGGGGATGCTTTGTTTACCTGGATTTCTTTCACCGGGTGAGATAAGCACAATGTTGAAGAGATCTCATGAATTATTAGATGAATTTGATATATCTAATCATCCATTAACTCAATTTAAAACAAATGATAATGATCATGTAGGTGATGAATATTTCTTTAACTCAAGTGATAAAATAGGGTTTTTCTTTGATGTTGATGCCTTTGATGACTCTAAACAATTGAAATTTCCTGTTTCTCAAGCAATTAACAAAATTGGTCATGGTCTACATATGATCGAACCAACATTTGCTGACATTACTCTTAGTGATAAGGTTAAAGCCATAATCAAATCATTAAAATATGTTGACCCTAGAGTATTACAAAGTATGCTTATCTTTAAACAGCCTATTGATGATAAAGTGGCCAATGAAAGATCGAATGCAGTGCCTCCACATACTGATGGCACCTTCTTATTTACTGAACCTCAGACTGCCATTGGATTCTGGTTTGCTTTAGAGGATTGTACTATTGATAATGGATGTTTGTCATATTTGCCAGGTTCTCATAAGGTATATCCTATAACGAAACGTTTCGTTAAGATTAATCAAGGTAAGGACGGATGTAATTTCAAAAGTGTAGGTGAAAATGAAAGCGTAAAAGAAATCCCCACTGAAGGTTATAAGACAGTTGAATGTAAAGCAGGTTCTTTGATTCTAATTAATAATTCAGTGTTACATAAATCAGAGAATAACCGTTCGAAGAAGTCAAGATTTGCCTATGCGTTCCATGTAATTGATGGTACTGCTAAATATGACCATTTGAATTGGTTACAGGTTCCTCCAGGACCAGAAGGGGGTACACAGTTTACAAGATTATATTAGGTATTAGGTATTATAAATAAAATTTTATATTTCGTCGGAATCATTAAAGTGAATATGTAAATAAATAATTCAATGTAACTATGTACAATAATAGAGTAGAATAGAATAGAATAGAAATTAACAAGTATGACTATCTGATGGATTAATCAATTTTCCTTGCCAACTGTAATACTTATTCATATCAACATGATGTTTCTTTCCACTATTTTGTTCATACATTGAACAACCATAAATATATGCATATGGTGGTGTATATAAATGCAATGACACAGATGCTTGATCCATCAATGGATTAGATATTTTATGTAATCCAATTTTATCCGAGATATAACCAACTTGATCTCTTGTCATTAAAGTTTCTTGTTTACATGATAACTTTTTTGGTTCATCTTGATCTGGGATATCATAAAGGGATTCAACTAATTCACCCAGTAAAATTTTCATACAACAATGAGCATTCGCATGATCATGAATTGCTGATGACTTTCCTGGAGACCATACTAATATTAATAAATTAGCATTATCATTGATATTAATTATACCATTACGGGAATAATTCCTAGAAGGATCATAAAGAGCATATTTCAACCAATCAGCTTCATCAGAAGTGTAATTATCCATCAATGATTTAATAGTTTCTACATCTATATCCTCTGAGTGAAGTCCTTTACCATCTAACACCTTTTTCAAATCTTCAATTAATTTATAGAATTGAGAGTCCTTAGGTAAACTATCAATAGTTTTGGAGGCAGTATCGATGGCAAGATGTTGGATTCTATCCTGTATGCTTCCACAAGCATTACCAACAGAATTGGCGTTATTTGATCTTTCAAATACACCTGGAGTATTGTTTACAGTTAACATTTTGAATATTTTTTTTTGTGGTTGTGGTTGTAGTTGTGGATTCTAAAGAGCTTTCCTAGTTGACTTTATTATGTGTGAATGAAAGTAGATAGTCAGTACTGATAACTACGTAAATGTTATGAGTATAAACCGAAATTTGCTTTTATTGTAGTAGTTAAAAACCCCACTAGAAGAATAATTAGGGACATTTTAAGATGACTTTATACTTTTAAAAAATTGTCTAATCGCACGCTTAAAACTAGAAGTAAAGTTCCTAAATAGGCAGGTGGGCGGACTACAAACGAGCGGCCCATTCTTTGAGCAAATTTATCAGGCGGTCGTTAAGAGGTGAGCGGCAATAAATGACGACAACCTTCCTATTTGGGATAATTTGAAACACCTTAGTAGTTAATACAACGTAAGACACGACTGATTTTTTGTACCCCCTTGTAAAAAGGCTACGTGTTATTCCAATCCAAGATAAGACTGACGATTTACTCATTATTTATTTTCATGTTTACACCTCCTTCAGAATTGTAGTTATAATTGCATATTACTTTTATTAGAACGTGATAATGTGGGATAAAAATAGTACTACAACGAGGAAAGATAAGAGACTGGTAAAGGCATATCAACAAATAAAGGATCTAAATTCAATCAACACCACATGACGGGACTCAGTGCCCGTTGTTTAACACAAAATATAAAATGAAATATGTACTAGTAAAACTAAGGGCCGCTAATATATAATCGGCACTTTCTACATTAGGTAAAATTCTTAACTACGAGGGTGCGGGGTTTGAATAATTTTCTTCATTCCCGGACCCTAAAAGCCGCTTCCCCCAAAGAAGAAAATAGTGACCCTTTTCAGCGGCCTTTCGTTTGAGCTTCTAATTCCGTTCCCACCAAATCATTATTTTTAAGAGTCATTAGTAAGAAACATGTAGAAGTCAAAGATTTTGTTATCAACCTCTAATAATTATAAATATCAATTGTAATCACAATTGTAATTACACATTCCTAACGTGAATTATACAGATATGAAAAAATAATATAACCTAGCATATATAATATGTCAGACATTAGCGAAAATATAAAAAAAACGGATTCTAATGCACAAACTGTGGCTCCACCACAACTTAGTTTATCCGATGATACTACTAATAATGATGATAGCGATAGCTGTAATAATAATGGGAAAAGCTTACCTGAAGATAAAGACAATACCAATGCCAATAATAGTCAGGACAATCATGACAATGATAGTATAACCCTAAGCTCAGAAGATTGTGCACATTCTTCAAAACCTTTTGCTACAAGGCTCAAGAATTTACTCTTTGAAGAATTTGTTGAAAAGTTCACTCCTGTTTACTTTGTATCTATTATGGGAACGGGTATTTCATCTAATATCTTATATAATTTTGGCTACCCTGCTCATTGGTTAAGAGTATGTGGTATTATAATGTTTGTGATTGCTGTCATACTATTTTTAATAACATCGTTGATGTTTTTACTTTCTTGTTACTATTATTATCCCAAGAGAATCATGCAATACAATTTAAATCCTAATATTGCTGTTTTCATGGGCTGTTATGCTATGGGCTATATAACTTTAATTAATTTTATTTTTTATTTGGACAAAGTAGATATAATATTTGTCTGGGTTTTATGGTGGATAGCTATCATTGTATCAGTTTATACAGCTTTCATAACTGTATTCTTTTCAATTTTATCAAAATTATCTAGTGAAAAGATTAATATGAATGAATTAAATTCGACTTTATTATTGCCAATTGTTGCAATTACTGTGGTGTCATCTTCAGGGCATATAATTTCCCCATCATTGAAGACACTCAATCAGACTTTAATTACAGAAATATTGAGTCTCATATTATGGTGTATTTCCATTGCATTGGCTTTCATAATAATAACTATATATTATCAAAGACTTATACTCCATAAAATCCCCAGTACACAATTAATCTTTACAAGTTGGTTACCAGTCGGATTTTTAGGTCAATCTTCATTCAGTATTATGATGTTCGGTAAAAATATGTATGATTTAATAGAAGATAAATCTGTGGGAAATATATTCATTGTATGCTCTACAATGATTGGAGTGTTTTTATTATCATTTGGTTACTTTAACACTTTCTTGGCTGTCATCTCGACTTTATCAAAGATTAGACCATTTGCTAAAGCAGAACTAATTCATCCCCACATCAAGAAAGGTTATATTATGAAATTTAATAAAGCATTTTGGTCAATGACTTTCCCCTTAGGAACTATGGCACTTTCCAATAATGAATTAGGTAAAGGATTATTTGGTAAAGTGATATATCCACTCAAATTCTTTAGAGTCTTGGGTTGTATATATTCCGTAGCTTTATTTGCAGTCACTATTGCATGTCTCATTGGAATTATTTATACTTGCATCAAATTGGTCAAGGGTTTATTTAGAAAGAACACTATAGATATGGTATAAATTTAGCAGCATTAAATATTTATTTAATAGAAATTCATTTTTTGCATCCATAAAATCAATGTCTATTTTTCTGTACATTGTGTAGATGGTCGCGACACGGAAAAACACGCTTAAATTAAATTTCTGTTATTGAATTTTTCAGTCTATGTCTATATATAGTAGAAGCTGTTGAATAGCCATACCTTTTTCAATGATAGAGAAACCACCCAGTTTACCACCTGGATATAAGCAGGGTAAATGGAGGTCGTATTTATCGACACAGATTTCTCCTCAACTCCTTCAACAAACCCTCATCACTTCTACTGATCGATTTTTCATAATATTATTAACATGTCTAGGTTTCATAATTAGATTGGCAAAGTTATGGTTACCAGCACGTATTGTATTTGATGAAGTACATATAGGTACTTTTCTTCGATTTTATTTTAGAGGGGAATTCTTTATCGATGTACATCCTCCATTAATGAAGTTAATTTACTTTTGGATAGCATTATTATTTGATTGGAATGGTAATATGGAATTTAGTAAGATTGGTCAACTCTATCATGCTGATCCTGATCATGAATTTCCTTATGTAATGCTTCGATTGTTTTCAGCATCATGTGGAATTCTTACTGTCCTATTAACATATTTGATATTACGTTATTCAGCTTGTCGATCATCAGTAGCATTCTTTGGAGCTGGATTAGTTCTTATTGAAAATTCATTGATAACTCATTCTCGATTGATTCTTTTAGATTCTCCATTCTTGTTATGTATTGCACTTGTTGTATTTGGTATGAAGAGACTTCAATTACAATCTAATCCATTTCTGATTAAAGGAATTAAATTCTTGGTAGTAATTGGTTGGGCTTTGGGTTTATTAACTTCAATTAAATTAGTTGGTCTTTTCACCATAGCTTGGTGTGGTATACTTACAATTCAACAAATATGGAGACAATTAGGTGACCTTGATATTAAAGTAAGTACTTGGTTTGGTCAAATATTTGCTAGATTACTATGTCTTGTAGTATTACCAATAACTATTTATTTATCCATATTTATGGTACATTTTGAAACTCTACCATTCAGTGGTGAAGGTTCAGGAATTATGTCACCTATTTTTAAATCTGGTTTAGGAGATTATGAATATTTAACCAATCAACCTATTGATGTTTCATATGGAAGTACAGTAACTTTAAAACATTTAGGTACAGAAGCATATTTACATTCTCATAATTTCACTTATTGGTCAGGAACTGGTGAACAACAAGTTTCCCTTTACGAATTTATGCCTGATGATAATAATGAATGGATTCTTGAAACTAGAAATAAGAATAGAGAAGGTCAATTACAAAAGAAATTTCGTCCAATAAAAGATGGTGATACAATAAGATTATTTCATAAATCAACTGGTAAATATTTACATGTAAATAATGAAGTTAGACCACCAATGTCAGATCATGATTATACAAAAGAAGTAAGTTGTAATAGTAATCGAGAAGAGTTATTGGGTAATATTAATTATGAATTCAAAGTTAGAATTGTTTCCAAGACTTATTATTCTGACAATGAATTACCATTACGGAAACTTCAAGCAACTAGATCAATTTTCCAATTAATTCATGCTGATTCTAAGTGTATACTTATGAGTCATCCAGTAAGATTACCTGATTGGGGGTTTGGACAATTTGAAGTTTTATGTGTTGATGAACCAACCATTCCAAATACCTTATGGTATATTGAAGAAAATCATCATCCATTAATAGATGATGATAAGAATTATGCTAGAGTTAAATTTCCCCAGTATAATTTCTTTAGAAAATTATGGGAATTACATAAAACTATGTTCAGAATAAATCTGAGCTTTACAACTCATCATAGATATTCTTCTAAACCAGAAACTTGGCCATTTGTATTAAGAGGAATTAATTATTTTAGTAATGAAGGTATGACAAAATATATTAATGAAGATCCATCTCATATTTATCTATTAGGAAATGGAGCTATTTATTATACTGCCAATTTAATCATTCTTATTACATTTATAAAATTATCCTTCTACATGTTTAAACATTTAAATCCATTTACAATCCCTTATGAATCATTACTGATATCTTCATACTATCAAAATAGTTTTGAATATCTTCTCGGTTGGGCATTCCACTACATTCCCTTCTTTTATATGAATCGAGAATTATTTTTACATCATTATTTACCGGCATTATTTTTCTCCATCTTATTAACAGCACAATTTATAGAATATCAATTATCTAAGCGGAGACAATGGGGGATTTTCTTAATTATAATTATTCTGATTAGTGCCTTATATTGTTTCTGGAGTTTTATGCCAATAATTTATGGTTTAAATTGGACAAAACTGCAATGTAATCATGCCAAATGGTTATCAAGTTGGGATATTGATTGTATGACTTATTGATTCAGAATGCAAAATAAAACAAAATTGACATTATATTATATTTTATTTTTATCGTCTAGATTCCGCTATACCTGTAGCCACCTCTGTTATTAAAGATTCACACCATTTAAGTAATTTATCCTTTTCTTGTATTTTCCTTATCCGTTCTTGTTCTATATCTCTTAATTCTTGAGTTAACCCATCTATAATTTTTAATTGACTAGCTGGTGATACTCCTATACCGGGTAAAGAATCAATTAACATAGTAATTTGTCGAGATTTTAGTATTATATCTGTTGCTAATTCATTTAAAGTATTTTCAAAATTAGCTTCATTATCTGCTTGAGCAGCCACTGATACATGATTTGAATTTGTAGCTGTTTGTTTACCACTACCATTAGCACTTTGTTGAAGTTGACTATCAGGCAGTTGCTTTTGTTGTGATTGTGGTTGTTGTTGGCCAGGCAAGGGAGCATTAGCAGCTATATTGATTATAGAATTGGGTTCATCATCAAGTAATGCTGGCTCACTATTGGAATTAACATAATTGACTGTCGCATTGAATTGTTCCACCAACTGGTCAAGACAGATCTGTAACTGAGTTAATCTGTCCGCCATTTTTGTAGTACTTAGTATATTTGTTAGTTATAAGGTCTTAGTTATGTGTGATAAGTACTTAGAACCGGTTACTTAAGTATCAGTAGTGCTTAATTAGTTGTTCTACTAAGTGCTGGTTGATGTCCATAGATTCTTAAGTATGGATGGATGTCTGTTTTAGGAAATGCTCGTAGCATAGTCAATTAGTGGACGTGTGGATGTGCCCCAATATTTTTTCCCCTGCCTAAATCAGTAGATTACTAAGAAGTACAATACTCCACTATTTAGTGATTTAAGTTTAGTAGTATTATCCATTGGATAGTGTTATAGAGTGTATTTAATGGAAATCAAATTAATTCACTATGAGTAGTTATATACTGGAAACTCCTACTTGGCAGGAAGATTCAGAAGTTACTTGTTGCTTCTTATGTCATTCAGCTTATACGTTTTTTAATAGAAGGCATCATTGTAGAAAATGTGGAAGAGTTGTATGTGGGAATTGTTCAGAAAAGTCAATTAAATATTTCCCTAATACATTAGTAATTCATCCAAATGGGGTTAGAACTCTTCATAATCCTTATGAGACTTATAAGACATGTGATGAATGTGTGGATGAGATCAAAATGATAAGACGAGCATTATTCGAAGTGAATCCTTCATCTTCATCATCTCAAGGTGATGATGATCCAGTAGATTATACTGGTTCTAGAGGTAGTAGTATAAGTAGTAGTGTGGCATCTTCTTTTACGAATGGTAATAATAATAACCATAATAATAATAATAACCATAATAGTGCTCATCATAATAATGTTCTCAGTCATTTTAATGTGGGGAGTGAACTTCTTAGTGGACATAATCGTCATGATCATGATAATGATAATGATAGTACTACCAAATATAGTGCTAGAACTCATACAAGACTTATAAGATCATCTACTCATTCATCTATAAATCATAGTCGTCATAGTCATCATCGTAGAGATGATACTAGTGATATGAATTTGTGCCCTGTCTGCGCCACAGATTTATTAAAGTCATATATAAGTCAACATAAGAAACATATTGAAGAAATTACTAATGAAGATTTTGAAAAATTTAAAGAAGGTCATATTAATGACTGTCTAACTGATTTTGATTTTAATGCAGAAAATCAACGATTTAATTCTCCTGATAGACCTCATCCTCGGAATAAAATGCTTGTTTATAATATACCACCAATTCCTAAACCAAAATTTGAGAGTATACCTAATTTACAAGCTGCATCATCAGTTGATACAATAAGACAATCAGAAGGTAGAAGTGATAATGAATCTATAACATTATCTCAATCTTCAATTACAAATGTTCTTGATGTAGTTGTTGGATCTGTAACTTCAAATGCTACTATTGAACCATCAGCAGAAAAGGATAAAGAATATCTTGATGATGGATTAGATAATGAATGTGTGATTTGTTTAGAAGAACTTAAACCTGGTGATAAAGTGGGAAGATTAGAATGTCTTTGTGTATTCCATTATAGTTGTATTAAGGACTGGTTTAATAAAAAAGGTTATGGAGAATGTCCTGTTCATTTCTTGCATAAATAGATTTTTATTTGGCATTATTCTTCTTTAATATTGGTTGGTCAATTTCTTAATATCATTGATATGTTTTTATTTCTAAGGTGGAACTATTGGATAATGTTCTGGTTAATTTGATTATTTATTTCATGTTATTTTATTTTATATTATAGTATATTATTTTATTTTATTTTCTGTGTTGGTTTATTATTTGTTACTTTTGGTTATACTTTGTTTAATATTACAATATTTTTGTCATTAACTCCTATAAAACTATAATTACCCAATAATTAATATTTACTGTCAAGAACCAATTAATGTTCAACGTTCAACGTTCTTCACGATCTTTATCATCTCTACCTCTACTACCTTTTCTTTTATTCTTTTCATGAAAATCTTTAGTTTGTCTAATTGCTTCAGCTGTTGCCTTATCAACATGGAAATGTAAAGCTTGTAATACTTCCTTTGAAGGTGATGGATCCTTTGGTAATCTTTTACCTAAAACACTTTCAATTCTTAAATACATTTCTAAATCATATTGAGTAACTAAAGATATTGATTTACCTGATCTTCCTGCTCTAGCAGTTCTACCAACTCTATGAATATAAGCTTTTGAATCAGTTGGAATATCATAATTTATTACTACATCAACTGATGGAATATCTAAACCTCTAGATGCAACATCAGTAGCCACTAAAATATTAGCTACACCAGATTTAAATTTATTTAAAGATCCTAATCTTTGAGCTTGAGTTAATTGTCCATGTAATGGTACAGCTGAAAATCCTAAAATTCTAGCTAATAATGCAGTTCTATGAGCATGAGCAACAGTTCTTGTAAATATTATAATTGATTTCCCCATAAATTCATTTAATAAATGGATAAGGAAAGTATTTTTATAACCATCACTAACTAACATCATTGATTGAATTAAATTATCAGCCGTTTGATATTTAGATGATACAGCAACTCTTACAGGATTATGTAAAGAAGCTCTTTGTAATTTTTCAATCTTATTAGTCATTGTAGCAGAAAATAAATAAGTTGTTCTCTTAGATGGTATAATCTTTAAAATTTTATCTAATGCAGGCCCAAAATCCATATCTAATAATCTATCAGCTTCATCCATTACTAAATATTGTAAATTTTTTAATGAAAATCCTTTAGTATGTTCTAAATGATCCATAATTCTACCAGGAGTTGCCACAATTATATGAGGTTTACGCATTAAATCTCTAGCTTGATCCATCATATCCATTCCTCCTACAATACATACCGATCTTAATCCCATTGATGAACCTAATGCATCAAAAGTTTCTTTTATTTGATATGCTAATTCTCTAGTTGGAGCTAAAACCAATCCATAATATGGAATTTGCGCACTCCAAAGAGCTTGTAATATAGGAATTGCAAAAGCAGCAGTTTTACCAGATCCAGTCACGGCTAATCCAATAATATCTTTACCTTCTAAAGCATATGGTATAGCTTCAGATTGAATAGGAGTTGGTTTAGTAAATTTCATTTGTTGAATCGATTCAAGTAATTCAGGAACTAACTTCAATTCATGAAAAGTCTTAAATTTCAATTCATCATCAGGATTTATAACGGTTTCCTTAGTAGTTTCTTCTATCTTATCATGATCATCTTCTTCGTCTTCTTCGTCTTGTTCTACTTGTTTCTGTTGCTGTTTCTGCTTCAACAAGGCGTTTCTTTTGATCTTTTCTGCTAAGTCCTTAACGTCCTGCTTCTTACTCTTTTTCTTAATCACACTTCCAGCTTTAGTAGACATGTTGCAGAGTTATTATATACAGTTATCGAGTTATTCAAAGGTGTATAGTAATAGCTTTTTTGTATGGGCCATCATCTCCATACAAATTTTTTTTTCTTTCCTGTACATACAAAAAATATATAGAGATGAGGATGAGAATATATTTTCCAAAATTTTAAATTTTTCAGAATATAGGTGGTTTATTAGGAGGTGAATAAGGTTAATACTTAAGAGATAATTAATAGAAATGGCTAAAAGAAGACAAAAGACCAGAACTCATAAGAAGATCTCGGAAGAGGAATTAGCCAAGATCCCCAGATCAATGGTAATAAGACTTGGATCAAGTTTAAAGAATCATTCCTTAAGTCAATTAGTTAAAGATTTTAGAAATGTTATGCAACCTCATACTGCTATTAACTTACGAGAACGTAAATCAAATAAGTTAAAAGATTTTATTGTTATGGCTGGTCCACTTGGAGTATCTGATTTATTTATATTTAATCAATCTGAACAAACTGGTAATATATCTTTAAGAGTTGGAAAATTACCTCGAGGTCCAACTTTACAATTCAGAATTAATTCATATTCTTTAGTTAAAGATGTTAGAAGAATATTAAAACATCCAAAATCAATAGGTAAAGATTCAAAAGAATTCTTAACTCCTCCATTATTAGTACTTAATGGATTTTCCAATAAATTAAATGAAGTAGAAAATCATGAAAAATTAATGATCACCATGTTTCAAAATATGTTCCCACCAATTCAACCACAACTGACAAGAGTAAGTTCAATTAAAAGAGTATTAATGATAAATAAAGATCCAGAAACTCAACAAATTGAAATTAGACATTATGCCATTAATACAAAATTAGTTGAAGAAAATAGAAATGTTAAAAAGTTAATTAATAGTCATCATAATTTAAAGAAAAATTTACCAAATTTATCTAATAATGCTGATATCTCTGATTTATTATTAGATCCATATTCAGTTGGTGGAATAACTTCAGATTCTGAAGTTGAAGATGATGCTATTGTTGAAATTAAGAATGAAAATAATAATATTCCTAATAAGAGATCATTATCGAATAATAATAAAAAAGAGGGAGAAGGTGAAGAAGAAGAATCTGGTCCTATTGGAACTCCAACTAGAAAGAGAGCTATTAAATTAACTGAATTAGGTCCTCGTATAAGTATGTCATTAGTTAAAATTGAAGAAGGATTAACTGGATCATCTAAGACTCTCTATCATTCTCTTGTTACTAAATCCAAAACAGATATTGCTAATTTGGAAAGATCTCATGCTATTAAACAAAAATTAAGGAATGAAAGACGAGCCAAACAATTGGAAAATGTTACAGCCAAGAATGCTAAAAAGGAAGAAAAGAAGGCAAGAAGAAAAGCTAGAGAAAATGGTGAAACTCAAGAAGCTAATGAAGATGATGATGTGTCTATGGATGAAAATGACAGTGACAGTGACAGTGATGGACCAGAGCTTAATCCTGATGATTATGAAAATGATAGTGATCTTTTCAGTGACATTGAAAAGTAATCTGATAGCATTATTACATAAAACTTGTATATTAATAATTCTAATAAATAAATTTAGCATATTACATTAATTAATGAATTACTTAAGTCTTTAAGTCTTTAATTTCTCTATCTCGTTAATCAAACCATTTATTCTACTTCTTAAGTTAATAATATCCACACTATCAGTGAGAGCTTTATTGAAATATCCTTGTGATTGTCTTAATTGGTAAGGTACTAACCCTCCGAATTGATTAATTGGATCTTGTAATCTTGAATTAGAAGGTAATGGATCTTCTTCAACTGTAATTGTACTTGAAAGCTTTTCTGATAAATTCTCTTTTCTATTTTTTAAACTTCTAGTTGAAATCAGGATAGAGTCCTTAGTACTTGATGAAGATGATGATATACCCTTTTCGGATATTACGTCTATAATCTCATATTCATCATCATTTTCTTTCTTTTCATGCTTATTCTTTTTCTGTTGCAGTAACTTACTTTGATGAATGGCTAATTTATTGATTAGATTAATTTCTCCAGTATTATCATTAATAGTAATTTCCTTACATGCATCATAGGGTCTATAATCAAAACTATTTGATCCAAATCGTCTTGATGTATAATTATAATT
Source organism: Scheffersomyces amazonensis (assembly GCF_036850825.1). NCBI lineage: Eukaryota > Fungi > Ascomycota > Pichiomycetes > Serinales > Debaryomycetaceae > Scheffersomyces > Scheffersomyces amazonensis. Next base: position 291,842 of record NW_027042746.1, on the reverse strand, counting down.
GGCTCTACTTAGATTTAAAAATCCATTGATATAGTTTAATCTATATTGGTCATTAACTAGTTTTTCATACTGTTCTATTAAATCTAGTAATTCTATTGTCTTTAAATCTATAGGAGATATATCTGAATCCGACTTTAGTTGAGGGTTCTTCGGTATATATTGTATGTGTGAATCCGACTCCAACTGTTTTAAATCCGGATTTGTGTTGATGTTAATGGAGATATCCTCTAAAGCATCAACTATCTTCTCTAACTGTTTAGTACTAGTCATAATCTTTACTAAGACTAAGGGTAGTTCATCAGTCATATAAGCACTTATACAGTAATTGTATTGAGGTTTTGATCTATTTTCTATTTTCCTGTGCGCAGATGAGGAACTCCGTATAATAAATATATTAAGTATGTCCTAACTACTATTAAAGCTTATATAAATTTTTCAATCTATTAAATTCGGTTCTTGGTAAGATATCATTAAATCCAAAAGGTTCTTGTAAACTTTCAGCTTGAATTAATTTAGTTTCTTCTTCTGATCGTTGTTTTACTCTCATTTGTTTACCATGTTCAAATATACTATAAATGAGTTCTTCTTCTCCAATTTCTCTCTTTATTGATGATCCATCACCTTCAGATATATATGCTATAGTAGCTAAATCATGTAAGATGTTTGCTGTTAATCCCCAAACATCATAGATCTTTTCATTTGTCACTTCATGCCTTCTCGAACCTAATCTACCCCATGATGATAAATCTTTCTTGACTCTTTTGGTCTTGGGCTTTGAAGTTGATTTCCGTTGTCTGGTTTTTATATTAGATCCAATTGATTCAGAAGTAACCTCTTTTACATCATCTCCAGATAATTGTTCTTCCAATTCCAATTGATCTTCATCTGACTCAATTTCCGATGCGGATAAATCTACAATCTTCTTTAACCATGGAACTTCTCTATCATTAGATTGTAAAAATGTATAAGTCCTCAAATCCCATGGAATTCCTCCCCATTTCACTTTATAACTATTTCTTTCTAAACTTTCTAAAGGTTCATCCTTAATCAATGGATATAAGAAATCTCTTAATGGGCAACTAAATACGCTTGAACTTTCACCAGGATTCAAATTGATAATATTTTGTTTATTGATTGCATCAGCATCAGTGAATTTCATAAATCCAATACATGGTCTGACTGATGAAAATGTTCTACTCAAATAACTTGGTAAAATATTAAGGTGTTCAATTTCAAATCCATAATTTTTTAATAAGAATTCATTATTGATACTAATTCCGATCTCTTCTTCCATTTCTCGTCTTGCCACTTGCCATTCTGATTCTAACCCTGTATCGGCTTTTCCACCTGGTAAAGAGATATGTCCAGGAAAATTCCTCAATTTAGATGATCTTTTGGTTAAGAGTACTCTTAATTCACCCAATTGACCCATAAAGAGGAGAATAAATACTGAAGAACGTCTTGAAATTGGGAGTCTATGCCAAATAGATAATGGCTGATTCTGATAATGTTTCGAGGCATAAGATCTAATGTTCTTTAGATATTTCTCTTCAGTCTCCTGACCCATAATCTCTACAGAATTAGTATAATTCTCTAGTGAAAATTAAAGATCTAAGTATACGATGAGGCACTGATTACAAGAATTTATTCGAGAAAATGTGGAGAATAAGAAAAAAAATACATCTGCATATCACATGGAGTAACTTTGGCCGACTGCCGGTTAAGCGACAAACAATAGAGCTACAAATTAATAGAATTTCTTGAATAGTTAATATTACATATTATACCATTATAGAAGTTCACTAAACTCTGTACGAAAGTTTAGAGTTTAAATATGAATATATATACTATGTCCTAGAAGAATTATTTCAATTATTTCTTGACTATGATATATCCCGGTTAAACATTCATCAAAGATTTCTCCTAAAATTACTTCATCTGCATTACAAAGATTAATTAATATTTTCCATAAACAATTAATATCAATTTTAATTCAATAAATTAATAATTGATGTAAAAGAATTAATCCATTAGAAATATCAGTTAATGAAAGTAATTCAATCTCTGTAAAGAATTCAATTAATGAATCCCTTATATCTTCTTCTTGTTGAGGATTTTGAATTTGTAAATAATCTAAGGCATGAGATATACCTCTTCTACTAATAGTTCTAGTCTTTAAACTTTGACATAACAGTTCAAAATCATGAGGTTCTTCAAGTTGTTGTTTTTCAATATCAATCTTTGATAATTGTAAATTAAACCAATTCAATTCAGAATAATCATAATCTCGAACCTTTTGAGGTGAACCTTTAAAATCTTCATATATATCTATTTGTTTATTCTTAGTAGATATATTTCGAAGTGGATCAACTTTATCAATAAATGATTGAATTGGATCTTTAGTTTCAGTAAAATCACTAGAAACTTTGACGGGTGAGAATTTATCAAGATTACTCTGGGGCAACTTCAGTTAATTCAAATACTGAATCAGGAATTTCTCTAATAAATGGTTTTAAATTATCAATTCCAATAATATATTCAACTTCATCTTTAATATTAGTATCAGTATTAAAAAGATCTAATTCTGAATCAAATAATACTGGATTAATTGTATGAACTTTAATTAATAAATTTTGAAAATAATTCATAAGATTCAGTAGATTTTAATATAATTATTAAATCAAGTAAATTAGTTATAAGTTTCAGATAATAACTATCACTTATAGGAATTTTATCAAGAGCTTTAAATAAAAATTCAAGTAAAAATTTAGTTAATTGAGATTTATATTGAATAATTTGCATCATAAGTTCATCATCTCCTAAAATATTAGTAGTACTAATAATATAAGATAATAATTTTATAATTGATTCATAAATTGGATCAATATCAATAATTCCAAGAATTAAATTAACTAATTTATCATCAACTTTATTAATAATTAATCCACAAATTCTTAAGAAATCTTCACAACTAAAGAATTGAAATACTTTTTTAAATAAATCATCATTTGAAAGTATAAGTGGTTGTAATAATTTAGGTTGACGTAATGAAATTTTTTGTAATAATTGATTAACTTCAGTTGAAAGATCTTCTTCTCCCATAATTGCATACTTTAATAAATTTATACCTTCACTTATAAGATCTAATTGATTAGATGATAAGAATTTTAGAATAGGATCACTTTGTTTATCAAATGAATTTATATTATTGGTAGGAATAATAATTGATTCATTAGAATCTAATATAGGTAATATTGATGGAATTATAGGTTTAACAATTACTGGAGATGGTGGAGATGGTGGAATTGGATTTGAAATTGGATTTGAAATTGGATTTGAAATTGGATTTGAAATTGGATTTACCACAGGATTAACTATAGGTAAAGGTTTAGAAGCCATTGAATTAGATTTAGATCGATTAACTTCAATTCTTCGAGGTTCAGTGCCACCAGAATTAGCTCTTGAAGATGGACGAGATGTTTGCTTTTGCTTTAATTTAAGTTCTTTATTTCTTTCAATAATAGATTCCTTTAATGAAGGTCTTGATCTCTTTATATTAATACTAGGAGTATTAATAATTATAGATGGTTTAGGTTTAGATCTTTCAATAGCTTTAACTATATTTGGTTCAAATTTATGTAATAAACCTTCAGCTTCTTCAGGAAATTTATCCCAATAACACCAAAATAATTCTTTAGCTGACAGTCTAACATTTGGATTAGGATCAGTTAAAAGTTTATTAAGAATTTTATTACAAGTATCTAATCCAGTTATAAATGAATTATTATTAAAAAATCTTAAAATTATAATTTGTAACCAAATACTAGCATATGAACGAGGTTGAAAATTTTTATCAATTGAACTAGTATAAATTCTTTGTAATAATCTTGAAGTATAAGTTGCATTAGTAAATATTGCACATATTGCCATATTGGCATTCATTGATGCTATATGTTTTGTACTTGAACTAAGTCTTATAAGACTTGGTAAATATAATTCAATTAATGAATCAAAATTATTTTCTAATATTATAGCTGCTTCTTTAATTAATTAACATCCATGAGCACTTAATGTTGTTCTTAAAGAATTAATAGCTTTACAAATCCCTTCAGAACAATCTTTTAAACATAAGATTATATTCTCAATAGATCCATTATTACCTCGATTAATTGATCGTAATTTAATTATATATTTCTCTCGATTAGACCAATTAAATTCAGTTTCTTTACTAGCAAATATTGGATTCATTTCATGAATTATTGAAAAAAATGATTCTTGATTATCATAATTTATTGGTTTAATGGATGTATCTACTTGATAATTAACTTTACTTAATAATTGATTTAACTTTGGATCTAAATCAGAATCTTGAGATTCTTCCGATTGATGAGAACCACTAAATTCATTATCATTAACTATTACAGGAGTAGGTGATCTTGTATGAGAAAGTTGAGGAACATTTTGGAATTTAGGACTTTCACTTCTTATCATATTTCGTTTTGGAGGAGGTTGAGAATATGTTGGTTTCTGAATTCGAGGAATATGCTGTAGTGGGTGTGGTTGTGGTTGTGATTGAGGATTATAAATAACTGTATCTTCTGAAATTCTACTTATAGAATCTCCAATTATATCATCCATAATTGAATCTTTAACATTTTGAGGTACATTCAGAATTTCTAATTCTCAAGCTAAATCAGATTTATATAATTTATTATGTCTCATATTATAATAATCATAATTCTTTAATACTATGAATAACATCTATTGAATTATTCGTTGCTAGGATTTTAGTTATATGAGTAATAAATTTATCAAGGTTAAAATGAGGATTTAAATTTAAAATTATATGATGTAACCAATTTATTGATTCAATTAAAATTCTTGTATTTCGATGTTTAAAGGCTACATCCCATTTAATTAAACGAGTTAGTATGCAAGATAAATCAGGTACAAGTTTAAAAAGTCAAAGTTTTCTTGTATTACCAATAATTATAAATCGATTAGGTGATTCAAGATCAAGTACTGTTGCATCTGCTAGAAAGGCTCTTGAAGCGTATTGGTTATCTGCTCCAATCGAACTAAAACTATGAGACAGAATTCCTAAATCTGGTATATCTGCTGCAATAGATAATGCTTCAATATATTTAGGTACTTGATTTAAATCTACAACTTCTTTCTTAACATGAGTCTTAAGTCACTAGATCAAGTTTAGTAGATGCTGGCTCATCTCTTGAAGTCATACGTCGAAATAATTCATCAGCAAAATTTAATGATACCAGTGACATTTTTCACAAGAGTAATCTTCTTTAATATACTGTCAGTAAACTTTAATGGTATTATATTATCTAAAGTTTACTTACTGATCTAATTATACTGGTTTATCACTCACAGTGGACTCGGTATTGACACTGTTTATGGCTCACGCGCACAAAATGTTTGTTTACCTATTTGGGTGCAGGTAAAATTCTGTCGCACTCGGTGTATTAATGTCTCTAATTGTATTAATACTGGAGTATGGGGGTTTGGTTTTGTAACAAGAGTGAAGACAGAGGTTGAGTAAGTTAGTAATACTCTACGGAGGGGTTTGGTTAAGGTAGTTGATTTGACCAAATAGCATAGAGCTTTAGAATCGATTGTGAATTAATAGTATAATTGATAGCTTATATATTTGATAGAGTATAAAAACCTAACTATTTCATAAAGGAGGAGGAGGAGGAATCCACCTTACTTAAATAGTTAGCGGAAATCAAGGAGTAGTGTAACGACATATAATTGATATGAGGGAATACAAAGAGTATCAGTAGTAGTATAACTTAATGAGACATTATTGAAATATCGGAGCCTTCGCGTAGATGAACCGTGTTGTGTGTAAGTAACGGTTAACAATATCGTATATACATGAAATTATGGAAAATTACCATGTTTTAAAATAAAAAATTCAACTATATTGAAGCTAACTATAACTATAAGATAAATTGAAATAATAGATTATCACGTCCTCAAGTTTACAACTATCACAACTTCTCTTAATTTACCCTGCACAATAAATAACTTAATTAAAACTATACAAATTATGCTTCCAGAAATATTTGTTCAATAGCTTCATAAATATAGGACGCCTCGTCATATACCGAATAACTACCTCTTCTCACGATATCCTCATCCTCATCCTCATCCTCATCCTCATCCTCATCTTGATCCTCATCTCTCAGGCTAGATTCCAATATACCTGCAAAACTTAAATCATTAAAAATAATCTTACTTCCATCATATATAATATTGGATTTATCGAGAGAGCCTATCACAAGACCGACTTCATGCAATTTATCCAACGATTCGTCTGCTAATTGTTGAATTTTGCCTTTCCTATTTCTAGATTCTAATATTAAATTCTCGAAGTCCTCTTCAAGGCAATAGAAACCTGGCACATTTGATAAATCGTCAAATTTAAGAAACCCACACTTAAATAATATCGGAAGATAAGGAAATCGGTGTGATCTTAAATTATATCTGGCATACTTCCCTGTAGGACCATTGCCAACATGCACATACGCCCGCACTGCACGACAGAAACATTCTATTAGCTTAGAAAGACTAACTCGAAATTCGATGTCTGCAGTATCTCCTTGAACCCGCTTACAATGATTGATGTCGTAAACTCTCAACAACATTGTGTTATTAGCTCCCGTGTGTCGAACTCTGAACATCCTCGAAAAGCCGCCAAATTCTTCTCCTAGTTCTTGTAAGTCCTCGAAATCATTCGGATCAAGATCTTCAAATTGACTGAAAGTCGTTAGAAATTTAAAGTTCTTCGAACTGATCTTTAAGTCGTCCCATTTATTGTGGACATAATCACTGTCCTTTTTATTAAACATTGAAAATTTATCTTTCCATAAATCCTCAACAAGATCATATCTAAATTTCATAATCTTTTTATTCTCTACTTCCGTAATTAGTAGTGATTTCTTATACGTATAAATTCTGTCATCTTCGTTTGCAAAACCCTTGATTCTAGTAAGGACAAACGCCGCAATAATTAAAGCAAAATTATAATCTTTTGCATACACATGATGTATTGTACAACTAATGAATCGAATGACTCTGTCATCATACTTGACAGTCTTGGGCTCGACGTTCACATCCAATTCGAAAATAATCATTGAATCATTACTAATGATAAATGCAATGTCAACATTTCCAAATAAGCATGTATAAGTAGTTCCATTTATCATCTTTCGGAAATGGACATTTGACTCATATGGCTCATCAAACGTCTCAACTTGTTTTAAAATGTTACTCAATGGATCAGCTGTATACATAACAGATATCTTCGTATTGGTTGCAAACTCAAAATATGCATCAACATATTGCATATACCTTTTATTACTGTTATCAACTAAATTTTTAAATATAGTTAAATCCAGTTTACTGTCATAACATTGGAACAAACAAGAAAGATTGTGCAAATAAAGTCCATATGCAGCACCAATGAATAAGAGCCACGAATGAAAACTATTCATTTGAACGAACATATTATATGTTCTACCCATATTTAACAGATCAGAAATGGAGATAAACATATTATTGAGTGACGATTCGATAATATTATTGGAATCAACTTTCTTTATGAAAGGGTAAACTTCGGCATATTTCTCATACAAACTTCCACCTGTGAAATCCCCCCCTCTATCTTTTGGCATCTCTCTTCTCCGTGGGAAGCTTGTAGAATCAATTTCTTGTTTTGTTGATAAACCGATATTAAAAGTAACCGACATTCTAAAAATATTTTTCAATAAATCATAAAGATTACTTCTATAATTTTCACTGTGTGAACTGTTGTAATGCTTTTCGACTTTCCAAACGATGATTGTATATGCATTTTGGGCAATGTGATCCAAATCACCAGTAAATTGCTTAGAGCTAGCATAATCCTCATCAATGTGAAAATATAAGCTTTTATTCTTAAGCACTGTGAAATCACCTAACATAAAGCATAACTTTTGAAACTCTTCTTCATAAGGATCTTTGGGACGGCCTTCAGATATATTGTTTTTTTCATCGTTGCTTAAATTATCATATTCAGTTAACATGCCCTCCAATCTTGCCTCGTCTTCCATAATGTTATAGTCTAGAATTGAATCATCTATGAATTTTAAGAAGAACTCAACTGATCGTTCTATTTGATATTCGAAGTATGACATTTGTATTTAACTGTCTAAGTGATTGTAAGGTTTAATCCCTTATTTTCGATATTCAAAATATGCTGCTTTTATGATGTTTCAGAGCTGCAAGAATTGTCGTGGATAAGCCGTTACTTTCACGCACGGTTCATCTCCGACATTCCAATAATGTCGTATCTAGTTACACTACTACTGATACTCTTTATTGTCACTAATCTTTATACCATTTATATTCCCTCATATCAATTATGTGTGTATCGATACGATACACTACTCCTTGATTTCCGCTAACTATTTAAGTAAGGTGGATTCCTCCTCCTCCTCCTCCTTTATGAAATAGTTAGGTTTTTATACTCTATCAAATATATAAGCTATCAATTATACTATTAATTCACAATCGATTCTAAAGCTCTATGCTATTTGGTCAAATCAACTACCTTAACCAAACCCCTCCGTAGAGTATTACTAACTTACTCAACCTCTGTCTTCACTCTTGTTACAAAACCAAACCCCCATACTCCAGTATTAATACAATTAGAGACATTAATACACCGAGTGCGAGAGTATATAACCCATTGTAGCAAAAAAATTTCGCAACATCCTCTTTACAGGGTATAATGCTACGATATTTTTTGAACAATTGGTACAAGATATTGAAACGAAGATTTCAGTAAAACCAGATAGCTATATCCAGGTGCAAAATGAGAGAAATAATATAGAGTTTAAAAAAATGTCCTCACATGGACTAGATATAACATCCCACCTGAACGCCAGTTCAAGAGACCAAGAAGGATTATTGACCTATTCAGCCAAATAACTTACCAAACGTTGTTTGGTGAATCTGGGTTCGGGTTTATTGTTGATTTCCAGAACATTTTAGTTCTGGAAATAAAATTGCTGATTGATCCAGAGTCATTAAGTCCTAATCTCAAAGCCATACGGTGCAGAACAACAATAATTAATTTCAATGATTCCCATTATACAGCAGCATTGGTAATAGCATAGCTTTGTTATTAAGAGGATAAAGTCTCTTCTGGATAGGCACGCCTCCATTAAAAGGTGCAAAACAAAATTGAGAAAACACTAACCAAGCTATATCGAAGCAAACTAAACTATAAGATAAATTGAAATAATAGATTGAGTTGTATATTTCTAAGTAGATTAGGATCACGTTCTAAAGTTTGCTGTCAAGTTTCACAGCTTCTCCTAGATTGACTGACACAATATATAACTTCTGAAAAAAAACTAATATCATATGTACTTCCTATAAATAGTGGTCTGAATAAAGAGCGGAAGTCTAAATAAAGAAGCTAAATGATTATGTATCCGGAAATATTTGTTTAATAGCTAAATAAATATAGTACTTCTCATAATTACCTCTTCTCACGATATCCTCATCCTCATCTTGATCATCATCTCGCAGACTAGATTCCAATAGACCTGCAAAACATAAACTATGTCCTACACTTTCTCTTGTAAATCCATAAACAGGCAACTATCATGTTCTAACTGCAATACACAAAAAAGTAATCATGTTCGGATATCCTTTCAACCATTGTTTAGCAGTAGAATCCAACTACTTAGATTAGAATTAGAATCAGAATTATAATCTTTTAACTTCAACTTTAAACAAAATGTATTAATAGATACGGCGAAGTAATATCCACTCGGTGATACTCGCAATATTTTTGCACCTGGAACACAGCCTCCAAGAGAATCGATCAATATGATAAAAAATACCTATTAATGGGTGGAATATTATCTTTTTTTAGAAGCAAAGTAATTAACGGTGACTAAGGTTATGTAACAACAGTTTCCACTTGATCCGAAGCCATTTCTAGAAGTTTACATAGTGTAATGCTAAAAGTTAGTTTTAAATCGGCTACAATTCGCAGACCAAACCAATGCGCAGCAATTCGCTCTTCTTTCCGAAGACTGGCTCACAACGCTTCAATCCACAAAATTAACAAAGGATAATGTTCCTGTGTTTCCCATAACGTATTATTTATAGCGTACATGTATATCATTTCAGTAATTACTAGTTATTCACAAGTGCTTATAACTACTATGGACTTCATTTATTGCAGAGAACCCTATGAAGCTCGGCAACGGATTAATTATTTCTTTTTTGGATTAGCGAGAAGTTCCGCTATAGTTTTCGTAAAACTTAGACTTCACTAACAATTTTATTTTTTGTGTACCGCAGCGAAGACAATAACGTAATTATACTGGAAACTGGCAGGTAACTAGTTTCAAAACCTCATCGTCAGTCACGTAAAATGCAATATATATAAATAAATATATATATAACTTCTGAAATTTCTGATGAACTTGAAAAGATTTTAGCGTGTTAAGGTATCTTCTTATTTATTTGTTCCGTTATATATTTATCTATATATATATATATCTATTTGTTAGTTTGCTTATTGACTCATTTAAATTATTTATTATTTATTATTTATTATTTATTATTGTTATTGTTATTGTTTTTGATTTAGAGATTATTAATTTTTCAATTTAGATAATAAGTATGAAAGTATCATATAAATCAATACAATTTCTTACTTTGATCTTGTCATATACATCTCTAGTTAGTGCTTGGTCTCCTACAGATTCTTATGCTCCTGGTCCCATAGATTGTCCTCTGGACTTACAATTAACCAGATCGGCCGACGGGTTATCTCAGTCGGAGTTGTCCTGGTTGCAAGGTCGTGATAAAATTACAAACCAAAATTTGATTTCATTTTTAAAACAAGTTAATATGACTGATTTCGATCCAGAAGAGTATATTACAAATACAGCTTCTAATGAAACAATTAGAATTGGAATTGCATTTTCTGGTGGTGGTTATAGAGCTATGTTAAGTGGTGCTGGACAATTATCAGCTTTAGATAATAGAACAACTAATGCCACTGAAGCTGGTTTAGGTGGTTTATTACAAGCTTCAACATATTTAGTAGGGTTATCGGGTGGTAATTGGTTAGTTGGTACTATTGCAATGAATAATTTTACTGATGTTCAAACCATTCTAGATGAAGGTATACTTTGGGATTTAACACATTCTATAGCTAATTTTGGTGGAATTAATATATTTAAAACTTACGATTATTATTCAAGTATTGATGATGATATAAATGATAAAGAGAATGCTGGATTTAAAATTTCATTTACTGATGTTTGGGGTAGAGCTTTAAGTCATCAATTTTTTGCAGGATTAAATGATACAGGTGCTGCATTAACTTGGTCTACATTACAAGAATCTCCAGTCTTTCAAAATTTTGAAATGCCATTCCCTATTGTAGTCACTGATGGTAGAACACCTGGTTCAACTATTATAAGTGGAAATTCAACCATATTTGAAGTTAATCCCTTTGAATTAGGTTCATGGGATCCTTCATTATATCAATTTACTCAAGTTAAATATTTAGGAACAAATACTACCGATGGTAAACCAGTTGATGGTAAATGTATTGGAGGTTTTGATAATGCCGGATTTATAATGGGTACTTCTTCATCATTGTTTAACCAATTTATCTTACAAATTAATACAACTTCTTTATCGTCAGCCATCAAAGATATTGTTAGCGATATCTTAGAAAAGGCAAGTGAACATGAAGTGGATATTGCTATTTATGAACCAAACCCATTCTATGATACAGAAATTGGATCTACATCAATCACCAATAATGATACCTTATTCTTATGTGATGGTGGAGAAGATTTACAAAATATTCCTTTACAACCATTGATTCATCCAGAAAGAGAAGTTGACGTTATTTTTGCATTTGATAACTCGGCTGATACAGATCAATCATGGCCAAATGGTACCTCCATTGTTGCTACTTTTGAGAGACAATTCTTACCTATTGGTAATGGTACTTTATTCCCATACGTACCAGATGAAGAAAGTTTAAGAAACTTGAATTTAACTGCAAAACCTACATTTTTTGGTTGTGATATTCAGAACTTGACCCTGTTATTAAATTCCAGTCTTGCTACTTCTAAAGGTGATATTTATGATACTCCATTAGTTGTATACACTGCCAATCGTCCATTTTCTTTCTGGTCCAATGAATCGACATTCAAATTAAGTTATGAAGATTGGGAAAGAGATGGTATGATTCAAAATGGTTTCGAAGTAGCTTCTAGATTAAACAATACTTTAGATCCAGAATGGCCTGCATGTGTAGGATGTGCTATTATTAGAAGAAGTCAAGAAAGGTTAGGAATTGATCAGTCTGAACAATGTCAACAATGTTTCCAAAGATACTGTTGGAATGGACAAATTGATGATTCACAAATTCCTCCACTCAACTTCACAGAAACAGGTTTAACAGATGGTGCAGAAGAAAGTGGTAATAGAACTATTAGTGCTAGTTCTACTTTGTTACTGAAAGAAAATAAATTCTCTTTATATCAAATAATGGGAATTGGTATAATTACTTTTGCAGTTTTTGCTATTAATTTATAAAAGTGTAAACCACATGTATAATGCATATAAGTATATAAATTAGTTGATGTCGTTATTATATTGAGAATACATATTTTGCTACGGAAAAAAAAAATATTACGCTATTGTTATATCATCATTAGATACGGCTTTGTGGCATCGATGCTTCGGTCGGCCCGAACTCATTGGTATCCGAGGGGCTTAAAGAGTGATGCGCAGCCTTTTTTCTCGTTGGTAGCGCGAGGCTTGCAGCGGTTTCGGAATGGGAAGGGAATCTTTTCCCAGTTGGGTGAGAAATCTGTGGCTGTTAAAAAGAGTTGGAGGGGTCTTTGAGATAAGGTGTAAAATTGTTTCTAAAGTAAATAAAAATCATCGTAAGGAATCGCTTATATCTTTTTTTTTCAATTTCATTATCAAAGTCTTAAATTATGACTCAAGACAAAGTACAAGGAACTGCTAAGATTGATGTTGATAATGGGCTATTTACTCCAGTTCATGATCCTGCCGTAAAAAGATTAAATCTTAAAGACATTACAGAGATTAGGTCGTCTCCATATCATGATAAAGATCATTGGCTTCAATTAAATACTTTAGAGGAAAATTATAAAGTCATCGCTCTAGCTTTACAGTCTTTCCAACCTATAGTTGAAGATTATGCTTTTCAACCATATCAGGATTCATTTAATATAGATGTCATTATTGATCTCATCAAACAATATTCACTTGACTTGAATTACGATTTTCCTACAACGGAAGCTTACGTTATAGCTTTCAGATCCATTTTACATGAACCTGTCCAAAAGTCTGTCGAAAATAGAGAATTCCTCGGTAAAATTGACAAAGAATCACACTTAGAAGCTAATGAATCAGGAGGTTTAATCAAATACTGGTTTGGAGTTCCAGATGATAGTACCGGTCAAAATTTAGCTACATGTTGGTGGACTACCAGGGAACATGCAAAAAGAGGCGGTGGTGGTCCAAGCCATAGACAAGGAATGTCAAAAGTGAAAGGATGGTACAAATATTGGAAAGTGGAAGAGTACAAGCTCACCATTCACGAAAATGTTACCTCATATACTTTTGAAAAAATAATATAGGGAGATTTTGCACTATGTTAATTATGTAAAAATATTAAAAAAGCAGGCCATTCAATTTAATTTCTAAATGAACCCCCATATCCAAAGGGGATAAGAATACGATAAATCTGACCCGAATGACGTGCTCATACTCTGATTAACATTAAAATACCTAGGATTCAATTTTGTAACTATAACTTACGGAATGTCAACGTTTAACGTAGCCCAAGTTCCATCTTCATGACAATCTCCTGAAACTCTACTAATGCCGTTTTCTCTACCGCCGCGTTGCGCGGTGCAAGGAGCCACAGCGACTTAGACATTTTTCCATTCTTCTATCTAAAAAAATAGATTGGCTTCTATGCGCTACGCAGTAATTAAATGAAGCGGAATTAAGATTTCTGAAACAATAACTTTCGTTGCCATGATTGCCATAATTGCTAATTTGTTAATTTGTTAATTTGTATTTTCGAAGTTTTTGTCTATTGTTCAGGAAAATCTCGATGTGCCTAACTTTAGCAATTAGATCTTCAGGTGCTTAATTTTTATCACTTAACCCCCCACTCCCTAGTTAATATATAGATATAAAAAAGTAACCTTATTTTCAGTTTTGGATAGATAACTTCAGTTTTGGATAGATAACTCTATGACATATTAAACTTTAATTATTTAATTTTGAAGTTTAACATTCTCAATATTTTATCGCTAATTGCGCTATCTATCTTTCAATCAGTTGATAACTAGAGTGGTTCACAATGTCAACCGAATCTGCAGAGCAGCAATTACCCCCATCGAAGACAGAGTCTCTTGCTGAAAATGAAAAAGTAAAAGTAAAGGATACTTCCGTCGAATTAGGTAGTTTATTACAGGGAGAGTTATACGATATTACGGATACAAACAAAACTTATCTTGCAAAATCGAAAATTCTTTCTGATGCTATCGATGAAATTGGATTTGGAAGATATCAAACTGGATTATTTTTTGTAGCTGGATTTGGATGGTTATCGGATAATGCCTGGCCTGTTGCTACTGGTTTGATTTTGGCAAGATTAAACGAAGAAAATGGGGTTCATGCTCCAGTTGGTAGGGCTCCATATTTAACTTTAGCTCAAAATTTAGGGTTATTAGCGGGTGCCTTATTTTGGTCTCTTTCTTCAGATATTATTGGTAGAAGGTGGGCTTTTAATTTAACATTTTTAATTACTGGTATATTTGCTGTCATAGCTGGTGCATCACCAAATTTTGCTGCTATAGGGGTTTTTAATGCACTTTGGAGTTTTGGTGTTGGTGGTAATTTACCTGTTGACTCTGCTATCTTTTTAGAGGCATTGCCAAGTAGACATCAATGGCTTTTAACTGTTATGTCTGTCTGGTGGGCATTTGGTCAAATTATTGCTAATCTTGTATCATGGGGTCTTATTGCAAATTATTCTTGTGATGATAGTAGTACTATATGTCTCAAAAATAATAATAAAGGTTGGAGATACTTTTTATTCACCATGGGTGGATTCACTTTGTTGATGTTCTTGGCAAGATTTGCTTTCCGTGTTTTTGAATCACCCAAGTTCCATTTGGCTAGAGGTGATGATGTAAAAGCTGTTGAAACAGTTCATAAGATTGCAAAAATCAATGGTAAAGAATTAGATCTTTCTATTGAAGATTTGCAGGCTATTGATGAATTGCATTTAGATGGAGAAGAGAAAGTACTGGGTAATATTTTACTCAAAGAAAGGTTGGCCAGATTCAATCTCACACATATTAGAGAGTGTTTCGGAACCAAAAAGTTGGCAATTTCTTCTTCATTGGTTATTTTCACTTGGGGTTTAATTGGACTTGCATTCCCTCTTTATAACGCTTTCTTACCTTATTATTTAGAAACTAGGGGGAATGCCAATGCTCCATTAAGTGTCC
The DNA here is from genome assembly GCF_036850825.1 of Scheffersomyces amazonensis. NCBI lineage: Eukaryota > Fungi > Ascomycota > Pichiomycetes > Serinales > Debaryomycetaceae > Scheffersomyces > Scheffersomyces amazonensis. The sequence continues at coordinate 276,225 of NW_027042746.1, read as the reverse complement.
ATGATACATATAGAAATTCTTTAATTGTTTCTGCCGTCGGTGTGCCTGGTGCCATAGTTGCTGGTTTCTTGGTTGAATTGAAAATAGGTAGAAAGGGAACTTTATGTGGTTCTTTGATTCTAACTGGAGTTTTCTTATTTGCATCCACTACAGCAAAGACAAGTAATGCCAATTTAGGTTGGAACTGTGCTTTTACATTCTTCTCTAATATTATGTATGGAGTATTATATGCATACACTCCGGAAGTCTTTTTTGCAAAAATTAGAGGAACTGGTATTGGTTTAGCAGCATCTTTTAATCGAGTGTTAGGTGTTTTTGCACCTATTATTGCAATTTATGCTGATTTAACGACGTCAGCACCAATTTTTGTCAGTGGAGCCTTATTTATTGCCTCTGGTTTCTTGGTCTTATTGTTTCCTTATGAGCCAAGAGGTAAGGCTAGTTTATAGTTTTCATCTGCTCTATAGATTGATTCTATATATATATGTTCAAATATTACGTATAAGTTTTCCCAATTAGGTAACTGTTTCCATACAGCAATAGCACTGAAAAAAAAAAAGACGGCAATGTAGATAAATATCGGAGAGAAGCATTTAAATCTCAAATGCTTTGAAATCTCAATTGCTTTAAGATCTCAGTTGCTTTAACTAGTAATTACATTTCTTTAGGAACCATATCATATAAATAAAAAATGACATTCACCATCAATGCTGAAATATCCCAATTTCAAGGGAAATTATACAAATTGTCTCATGAATCTACTTCCACGAAGACTCCAATGGATGTTAATGTATTCGTACCACCTTCCTCTAACTCCAAAATTCCAGTATTAGTATATTTATCTGGTTTGACTTGTACACCAAATAATGCTACAGAAAAGTCATTCTTACAATATTTTGCTACTAAGTATGGATTTGCGGTAGTATTCCCTGATACATCTCCTCGTGGTGCTAAGATAGAAGGAGAAGATGATTCTTGGGATTTTGGTACTGGGGCTGGTTTCTATGTTGACGCTACAACTGATCCATGGAGTAAAAATTATAATATGTATTCATATGTTCATGATGAATTACCTAAGGCATTGGCCAAAGAATTCCTTCAATTAGATTTTGAAAATATCTCTATAACTGGTCATTCTATGGGTGGATTTGGTGCTTTATCAGGCTTCTTAAAGAATCCCGGTAAATATAGATCAGTATCAGCTTTTGCACCAATTTCAAATCCATCTACTTGTCAATGGGGTGAAAAAAACTTTACTAATTATTTAGGAAACAATAAAGAAGATTGGTATAAATACGATCCAACTCATTTGATCGCTGATTACAAACATGAAAATCAACCTAAGATTTTAATTCATCAGGGATCTAAAGACGGTTTCTACTACAAAGATCATCAATTACAACCAGAAATCTTTGTGAAAGCTGCCGAAGAATCAGGTTATAAAGGCGGTGTTGATTTAAGAGTTGCCGAAGGTTACGATCATTCTTACTTCTTCATTAGTTCATTCATTGAAGATCATGCTAAACATCATGCAAAATATTTAGGATTAATTGAATAACTAGTAATTAAAGAATTTGCAAGTAAGTACTAAAATATATCTATTTAATTCGAATCAAATTTAGTATTCCAAGCTTCATACCATTTGGATTTTTTATCATTATTTTTATGTACTTCTCGAGCAACTTTAGTTAATTTGTGTGATTCTTTTGTAATTGATTTAGTATAGTGTTCAATTTCTTCATCAATTGTTTGATCTAACATCAAATCAACAATAAATTTATCGATTAGAGAGACTAACCCATTTTGTAAATTGTAGATTTCATCAACTACTTCACCATTGGTACTTATTGGTAATGATTTCTTGAAGGACGCTATTAATAGTTTGACAAGATCGATTTTCTTCACCCATTTGGTAGCAAATATCTTTAAATCCTCTTTATCTTCTGAAGGTACACTAGGTGGAATTGCATCATTTTGTTCTTCTTCTTCTTCTTCCTCTTCATCGTCATCACTGAAACCAAAAGGGTCTTCGTCATCAAATTCGGTCGGATTTTTTGCCCACTCTTCAAATTCTTCATATCCATCTTCGATTAATGCTACTGTTTGTTTTATTTTTGAAGTAAGAAGTCCAAGTTTTCCATCTTGAACCAATTGTAAGAAAGTATCACAGATAGACCATATCTTCCCCACAGATACTAATCTTCCATCTACTTCATCCTTTTTAGTTACAGTTTCAGTTATATCAGACTTGATTTCTTCATCCACCACTACTTTTAATTCTTTTACAAATCCTGCATTACTATCTAGTAAGTTCTTCACTTGTAATAGGATCTCATCGTAGAATAATTGAGATATGACATTAGGTTTTAATTGCGCTATTATAGATATAAGTAAGATTAATGATTCAGATAATTTCAGCAATGTGTTATAGGCAGGAGTCACGTCCTTCTTGAGATTTTCAGGTTTGAATATAATTCCAACTTTAGTAGTATGAGCTTTAGTTAATTTAACTAATTTTTCAAGTTCTTTTACAGGATCATCAACAGTTGCAGATTGAATTTCTGACCCTTCCAACGAGCTTTGATTGACTAAAGAATTCTTCCAGAATACTATAGCCTCACTAAATGAATCAAGCAACTTCTTAAGTTCTTCACGTGTTTTTGACATAGCTGGTGATACTCTTCTAACTTTGCCCTGGTCTTAAGTACGTACTGGAACTCCATCAAATTTTTTTCACAGAGCCAGAAAAAAAATTAGCGATAGAGATCTTGCCGCAAAATGCTCAAACGCTACAAAGCACAAAATGGCTTACTAGCTACACATTCCTATACTTATAAATATACATTGATTTGTAATCTATGTGTTCTGTATGTCAATACATATATATACTATATACAGGTTTTGCTATACGTTATATTACTTATATTACATATAATTTTCTTTTATGTGTTATGTTATATGTTCCAAATCTATTTTTGAGACATTAAACTCTTCTTCTAACTCACAAGTATATTAGTTATAATATACTTTTTGATTCATCCATTTGGTTAAATGGTATATTTTTACATTGGTTTTTCTAAACAATATATTTATTGATATACTAAACTACTAATACAGTCATTTATAATAAATATAGGTTGAACAAAAAGTTATGTCATGTAATGTTATATTTTATATATTACGTTATACTACTACCAATCATCATCATCTTCATCATCACTTTGAGCGACTTTACCCTTTCTCTTACTAAGTGCAGCAGTCAAGGCATCTGCTAAACTAGCTGGCTGACCAGGTGGAGCAGGAGTTGATGAAGAACCAGAGGGTGGTGGTGTTTCACCTCTAGCTTCAGCCAATAATACACTAGGTCTGTCCAATTGAGACTTGTCGATTTTCTTTAATGATCCTACTCCTGCACCCCTAATTGAGGCTAAAAGAGCATCACGTCCAGCATCTCCTGTAGGAGCTTCTACGGGAGCCGGAGCATTCATCGAAGGCATTGGTGGTGGTGGTGGTGGTGGTGGTCCACCTGCTGAAGGGGCTCCAAATCCAGCAGGAGGAGGTGGTGGTGGTGGTGGTATACCAGCAGAAGGACCACCAAATCCAGCAGGAGGTGGTGGTGGTGGTGGTATACCAGCAGAAGGACCACCAAACCCAGCAGGAGGTGGTGGTGGTGGTGGTGGACCACCTCCGTTAGATATTGGAGGTAATGGTGGCGGTGGTGGCGGACCCGAACCATTATTGGTTGGAAATGAATGGAGAGGAGGCTGTTGCTGTTGAACTTGTGGTGGATAAGCATTTGTTGGTGGTAAGGGTGGTGGCATTGGAACTTGATTATTGATAGGAGGAGGTTGTGGGATTCCATAACCTTGTTGTGGAGGGGGTAATTGCATATTAGGGTTAGTTCTTGATGATCTTGGAGGTGGCGGTGGTGGTGCAGCCCCTCTTGCAGCCCTTGGAGGAGGTGGTGGAGGTGGAGCTCCTGTTCTCTGAGGTGGTACTGGTTGAAAACCACCTCGTTGTGGGGGTGGGGGTGGGACACCACCTCTTTGAGGTGGGGGTGGTGGTACTCCTCTTACTGGAGGTGGTGGTGGTACAAGTCTATTTGGAGTGCCAGGTGGAACAGGTGCATGTTGTTGGCCATAAGGTTGAGGAACGGGCCTTTCTTGTTGAGGTAACCCAGGTGCATTATTATTGTATCCAACTCCTGGAGGTGGTAATGGTCGTGAGTTTGAAGGAGGTAATGCAGGAGGAGCAGCGTTAGTAGAACCTGGAGGTGGTGGAGGTGGAAGTGATGAGTTTTTAACAGGAGGAATAAATGCGTTAGAAGGTGGGAGACGAAATCTTGATTTTTCAACTACTGGAGTAGGTGGAGTTTCTACTGAAGGAGTGGCAGAAACAGGGGTAGAATCAAGTGCAGCTGGAGGTGAAGGTGGTTGAGGAATTGAAGCAGGAGGTGCAGGAGGTGCAGGAGGTGCAGGAGTCGAACCTCTTGATTCTGCAATTGAATTATCATCTCCATAATCTTGTTTTGGAGGAGGTGGAGGTGGAGGTGGTGGAGCTTTTTTAGTCTTTGATGATCTTGAAATACTTTGTTCAATGGCTGGAGCAGGATCATTCTTTCTTTGGAACCTTCTAGGAATAGGTGGTTCAAGACCAACTAAAGGACCACCTTGTTTAGCAATATAATCTTTTATAAACTCTCTGTTATCTGCAATCATATCTTCAGAAATACCAGCTGATTCTAATTCAGCATATAAGGATCTCCATTCGGGGGGTGGAACATCATCATAGTATAAAGCTCCTTTACTTAATCTAAGTCTTTGACCAGAACTAATATCATTAACTTCACCTCTTGGGCCAGATTTATTATTACCGGTAGGGCCCGCTCTAGCCTTTAATGCTATAGCATTTTTATTATTAATAGTTTGTTTAGATCCATGTTTTTGACGAGTAGTAACTCTCTTATAAAAATGAGCAGCTTCAGTAGAATCTTCGAATAATAATCCGACTAAACATTCTTCAATTTCAAAGGAATGAAAGAATTTCCTATCTTGGTTATATTCGAAATTTACATATAATTCTTGATCCCATATAACTCCTCGATTACCTATAATATCTACCATTTTTATAAAAAACGTATGACCCACTAAATCATCAACTATAGCTACTGCTCCTACTAATCCAGTAAATATCCATTTATTAGGATCTGGGTAGGCTATGTATAGTCTGGCAACAGTAGCATCAATGATCTTATTATTAACCTTAGGAATGGCACGCTTAATTTTCTCTTTATCATTTGTAGTCAACACCGTCATTATTCACTATATAGTTTCTATATAACAATTGTGAATTATGGAATCAATTGCCTAATCAGTACTAACTTTTACCCTTTGACAGTGGGTTTGGATAGGGGAGGCCCTTTGAAAAATGATGGACTCGATACTGTGTACTGTGTGCTGTGTACAGGAAAATATCAAATCTCTGGAGAAGTGTAGATGTTCAAATTTTTTTCTGTTTGTACCCTTTCATCTAATGATTATTTTAATTCATCTCATTCATTAACTAAAAGTGTCTATCATTCTCGATTAAGTAATAATGTCCGGACGTCAAGGTGGTAAAGCTAAGCCATTAAAGGCTCCTAAGAAGAAGCAACAAGATTTAGATGAAGATGATGTAGCTTTCAAAGCTAAACAAAAGGCTGATGCTGATGCCAGAAAAGCTATGGCTGAAAAGGCAAAGAAAGGTGGTCCATTACTTGGAGGTGGTATCAAAAAGAGTACCAAGAAGTAGATAAGTAGAGAGATTGTTTACAAGGAGTTAATCAAGTCCAACATGAGTTTACACCATAAATAAGTTTCATACAAATTTGTAGTTATAAATTTTACAACAATATATACTATGAATACATAAAACATCTATAAAGTATGATAATTTTAACTTCTGATAAAAATTTATGACAATTTGTGAACTAATTAATCAAGTTGGTTCAAAAAAATCAGCAAAAAAATAAACGACCCCGGTGAGGATCGAACTCACGATCTTAAGATTAACAGTCTTACGCCTTAGCCAGCTTGGCCACGGAGTCATTTTCTGATTTTCCCAAAGTCATATCTTTTTTGCATAAAGTTATTATCACGTGAATATCACGTGCTCCAAAAAAATTGAAAATAATACATTTCAGTCCCACTTATCAAAAATTGGGTATCATATTTGTCTTCATCTTTATATATCCATATTAATCTCTTCGTTTTAAATGAGAATTTTTAAAGTTTCTCTCAATTGTTCTTGTAATTTTCTTGCAATTATTCACTTAAAATCTGTACATAATTTTATAGCGTATTTATACGGAAAAAAAGATTTTGTACAGTTACTAGTTTCTCTCAAAAATTTTGCAAGTATTTATTCACTCTATATATAATTGTATATCGTGTATAGTGAGAATACATATATTGCTACGGAAAAAAAAAAACAGTCGACGACGACTAGCGTATAAGGAGGGTAATGTGCTCGATCCATTAACTCTCCCACTTATTAAAAATTGGGTATCATATTTGTCTTCATCCTTATAAATCTATCTACTATATTATCTACATACTATGTCCAATCAGAATATCTCGCTGAGAGTTTTCACTAGTTTCTAGTTTCTCTCAAAAATTTTGCAAGTATTTATTCACTCTATATATAATTTTATATCGTGTATATTGATATTTTGCTACGGAAAAAAAAAAGATTTTGCAGCTAAAAAATTGAGGCTCTTTATAATTTCCTTATCTCTGCAGTTTCTCGGTCTCTTATGTTTGTTCGGCATAGGGAAATATATAAATTAGGTGAAAATGGCAGAAAGACAATAAACCCAACCACTTCTCTCCTTTACTGATTATGAAAAATGTCATTTTGGAAACGGTTAACAAATTTTAGAGGTAATCCTCCATCTTATAAAGAAGCCTTGGGTAATAATACTCAATCAAGGAATGTTACTCAGAAGAAGCGTAAACCACCACCACGGATTCCTTCTGAAAGTGAGGAAGATGAATTTGATAAGAATCTTGATGCTGAGGATGAAAACCGCATTATTACCGCAGTTAACGAAGGCAAGGAATTGGCAAGAAAATGCGCATTATATTTTGCTGATCTTGATGACTTTGCTGTTGATAAATCAACCATCAATGCCTGGCAAAGGGCTTTGAACAAAGTTTACGATGAAGCAGATGGCCTTGAAAGAGCACTACACAGATTAGACCTTATATATATAAAATACAACGGTAAGACTCACGGTCGTCCATTTTATGAAGAATTCAGTTATAGATTGACAGCCAGAATATCTCCTAAATTAGGAATAGCTACAGACCGAGTAATGCTATGTACTCGTAAGGTTGCTCGTTTTAGTTTACTTCAAGGTTGTATTGTCAAATATCATCACCTTTTGGAGCCCAAGCTTATAGCACGTGCAAAGAAAAAGAATAACTACCACTTTTCGCATATTCGTTAACTGCTTGTATAATTCATTTGTGGTATTAGTTTGATTTGATAGTTTATAGGAAGCATGATCTCTAGGATTATATATACCCTCACCTAACTTTATCTACCTAGATATAGCTGGGCTTTAAATTCTCTAATCAAATTATATATTATTTACATTAACATACATATCTAATTCTGATTATAAATATATAACTATATCATTATATAAAGTGTTTGGTCAGTAGCTGATTAAAACTCAAAGTTTCTTTACCAAACTAAATTGGAAATAACAAGGTTCATTTATTTAGTAATCTATATAAGTTACGTTGTCAAATAGTGGTTACTTGTATAAGTATATGGTAGCGCTTTCTACAAAGAAAGATTGAATACTTACTAATGAATCAATTAATTGAAGTTCATTTAAGTAGATTGAATTAGTTCATATTAATTTGTTGATAATTCTACTTGAATTTGTTAATTACAATAATTTATATAATAAATAAAATTATTTTTTAAAAATTTCTGAGAAGATTATGGCAGCGTCTAATATCATATATATATATAAATATTTTTACAGCATATTTTAATTATCTTTACTACACCTTCATAATAACTATACTACACTTTGATAATAACTATAGTTTAAAGTTTCAATCAAAATTAAGATGGCTGAGGCACAAATACATTCAGTCTCTTACCCACCATTCACCACACCAATCTCCACCCACATTATCAGCGGTATAATTACATTAGTGGTTTGTGTCCCAGTGACAATAGGAGGGTTTCTTTATTTCCATCCTAAAAAGCCCTTAGCCATAGCATTAATGATAACGTCATTTTTAGCAGTCATTGCTATAGTCTTCAAAGATTGTATTATAGAAACCTATAACAATTCTTATATAAACGGACTACTTTATGAAACAGACCGTAGATTACATTTTTTGGAGTCACAGGAGATATTACCCGACCCGGTCGATAATAGTTGGTTCACGCTGTTTACAAATTGGTTATTTAATAGAAATGGTGAGGTTGAAGCTATTCCCCTCCAAGTGCAACAAAGAGATTCTCACGATGAACAAGAAGGAAGAGAATCAGGCAATGAAGACGAACAGAACTAATATGGTGATAATGTTGCAATTGATAATTTTGGTTAAAATGATAAAACTATGCCATTATTGATACTGATAAATAGTTTGTAAAATAATTAATACATAAAAAAATCTATATTAAATATTTGAAAGAATATCTTTTCTAATTAATCACTAAGCTTAAATATCTATAATTTGCTTGATTGAATCGACAACAGACTTTTCAAGACTAATATAATCAATCGACAATATTGATTTAGCGTTCTTGTCATTAAATGCGGTAGGACCAGAGATTGAAACACCAGGTGTACCAGTTGGAAGTTTGTCTTTCAATTGAGGGAAGTTAGCAACAATAATGTCTAAGATGGTTTGACCATTGAAAACACTGTTTGTAAGGACAAATCTCTTACCTTGAGCCTTCTCAGTTTCAAAAGCTAAAATATGCGCTTTTGCAACGTCTCGCACATCAATGAAAGCACCACCAATTGAGGGGACTGAATCTGTGGCGTTTAACACACTTGCTACTATTTGTGCTGAAGAATTTAGTTCTCTTGTCTTAGGAGCAGCATTTTGAGGACCAAAAACGTAAACAGGATTGATGGTACTAAGAGTGAAGTTTGGTTTCTCTTGTTCAACAAAATCCCATGCAGCCTTTTCAGCAAATGTCTTTGAGCCAAAGTAAGCATTTACACCATTTTCTTTGGCTTCCTCATAAGAAATGCTGTCCCAGGTATCTTCACCACCTTTGAATTCTGGACTTGAGATTTGAGCGGGGGTACCAGTAGCAACAATTGAACTGGTGTAAACAACTCTAGTAATTTGTGGGGCATGTTCCTTTATTGATTTAAGAACGAATTTAGTACCTTCAAGAGCTGGAATGATGATATCTTTTTCATTATCCTCAACTTCAAATGTAACTGGAGAAGCAGTATGTAAGAAGACAGTAGCAGAAGGATGCTTCTTCAAGACTTCATCAAAGGCACCTTCCTTTTCAAGAATTGGAACAACTTCATAAGAGAAGTTTGAATTTTCAAAGATCTTAACTAAACCTTCACCCTTTTGAGTTGATCTAACTGAACCAACAACCTTGTAACCCTTAGCAAGAAGCTGAGAAATAATATGTTGGGCAATGAAACCAGTTGCACCAGAAATAAGAACGGTAGTATTATTAGAAGTAGTCATAACTATTTTTGTTTAGAAGTTTCTTTATATAAGGTAGCGATAAATGTTACTTAAGAATCAGTATGTAGAAATTTGGTAAAATCTACTTATTTATATGTAAATAGTGAAATTGTGAAAATGTGGAATCGGTTCGGAGTTAATAAGCCAACAAAATTTATAATTAGTGCGGTTTTAAGATGTTCATGATAACATCGGCAATTAAGTAACAAAGTTATAATCCGAATCGCATCTGCAGCCTATAATTGTTCTACTTGAAACGGACTCTATACAATGAGTAACCAATAGCTAAATTTTGCAACAATTGTAATTATAACGAAAGCGTGATAGAAAATATCCAAAGTGGGGCACTTGGAAAAAAATTAAGCTCACTATATCAAATAGATACTTTATTACATTGGAGGTTTTGAAGGGTATGTACGGACGTCTGTAAACTCTTCAGTTTTGTCACATTAGGATTATCAGTACAAAACTGGACCGTATCCTTTATTAATAAAGTGTATTTTGTTCATTTTGAATTTGTGCTGTTAGTATTACAAAGCATGTTTTACATCCGCCTGCTTAGTTCCGCACCTCAAACTGCGGCGAAGAAATTATGCGGACTATGATAACATTTCTTTAGTAGATTTTCAAACCTTCGTACAAACTTGATACAGTTAACCGTTTTTGATTCTTCTGATATGATGTCCACTGAATACTAGTGATGTTGAGAACATCTGATTCACCGTAATCAATCATGGAGTATATTTCACTTAAATTGAAGATGATAGACAGTAAAGGATCGTAAATCTGACCCCAAAAGGTTACAGTAGGGTTTATATCTTCCTGGAGAGCATGTAATTATCAAATCCCACAAATGAATTATAAAACCAGTTAAGGAATAAACCCAAACATGGAGATTTTATTATTATTTATACGAGCTTTAAGAGCTTGGGTGAGAATACTGTGCAATGTAATATTGAAGTTTATGCAAACGATCAGCTTTAAAAGTATTGCACATTAATTGTTCTCTAGCTTTTCCAAATTTAGGAGATATTCTGGCTGTCAGGTGAAGATCAGGAAATTACAAAGAGCTTAAATTTGTTTAGCTTCAATTCTTTTTTCCGCGACACCTTACGTGCTCGGTATAGAGTAAATAAATAATTGCAAAACCAATTGAAAGAAATTTGTAACAAGTAAAAACTCTTATCTAAGCAAAATTAGCAGATCTGTGTTGTAGAGATTAAGATTGATTGATTTATAAAAATGAAGACAAATACGATACCCAATTTTTGATAAATGGGAGAGTTAATGGTTCAAGCACATTACCCTCTTTATACTCTAGTCGTCGTCGAGTGTACAATTGGTGAATGTATAGGTATCGAATGAGCAAGAGAAGCTGGGAAATGTTGAGTGTGTGGTTAACGATAATAGTAGGCCATACTTAAAGGAGGGAAAATTATATGGTATAGTGGAAAAAAGAGTTCTGATTTTTGCAGCTATAATTTCCTTATCTTTGCAGTTACCCGGTCTCTATATATATGTTTATTCAAAATATAAATTAGGTGAAAATGGGAGAAAGACTATAAACGCAACCACTTCTCTCCTTTACTGATTATTAAAAATGTCATTTTGGAAACGGTTAACAAATTTTAGAGGTAATCCTCCATCTTATAAAGAAGCCTTGGGTAAAGATCTTGCTGAGAAGAAAGGCAAGAAGCCAAAAAAAAGAATAATACTCAATCAAGGAATGAAGAAGCGTTAACCAACACCACGGATTCCTTCTGAAAGTGAGGAAGATGAATTTGATAAGAATCTTGATGCTGAGGATGAAAACCGCATTATTACCGCAGTTAACGAAGGCAAGGAATTGGCAAGAAAATGCGCATTATATTTTGCTGATCTTGATGACTTTGCTGTTGATAAATCAACCATCAATGCCTGGCAAAGGGCTTTGAACAAAGTCTACGATGAAGCAGATGGCCTTGAAAGAGCACTACACAGATTAGACCTTATATATATAAAATACAACGGTAAGACTCACGGTCGTCCATTTTATGAAGAATTCAGTTATAGATTGACAGCCAGAATATCTCCTAAATTAGGAATAGCTACAGACCGAGTAATGCTATGTACTCGCAAGGTTGCTCGTTTTAGTTTACTTCAAGGTTGTATTGTCCAATATCATCACCTTTTGGAGCCCAAGCTTATGGCACGAGCAAAGAAAAAAACAGCTTGTTTAGATATATTCGTTAACTGCTTGTATCATTCATTTGTGGAATTAGTTTGATTTGATAGTTTATAGGAAGTATGCTCTCCCTCACCTAACTTTATCTACCTAGATATATCTGGGCTTTAAATTCCCTGACAAAATTATATATTATTTTATTAACATACATATCTAATTCTGATTATAAATATATAACTATATCATTATATAAAGTGTTTGGTCAGTAGCTGATTAAAACTCAAAGTTTCTTTACCTAACTAAATTGGGAATAGAAATGTTGATTTATTTATGTAATCTATATAAGTTACGTTGTCAAATTATTAGAAGATTCATATACAAGAAGATATATAATTTGTTAATACATAAAAGTCTGCTTAAAAAAATATTAATTGTTCTATAGTCACTAAGCTTAAAGATCAATAATTTGTTTGATTGAATCAACAACAGACTTTTCAAGACTAATATAATCAATCGACAATATTGATTTAGCGTTCTTGTCATTAAATGCGGTAGGACCAGAGATTGAAACACCAGGTGTACCAGTTGGAAGTTTGTCTTTCAATTGAGGGAAGTTAGCAACAATAATGTCTAAGATGGTTTGACCATTGAAAACACTGTTTGTAAGGACAAATCTCTTACCTTGAGCCTTCTCAGTTTCAAAAGCTAAAATATGTGCTTTTGCAGTATCTCTCACATCAACGAAAGCACCACCAATTGGGGGGACTGAATCTGTGGCATATAACACACTTGCTACCATTTGTGCTGAAGAATTTAATTCTCTTGTCTTAGGAGCAGCATTTTGAGGACCAAAAACGAAAACAGGATTGATGGTACTAAGAGTGAAGTTTGGTTTCTCTTGTTCAACAAAATCCCATGCAGCCTTTTCAGCAAATGTCTTTGAGCCACAGTAAGCATTAAACCCATTTTCTTTGGATTGTTCATAAGTGATGCTATTCCAGGTATCTTCACCACCTTTGAATTCTCCACCTAAGATTTGAGCGGCGGTACCAGTAGCAACAATTGAACTGGTGTAAACAACTCTAGTAATTTGTGGGGCATGTTCCTTTATTGATTTAAGAACGAATTTAGTACCTTCAAGAGCTGGAATGATGATATCTTTTTCATTATTCTCAACTTGACTAGTAGCTGGAGAAGCAGTATGTAAGAAGACAGTAGCAGAAGGATGCTTCTTCAAGACTTCATCAAAGGCACCTTCCTTTTCAAGAATTGGAACAACTTCATAAGAGAAGTTTGAATTTTCAAAGATCTTAGCTAAATCTTCACCCTTTTGAGTTGATCTAACTGAACCAACAACCTTGTAACCCTTAGCAAGAAGCTGAGAAATAATATGTTGGGCAATGAAACCAGTTGCTCCAGAAATAAGAACGGTAGTATTATTAGAAGTAGTCATAACTATTTTTGTTTAGAAGTTTCTTTATATAAGGTAGCGATAAATGTTACTTAAGAATCAGTATGTAGAAATTTGGTAAAATCTACTTATTTATATGTAAATAGTGAAATTGTGAAAATGTGGAATCGGTTCGTAGTTGATAAGCCAACAAAATTTATAAGCAGTGCGGTTTTAAGATGTTCATGATAACATCGGCAATTAAGTAACAAAGTTATAATCCGAACCGTATCTGCATTCTATAATTGTCCTACATAAAACGGGTATACCATGGGTAACCAATAGCTAAATTTTGCAACAATTGTCATTATAATCACAATGAAGGTGAGGCATTCGGAAAAAAGTTTGAGCTCACTAGATCAAATTGACGCTATATTAGCTTCATATTGGAGGATACGTATGGATCGTCCGTAAAATCTTCAGTTTTTTTGTCATATTAGGATTATTAATACAAAACTGGACCGCATTCTTTATTGTTAAATCGTATGTTGTTCAATTTGAATTTGTTCTGTTCGTATTACAAAGCATACCTTATGAACGTGCTTAGTTCCTCAAATTGCGGCTTAGAAGAATACGGTACGGTAGATTGTCAAGCCTTCGTACTAATTTACCAATACGAACCATGATCCTGACCAGGTAACGCTCTTTGAATTCTTCACAGATGATATCCTCTGAATACCAGTGATGTTGAGAACATGTGCCATAATCAATCATGGAGGATATTTCACTTAAATTGAAGATGATACGGTAAAAGATCGTAAAACTGACCTGAAAAGGTTAGATCAGGGTATATATAATCCTAGAGAGCATGCTTCCTATAAACTATCAAATCAAATTAATCCCACGAATGAATTATACAAGTAGTTAACAAATATACCTAAACCTGGAGTTTCCATTGTTCTTTAAACGGACCTTAAGCTCGGGCTCCAAAAGGTCAGTGTGCCGCACAACGCAATATTGAAGATTACTCAAACGAAGATGATAAGTAGTATAGAGCATTATTTGTTCTCTAACTATTCCTAACTTAGGAGATATTCTGGCTGTCAATATATAACTGAATTCTTTATAAAATGGATAATTTTGAGTCTTACCGTTTTATTCTAGCCTTAAGTACAGGAATTGGTACGACATTTGTATATCGGGTTTACACTATTGAACCATTCTCGCAACAACAGTCTTTCACTATGTGACACTCTCAGTCAACGTGTTCTCAAAATGTTAAGCCGAACTTACGTTCATCATTCTCACAAAAGATTACGAAATTTCGCAATCTAAGGTAAGCAGCATTTCCAAAATCCATGCACACATAATAGAGATTGATAAGGGTCACACGACCCAAAATGTTATGGACATTTCATTCTTTTCCTTCTTTTTTTATTTTTTTATTCTTCTTTGTATGCGTTTAATTTACTCCTTCGGGAGAACACATTAGATAGAAAAATTATGAAGAAATAGATAACAGATAAAAATTATATTTGTGTATCTATTAAAATAGAGCTTCGACCGAGATCTTGTAGGCTGAGAAAAAAGGATTATTCGAGTTCGGAACCGACCTTTCATTATATATGCATCTTAAAAGTAGATGTTACTGAACTCCCCCCACTACCTACCTAAGTATCTTTGAACATCCCCGCAAACTTTTAAACCCTTAGTGAATATTTTGATGTCAGTAAACTTAAATTGATGACCCTTGATACCTTATTGGTCATATAATTAGTGTGACAATCTTCCTTTTCTTATAATGCTTAATTGGATTCTTCGGCTTAGTAATCGCGTTTCCGAATATTTGTCTTATTCGGGAACAAAGTCCGGTCAGATGCATTTGGCGGTCCGAAGAAAAAAAACTTCTTTCCGCTCTTTTATAAAAGGTGTTGCTAATCCTCTCAAATCTCTAAAAAATATGTCACAATAATATCACACGAGCCATAGTGATTGATCAGATAACAAATTACTGCAAAAGCCCTGTATTCAATAAGAAATTGATCTTTACTTAAGTACTTATATTTTGTATTACATGTTCATATAGTAAGAATAATATTTTGTGATACCAGAAAAAAAATAACTTTTGCATCAATTTCCAAACAGCATTATATAATCCATGACATCTCAAGAGAGCATAGCGATTATCGCTACACATTCAAATTCAGAGGTACAATCAGAAGATGATAAAAAATTAAAGCAGGTTACGTCTAATGAGACCACTACCCATATGGGGAGAGCTGGAACAGATTTATCCGATGACGAACAACAGCCATTGCAGGAGAAGAAAGATCTTGCTGATAAATTAGGAGATGCCCATCTCAATATATTGCCTACCAGGAAGCTTGTTATATGTTTGGGAGCTTTGTCTTTAGGATTATTCACTGCATTTGCTGACCAAACTAGTATAGTTATTGCTTTAGCTGATATAAGTCGAGATTTAAATGCAGAAACAACTATAAATTGGGCAGGAACTGCTTCATTATTAGCAAATTGTGTATGTCAAGTGTTATTTGGAAGATTGGCAGATATTTTCGGACGAAAGAATATATTGTTATTTTCACTTGCAGTGTTAGCCGTTGCTGATTTAGCATGTGGATTTGCTCAAACTGGTGTTCAATTCTATATTTTCAGAGCATTTGCTGGAATTGGTCAAGGAGGAATACAATCATTGACTATGGTAATGTTGAGTGATATTTGTACCTTGAAGCAAAGAGGAAAATATCAAGGAATCTTAGGAGCACAAGTTGGATTAGGTAATGCTATGGGACCCTTTATAATGGCAGGTTTTATTGAACATAATAGTTGGAGAAATTTCTATCATATGATGCCTCCCTTAATTGTTTTAGTTATGGGTGCAGTATGGTATTTGATAGATTCCAAGAGAAATGCTAAGCAATTAAATGATGTCTTATCTAGAAGAGAAAAATTTAAGAAGATTGACTATTTAGGTATGTTTTTCAGTACTGCTGGTTTAACCCTTCTTTTAATTCCTATTAGTGGTGGAGGTTCAACTTATGCTTGGGATTCTGCCTTAGTTATTGCAATGTTTGTTGTTGGTGCATTATGTTTTATTAGTTTCTTATTAGTTGAATGGAAAATTCCTAAATTACCAATGATTCCATTATCATTATTTACTAGATTATCATTATCACTTATATTAGGTTCAAATTTCTTTTATGGAATGGCTTATTATGCTTTCACATATTACTTACCATACTATTTCCAAATCGTAAGAGGTTTAGATACAATTCATTCATCTATATTGTTATTACCTTTAGTTTTAACTCAATCTATAACATCTATCATGGCTGGACAATTGATGAGTTTTACTGGTCATTATAAATATATTATTATGGCTGGTTATGGAATTTGGACCATAAGTTGTGGATTATGTTTATTATTTAATTTAGGTACTAATTGGGGAGTTATTTGTATTGTCTTAATTCTTATGGGAATTGGGGTGGGTTGGACTTTCCAACCAACTATGGTGGCAGCTCAAAGTCAAGCTAAGAAAGCTGAAAGAGCCGTAGTAATTAGTGCTAGAAATGTTTTAAGATCTTTTGGAGGTTCTATAGGAATTGCAATTGCTTCATTAATTGTTTCTAATTCTTTATTAAAGGAAATTAATCAACAACAGAAGCTCGATACTATTCCAATAAGTTATTTAACTTATTTAAAAACTCATATTTATACTAAAATTGATATTAGTGGATTAGATGCTACCCAAATTAAAATCATTAGAGCCATGTATATGAAATCCATAAAGGATTTCTTCTATTTATGTATTCCTTTAATTGGGTTATGTTTCATAAGTTCCTTATTTGTTAAAGATCATGGTTTACATTGTATAGATGAGCTTCCTGATGAAAAGAAGGAATCAGAAAAGGCTTCAAAAGTATAGTTTATCTTTAGTTTATAGAGTTATTTATTAATCAATTAATTAGTCATTATTATTATTATTATTATTAAAATGAATTGTGTACATTCTAAATATGTATATGTATTTAGAACTATATGCATTTCTTATATTCCGGAAGAACCGAATTTCTCAGACCAATCTTCGTATTCCTTTAAACCTTCTTTAGAAACACTAGGCCTTATATATTTCAAACTGTTTTCAAAATCTTTCCTATTAATGGGACGAATTTGTTCGGTAGGGGTAAGTAATAATTTCTCTCCTAATTCACGTAATGGTCCCATGGCACTATCTTTAGCTAAAGCAGTAATATCACTACCACTAAATCCTTCTGTTAATTTAATTAAATCATTATAATCTTCATCACTTAATGTATTATTTTGATACTTTAATAATCGTTTAATTTGACTAATTCTTGTTTCTCCTTCAGGTAATGGAATATATTGTCTTCTTACAAATCTCCGTCTAGCAGCTTCATCAATTGACCATGGTAAATTTGTAGCTCCTAAAATTAAAACTCGATTATCTTCTTTTGAATTAGAATTAGCAGTGGCTGAAGATAACTCTGACCATGAAATTAAAAATTCATTTTTGATTCTTCGAATACTTTCTAATTCTCCTTCAGTTCTAGACCCTAATAATGAATCAATTTCATCCATAAAGATAATAGAAGGAGATAATTTCTTAGCAAGAAGGAAAAGTGCCTTAACCAACTTTTCACTTTCACCCAAATACTTGGATGTTAAAGAACTCGAATTCATTTGGAAAAAAGTCGATTTCGATTCTGTTGCCACAGCTCTCGCCAACATGGTTTTACCTGTCCCTGGAGGTCCGAATAATAACATTCCTCGAACTGGTTCTCTCAAGCCTTGAAATAAGTCGGGTCTTAAGAAGGGATACACCACTGCTTCTTTCAATGAGTTCTTGGCGGCCTCTAAGCCAACTATATCATCCCAATAGACTTCATCACCTTGGATGACAATATCATTCAATATTTGCTTAGCCAAATTTGCATCTATTCCTCTTATGGATGCTATCAATTTTTCTTGTTCAACTTCATTCTTAAGGTAAGATGGTACATCTTCATTGCCATAATCTTCTTCACCTTCACCTTCTTCATATCCGCTAAGTAAGTCATCCATTGTAGGACTTGTTGGAGGAATCACTTCTTTCTTAGCTTGTGGTGGAGCAGAATGACTCTGTGGAGGAGGTGATATCTTCTTGGCTGCTGGAACTTGCTTCTTTACATACTGATAAGTAATATTGGATTTAGGCTTTGCGTGCTGTTGTTGTTGCTGCTGTTGTTGCAGTGCTTGCTGTTGCAACTGTTGTTGTTTCAATCGAGATTGTGATGTCTTCTTCATGATTTGATTTACATTAATGGGTTTAGGCTTGGTGTACACATAGGGCTTTTTCTTAGGAACTTCTTGAACTTTTATTTCCTTTGGTGGACTTTCAGATACTGGCTTTATTGTTATATCTCCAGTACTTTTGGCATGTGAAGAGCCCATACTGGTAACTAAATTGTCATTGGAATTATTAGATGTTTGATCAAAAGAATTACTCTTTTGCTTTTCTGAAGATGGTGGACCTGAGATGCTATGGGAAGTTCTACCATGACGTTTAGGCGGAACCGGTGGAGCTACTTTCTTAATAGTTAGTAAATCTTCAAATGATTTATCAAAATCTCGAGAATAACCTCCATTACCATTATGATTATGGTTATGATTGTGATTATTATGATTATAATTATGGTTATTACTATGACTGTATATATCATCATCATCAAGATCGATTAAATTATTCGAATTCTTCTCATTGGAAGATATCTCTGAAATTCCAGATGATGATCTTGAACCATTCAACTTTTCCCAATTACTAGTAGTATTTCCATGATAATCATTAGATACAAAATCAAAACCTTCTTCTTCATCGAAATCTTCAAATAGATCATCTTCAGATCGAGATAATGGTTTTGAATTAATGTTGGTATTTGTATAAGTAGACAGTTGATACAGGGACGGATGTTGAACTTGGATTTGAGGTCTCTTTGGTTGATAAGTTAAGTTTGCTGCAACTTTTGAGGATGCATGATGATAAGAATTAATGCTATTATTATTACTATTAGTGACAGTATTATGACCATTAATGCTGGAATTAGACAGCGTATTTATAGATGCAGAAGATAATGACGAACTATTTTGGGGACGTAAAGATTTCAACATTGAGCGAGAATTAGATGATTGATTCGATTGAGTAGTTCGAAGTGAAGGAATGGATGTTCTTGTATTGGCACTATTGGCCACAGAAAGTATAGCAGCTTCACGAGATGGATCTATTTTCTTCTTTCGATTAATTTCATCCATTCTCAATTGAACTCGAATAAGATGTTTAACATTTTGATCTCTTATATTCTTTAAATCTTGAAGGAGTTCCCATTCTTCAGGGGCTGTTACTTTCTTCTTATCAAATAATTCTAGTTTATATAGTAAAGATGTATGAAGAGATTTCCAACCTTTTAAAGCCAGTTCAATGTCATTTCTATCTTCTTCTAAATAGAGATTCTTAATAGACGTTTCACAACAGTCATTGTATGTCTGTTGCAATTCTTCTAGTAATGATAACTGCGGAGGTTTTTTTCTTAGAAACATAGTCTTTTATATGTATAGTACAGTATAGTGTGTATAAATATATGAGTATAGTATGAGGATAGTGTGTATAATTATATGAATATAGTATAGTATAGTATGTATGTATAGTTTGATATTGTAAGTCAATTGCTGGTACTGTTCCTTAGAGTACAATTATATCCACTAACAGTCAACTCAACAGTACTACGTAATGGTGGGCGGTGTTAATTGTGGTGATGACTGTGAACCATCTGAATTTTGACAATCCTGAATTTTACGTTGCGTTTGCGTTCCCCTTGTTTTTGTTTCCGTTTTGGATTGTTCTTTTTCAATTCTATTTTATTTGACTTTTTTTTTTTTTTTGGCTGTGGAGCACAGCTTGTGGGATGCTTCGCCTGGCTTTATCATGAGTCTGGCTGATTAGATAGTTAGTTAGATATAGATAGATGGTCAGATAGATGGTCAGACAGACGGTCAGGTCAGATTCATTGTATGTACGTGTACGAGAGAATTGTATTACAGAAATGTCTACATCTACTGATAAGCATGTCGTGATATAACGGGATACTCCAAAGTTTCTAATCTTATAAGAATATTCTATTTAACCACATATATTCTGTCCGGAGCTTATATCAACAATAAACCAACGGGAGTAATATTGTTTCTTCATCTAAAACCATCTTAAAATCTCTAACAAGGCCCTCTCCATAATTTCAATCTTCCTAACTTAATAGGCAAGATCAAAGAAGAGAACAAAGCTTTCAACTACCCTAAAGTAGTCGAGCGAAATAATCGTCAAGTAATAGACATTTCTTCAATACACTATTGATCAATTGCCAAATTTCTATATATCCGGAGGTAAAACTTTCGATAGAGAGAAAAAGAAAGTAACAGCTAAACAATTGTAAATGTCTATTCAAAAAAATTTTCAACTCGATGTGTGAGGCTTGCTACCATTCAGTCACGCGACGTTGATCACGATATACACAATATCCTAAATGGGATAGAAAGCGGGTAAGCCATGAACAGAAAAGAGACAGGGCAATTATGAAATTTCCCGATTGGGCAAGTCACGTGTCAAATTTAATTAAAATGGGAGAGTAGATTATGGGGTTTGATAAGATCAGCTTTTAAGTGCACAAGATAAACTATTATCATCATATTATCTGTGTTATAGGTGATTCTTCATACAATTTGAGGTTCATACATATCAAGCACTCATTAGATTAGGCACACGCACATAGACATGACACAGTACAGTTTCACATCGGAAAAGTTGAAGCAAAGGCAACACGAGCAAAGCTCATCCAACGATCAAGGCTCGGATATACTACATACAATTGCATCCATAATAGTGTCATTGATTGTTTACACTCTTCGGTTGTTATTTATCCTACTTAACTACTCATATCTGACTTATCCTGAAATAACTTCATTTATCATACTTCTTATAGTTGTATATGTTGCTTACAAGTTCATCAAAAGAATAGTCACCTTTTGGATAAATATGTTCCTAACTACTGTCAAAGTAT
Source organism: Scheffersomyces amazonensis (assembly GCF_036850825.1). NCBI lineage: Eukaryota > Fungi > Ascomycota > Pichiomycetes > Serinales > Debaryomycetaceae > Scheffersomyces > Scheffersomyces amazonensis. The sequence continues at coordinate 254,820 of NW_027042746.1, read as the reverse complement.
TATTTACTCTAACTTTGATAGCCATTGCTTTCAGCATTTATATAAGAGGCTGGGATCGATTAATAGCGCATGATTTGCCTTTATTAAAGGAGTTATTCTTAAGTACTAATCACAAAGTCTTTGTAAATGGTCAACAAAAGAGATCGTTTGGCTCGTTTATATCATCTTCAGGAACCTATGTTGCTTTTATTGCTGGACGGTTGTTGAATAAATTGCCGTTACCAAAACCTATCCAGACCTTTTTGGGATTAAGGGCAAATTCATTATTAGATGATTTAAATGAGGAAGATATCAACGAGTATGTCAATTACTTCCAGACTCAATTCAAAGATAAAAAGACTAAGGGAAATGGCGATGACTATGAACACTTGATCAAAGCTGGTTTTGATTATTTGAAAAATTCTGACTTCAGCTTTGAAGATTTCGATTTTGGTGATCTTTTCAATGGTCGTTAAATTTGTAATAGAAGAAGATTTTGTGCTACAGCGCAATTTGTGTGTGAAGAGAAGTAATTTATAAAGTTTATAGTATATAGCTGTAGTGGAAGGTGGGCTAAGTTTAGTGTCGTCTTTAAGTGTCTAGAAAAAAAATGCAAAAGTTTAATATTTGATCATAATTAGCAATAATTCTTAGCATTTAAGTGTTTTAAGTTTAATCGTCGAATAACCTGTTATAAGATAGAATAGTCTAATAAAGCGCAAACGTTTGGCGAGGAAGAAACAATGTTGTTTTGCTCAACGAGGTTTCATCTTGTAAATAAATGTTACATTGAAGCATAAACGAATACAGCGCAACTTTGACTTCCCAATGCAAAAGAAAAGCATTCCTGAGAGACAACCAATTTTTTATTTTTCATCGCAATTTCATCGTGTACGTCATGTATAAAAGGGGTATAGCGTATGGAAAATAGTGGGGTGGGGCATTGATTGACTCATTGTTGTCTTTACGTTATGTATATTTGAACTTCTTTTTGCTGTGATCCATAACCATTGCTGATCATTTATCTTTATCAAGAGATCAAGGAATTCCGCTTGATGATCATTTGTGGGATGCAATCTGCAATGAGATGATATTGTGTTTCACAAATTAGGTGCTACATATCAGGGTCCGTGCGATCATTGCAAGGAGCGGAACGAACCGACCAAGAAAAACTTTTCTCGTAGTTTAACTTTAATTTGATATGGGCTAAGATTTAGGTTTAAACGGAATTGTAAAGCAGAAGTAGAAATCAAGTGAAATTGTTGACGGGTAAAATATTAAACGATGAACACATTAGTTTTTGAAATAAAGTTTGACTCAAAATTAATTATAAATAAGATTTACGGTCGTTATTTTTGAAATTAGGGGTTTTTTTTTTTGAGATGTAATTTTTTTTTTGGTTTCTCAAATAATAAAAAAATATCAGCGAATTTAAATTACAAAAAGTATACAGAAAAATCTCACCTATTTCACACATATAATTATTTTTTGGTTTATTATTCTGGGAAACTGTTGCGCAAAGATATGACATCTAGCTAAACAATTAGATAGCTAAACAATTTGATAGGCTGGTAGAAGGGCAAATAATAAAAGTGGCGGGGACAACAGCAATTTAAGTTTAAATAGGAGTCCCCAATGTCGCACGCCCTTAAAATGAGAACAATCGTTGCTTCTGTTCGTATTCTTTGCATTTTTTGGTCTACCCGTCTATTGCTGGTTAACAACGACGAACTGAAAAGGCTATAAATTTTCATTAAGAAGATAAAATTGAGAAGTATTCACAATAGAATGTATCAGAGGGAGTAAACCAGAAATAACTAAGAAAGAATTTTAGCGGTACTAAACGCCTTATTATTTTAGCTAGTTACTTCTCAATTATAATTACGATTTAGACTAAATGTAATTCGTCACGCGTTTATAGCACCATCTTTTGTTTCGCCGTATTTTATTGTTTTACCCTACACTAAGAAGAAAAGTGCGTCTATGATCAATACGTAAACATGCTTCAACAGAGAATTTCCATTTCAAATAATAAAATTTCAAGTTCAGGGTTATAGTTTACTAAATCTTAGGTTGATGATATAATGATGAGGAGCAGAAAGAATATTGATTTTCGCACAAACTGTACTTCTCCGCCTGGGTTTCGCGAGCCCGATTATATTTGCCTTTAGAGTTGGTCTCGCTATTTTTCGCCATTTTGGTTTGAAAATTACGCATTGGTGCGCCAGCCGCTGTGTCACACTTACGAAGTGTTACATTAGACAACCTAGAACCTCGAGCGTTTCCTGTTAGTTTTTATTAATTATGACGAGTTGAGATCGTTTGCGAGCTTTTGGCCATAAGTTATGTATTCCCTTTCTTTTCATAATGGTGTTTGAAGTATGATTTGATTGGCGAGCAACACCGCTGCGATCTATTTAGAAAATTTTATGAAAATGATCAGAGCAGAAAAAGCGCAAGATATTTTTGGTACATCAATTTATTTTTAGATGAAAGAGCATTGGAATCAGTCCATTTTTTTGCTTGTTAGCAAAAAATAACTTAACAAGTAAGCTAATAAAATATGAAATGGTTAATAAAATAACAACATTTGTTGCCGAATAATTAGTTCTATGAACAAATCAAAAGTAAGTCTTTACAAAAGTGACATGGAACAACTCAATGATAAATACAACAAATAGCGCTTTTAAACTCTCAGCAAAAGTTAATGATGAGTTAGATAAACGTCAGCGAAGAAAACTAAATTGACCAAGAAACAAAAAATTTAGGGAACTTTTCAAATTGTATGATTTAGGCACGGAAGGGAGGGGAGAAAGAAAACTTGAAATTCTGGAAAATGGAAAAAGAAGGAAACGATGATGATGTTGATGAAGACGAAAGAAAAAGAACAACAAGACGAGGAGGGAATAGATTTAAAAAATATATGTAGATAAATTATAAAATATATGAAAACAACGACAACAAGTAAAAAATATTGTAAATCTTTAACGGTTAGAGACTTCTTAATACGAACTTAATAATGAAAGCGGAGTGTGTGATAGAAACAAGAAAAAAGATTCTATTGCATTAGGTGAGATTCCTTGGTTCGAGAACGATGCCTCAAAACGTTTCTAGGCGCCTCAACATGAAAAATATATAATGACATGATTTAGGAAGATAACAATAGTGTTTATGTATTACAAACATGAATTTACATTTATCAAGATATATACTCCATATAAGGGAGGTATTGTTCCTTGATGTTTCTAGAAGTTAGGATTTCATACAAAGAGATGTAAGCACAAATGTAAAGAAAGCAGCCTGAGTTTGGTCCGTATATGTACGGCAAGGTTTCTTTTTTTTTCCTCTCCATTTTTACTTGAAGCGGTAAATTAACCGCGCACTTGTGCTAATTTTAGTTATGTCAGGTGTCATTGGAAACGTCTTTAAAAAATCTTATGGCAATGTCACAGAATCTTAATTGTTTGGTATTCAATTTAGCCTGTTGTCTACATGAAGTGGCAAGAAAAGGTAAAATAGCTTCTTTGAATTTAAAAGTATGTATATTTTCATGTAATCGCCTTGTAAAACCATTCTTGTCCTGTAAAATAGAAACAATAAGCCTTTGTAACAGTCGGTAGATTCTCGTGCGTACCAAATTTAAATCGTTTGTCCAGTTTGGAGGCTCTACCCCTCCGATTGCATATTTCCAATTTTGCAGGTACACAAGTCACCTTGGCATTATTTTTGTCTCTACTTCTTACATAAATAACCCCTAATCACAGAGCAAAAAAGAGAACAATAACTAAATCTCGTTTTTATTTATTGTTGAGTCAGTATCATCTATTATGCCGCGTACTCTAATGATCCTGTGGATGAAGGATCTATGAAAGGAGGAAATATATATAAATGAAATATAATATCAGTGACAGCAATTGTAGAAATAACCCAAAAGCTCAACAATGCATTGACAATAGGTGGTCTTCATTTCCCAAGATTGTTAGGCTCAATGATCATCTTCGATTATTTTTTTTTTCATTAATTACAGAGTAGCACAGAAGTGGCTTTATTATGGTAAGCTTTTTTTTCTAGAGGGGGATAAATAAAATTTACGTCTTTTTTATCTTATTTTTTTTTGTTTTGATTGACTCACATGTATGTTTATTTTTAAAGCATCATGTGGATTGCAGAAAAAGCAAGCGGGGATTGGTCATCTATCGAAACTGGACTCCTATAGCTGCACGCAAATATTACAACGTCTCCAGCTCCTACAACGGAGGGTAAATTTTTAACTTTTGCCGTTGTAGAGGTTCTCATTGTTCCAAAGAGTCTAATGCCTACGAAAATAGCTTCAATGTTGCATAGAGAAAGCTCTTTTCCGTATGGAATAACCATTTCAAGGCTAACTACTAATAGTATCCAAAACAGTTAGCGAAACACAAAGCTGATGATTGCTATATATTACTATTGTTCGGTATTATTATTATGACAGTATCTATTAATCAATTAAGGGCCATTCAACAAAGATTACTTGTACCTCAGTACTTACTTTCGCAATTTATAAAGCTTTTATGGTTTAGTACCCCTTTGAAGTTGGTCTATAAGATCTTTATTATATTGTGTTGCAAAGTAAGCAATTGACAAAAATATACTTTAGTGTTTGATTTATGGTTACCGGTACCAGCTCTCGGTTCATAGTATATTCTGCAAATTGACCGAAAAGAAATAGAAAATAGGATCATCTAAAAAAGTCTATTGATTTAGTCGATTCTTACATTTACGGTATATTAATCGCTAAGATTCTACAACTAATCTCGTAATATACTTGAAAATTTTAAGAAGAAGCAAATAAATTGCGCTTTTATTTCCATTAGAGTCTAGCATATTACTCCGTAACTCAAATATTCTTATCCTACTTTCAATTCTATGCCGAGATCATATAATTGTGAAGCCGGTGCTGAGCGAAGAAATAACTAATTATACACTTTTTGGAGCTTTGTTAGCGGTTAAAATGAAAATTTTTCTTAAATATGCATAAAAATATTAAAAATAAATAAATACAAAAAATATTTTGTTTAAAAAAAAAAGTTAAAAAAAAAAGCTTTTTGAAACAATCTAAATACAGAAGTGGTTTATTATTTCATACTTAAACTTTAAATTGGAATAACAATTGTAACAAATTAAATTCTTTGCTAATGGAGTATAAAGGGGAAAAAGAAATTGTATTTTTTGACATTTTTCTTTTTCTCTTTTACGTTGAATAGACTAAAATTACATTTGCCTCCCCATATTAGATAAAAGTAGTAATTTATTTTTTGTGCTTCTAATTTTCAAACGAGTTATAATCACGAAATTGCAATATATAAATAAATACGTTTTCGTGCGTTTGTGTAGATAAATAAGACTATATAACTCACATCATATGACTTATTAGAAAAACAAAAATAACAAAATTAAAATAAAAATTCAAATATTTAAATTAAATTTTTTTGTCTTTGTTGCTTATCCTTTTTAATGGGTATTTTCATTTTGTGATATTGTCCCAATTATATATTAATTACAATTATTTACGTTAATAAATAAATTAATCCAATTTCGTCCCAGGTTGAATTGCTAAAAAACTTTATCAAATATGACTACGTTAATATCTCCTATGGGTAATACTACTAATAATAGCAATAACACTAGCAGAAGTACGAATAACCCTCATTATAATCTTGATAGATGGAGCAATTCAAATTCATTCTCGAACTCGAATCCAAACTCGAACCCGAACCCGAACTCAAACTCGAACTCAAATTCAAACTCGAATGCGACTACTAGCTCGGGTAATTATATAACAGATCCTTCGCCAAAATCATTAACTTCATATGACTCTCCAATAATTAATTCTAGTTCAATATCAAGTTCAACACCATCGTTACCCCCTCCCATGCAACAGCAAATGCATCATTCTTCATCGCAACATCCGATTCATCAACAGTCGACTTTATACTACTACGATAATTCACAATCAATAGCAAGGTCAAATTCCTATCCTTCTGAGAATATTCCTCAACAATATTACTTTTATCAATCTCAACATCAACAACAACTGCCTGCATTTTACCAACATCATGACCAAAATCAGCTGCAGCTGCTACCACAGTTACATCAACTGGCATCGAACCAAATAGAACATACACAACAACCACAGCAACAATTGTATTATTCTGGTAACGGACAACAATATTTCATTCCTTATAGCAATGAACTTTCAAATCAAAACTATTATCCTTCTCATTATCTATATCAACAGCAAATGCTTCAAGCTCCACCTCGTAGAAAATCTAAACAATCTACTACTTGGTCATCTTCTGAAGATAAATTATTGCGAAACCTTAAAGAAGTTCAGAAATTGGGGTGGAGAGAAATATCAACTTTCTTTGAAGACAGAACTCCAAATGCTTGTCAATTCAGGTGGAGAAGAATCATCAGCGGGATTACTAGCAAAGAAAACGTTGAAAAGCGTTTGGAAGAAAGTGAAGATGACGAGCCAGTAGGCAATGTTGATGAAAGTCAGACTGGATTACTCAAAATAAAAGAAGAGCAACCAATGCTGCAAGACCTATCAGTCCCAGAAACAATCATGGATGCTGAGGATAAAAAGAATAATAATCACTATTCCATTGACTTTTTATTAAATTAATGCCATTTAAATTTGCACAAGCGTACTAGTGCCTAGGAAAGGCTTTCAATGGAATATAAGAAACATGTACATAAATAAATTCTACTATTGTATTATTAGGTGGGATATCTAAAGTTTTCCAATTTCAGTTCATTATTCTATTTCAACGTTATGCAAACATTCATTCAATTATTAAATTATTTAATCATAAAAAGAGCCAGTTTTCAATCATTTCGTTGTATTTTTAGTACACTATATCTTTTTAAATGTTATATCGTCAGAGTGGCATATGGTCAAGACTTCGACGGTAACCGTCATATTTCAGAAGAATTGATCTATGAGCTTGCTTGAAGTTCTAACGTTTATTTTCCCTATTTATTTTCATTTCTTATGTCTTACTAGCTCAGAACTATTTATTAAATTATATATAATATTAAAAATTCTAATCTCTTTATTTTGTAGTATCGTTAGACTTATATTGGATCAATACAATGACCCCATGAAAGTTAAAAAGTTTTAAATGTAATTACACTTATTTTTCGATCTTGTTAAATATTTTTTTCCATTGTTTGGGTTCACAATTCCCGTGTAATCTTCCAGTATTACCATTTTCAATCCTTTTAATTAAAATCTTCTACTTTAACCTAAGGATCTCTTTACCCAATTACTTTTTAGCAATTGAGTAATTATGCATCATCGTTTCCGTTGTGGTTTTTTAATGCACCAGAAAAAATTTGTTGTACTTCGGGGTTGACTAGTTTCTAGTTAGGGGGTAATTACTGCCATGCTGCCACCAAGAGATTTTATAATTTCCAAAACCAGCAATCCTTCAGTAGTATTAGTCTAATCTACAATAGTATCATTATTTAAAAACAAGTATTTGATCCCATGATCACTCTACTATGATTTTGTGTTGTAGTTGGATAATCGGAAAAGAATAAAGTACTGAATCCAGAGTATCCTCGGAAAGGATGGAGGCGAAGGCCTAGCCTAATTGAATATTCCGATAGAAAATAATAATTGTGATTATAATTACAAATATTAATAGCGCCGGCCTTATATTGTCTTACATTTTTAATTACCAGTTTATTGGGTTTAAATAAATAATATCTTTATTTTTTAAAGCCCTTATTATATATATTCTCTTAGTGGTCTAACTGGTTTAGAAAACATATTTCAATATGTGTTTAGAGCTTGAACTTGAAATAAATCATCTTGTTTAAGAAGTGAAGATTGGCACAAGTGCACTAGCCTACTTTTGGCCCAGCGATTTCTAGTAAATTCAATTTAATACTGGTGGGAAGTATTGACGAGCAAGAGCAATCGACCAATGAATAAATAGAAAAAGACAAAAGGACTCAAAGAGCAATAAAAGCAAGCTAAAATTAAATAAGCAATGTTATAGCACTTTTTCTGCTTTCCTGTTGATTGAATAAGACTGTTGATTTTCTTTTTAACGTTATTCGTTTATATATTTGATGTCTATCTTCAAGATCCAAAATCAGTATGAATGAATTACCAACAACTGAAAAAGGCTATAAACCACAACAGAAAAAGGTTATAAACCACAATGGAAGAGTATATCAAGTACTTCTATTAGACCATTAAGATATGTACTACATGATAAAATCAAGATGTTCATATAATACTATTTTAGATCTTATTAGGACCTATTAATAGCTCATTATCATCGTCAAAGAAGCACATTTTCGATTCCATTTACTGAAATTACTGCAAACATTAAACAACTATTTATGCTATTTCAATGAAGAATGTTAAATGTTAGATATAATATGTTTTTACAAAATTTTTGCAGCAATGAAGTGATATTAATGCTACTTGGGGCTACTTGATGAACTTCTTCGCTTGTGGAAATTAAATTACTTCATAAAATTAAATTGAACATGATTAGCCTATCAATAGAATTTGATTCAATTTATTTCCGAACTAAATATTTCAGATAAAGTAAATTGCATCAATTTTTTTAAGACGTTTGTTAAAATTATGTTTTACGATTTTGCCTACTTGAATTGTTGCAAAATCAAAATCAAAAATTCAAAAAATCAAAAATAATCAAAAATTTAAGAGATGACATACGATCGATTTAATTGTTTTAACTGATAATATATACTGGTTTCGGAAATACATGGAATCTGGTCCAAAGGAAGTAGACTATGTGTATTTAAAATAATTTGATTGGAGAAGACAATATTGGTAGGATCAAATATAAATTTACGAAGAAAGGGCTTATCAATGAAGATCGTCAATATTTTTTGCAGTTTTTTGGAGCTCTACCCATTGTATGAAAGAGTTCGCTGAAGGGATAGAACTAACCACCGGAATTCCGAAGTTATGATCACTGAAGATCTTCCATTTTATTGTTTTCAATACGGAGTTATTGTTTCTGTTTGATTAGCATTATGAAAGAGTTATGAAAGAGTTATGAAAGAGTTATGAAAGAGTTATGAATGAGTGGCTCAAATTGGTTCGTTCCAAATATGAGCCCTTGATATTGATGATATGCGATTCAAGATACATTATAAAAAGAATTACTCAATGCAATGGTCGTTATATTATTAGAATAAATATTGCTATACAGGTATATCGTTATATTTCCACTTTTTAAATTTCATTGTAACTTCAACAGGCATACAGTATATTGGATCAATCTCTTTAAAATTGTATTTCTTATAATCTATTAGACTTAAGCCTGTAATTCCAAAGCACGTATGATATATATCTGTTTGATTATCTGGTCTATCACTTATACCCCCTTCTTGAAAATCCTGGCATGTCAATATGAAATTCTCTAATTTTTTTAAATCTACATAATGTTGTTTACCCAACATTGCTAAACTAGACAAAACCCACCAACTGTAGCAAACATCTGGTAATTTCTCAGGCCTTCCATTAAATCCACCGCTAGGTAAAACTTGTCTTTCACTAAGCCAATCAATAAGTCTTGTATCTTCCTGTACTATATGTAAACTATCAACAACAGCCAATGCTGCCAAACACGTGAAGACTTGTGCAGCGTGACTTTCGGCGCCAGGAACTAATCCAAACCCGCCATCAAAATTTTGACACTTTAAAATGTACTTAGTTGCAGGTTCAGTTATATCTGGAGTCAATTCTCCTAACAATGCAAAACAAGAAACTGCATTATAAATAAATCTAGTATCTACTTCTCCGAATCTATCACCTTGGAAACTACCATCTTCCAATTGCAAGTTCTTAACAAAAGAAATAATTTTTGAACGTTTAGTATCGAGAATCTTTAAATCATTGTCGTATATCTTAAGAATTTGCAATGCAGAATGGGTAGACAACAAATGACCATCGTGATTAGGAAATGCTCCAAACCCTCCCAGTTTTTCATCCCAACACGATATAACAAATTCAATTACTTCATTTTCAGGTAGTACATCTAATTTATTCATAGTGATTAAGGTTGTAACACCCCAATATAATCCATTCAATCTCAAATGTTCAGATAACCAATATTCAAAAGATCTATGAGAATCTTGGTCAATGACATATTGAACATGTTTATCCTCAATAAACTCAACTGATTCTACTTTCGATTCCTCCGACATGTCTTACTTCTCCACCTCTTATCGGTACCATTTACATCCGGACTAGTTCATTATTAATTTTGTTTTTCTACAATGTAATTCAAGTGCGCACTTTGTCGTGCACTTACCGTACAGTATACTGCGAAAATATATTTGTGATTTAGAAATAGAGTTCCTTGAAGTCAAACTTTTTATGGCACGGAGTGTATTCTACAAAGTTTAACTTTCGATTCGTTGGGCTAACGAGTTTAGTAATATTTATCACTTTGCAGCCGTTGTAAGTAATTTCGAAATTATCAAAATTTTCATCATGAAGTATTAGAACTGTAGGTAATGGTTCTATTCTTAAGGCGTAGTCATAGTCAGGATTGACTAATTTTAACTCTTTCAAGAAAGGTTGTAAATGTCCTTGATCTAATAAGGTTTTAACCAATTTACGAGCCTGTTTGATTTTGGGAGATATATGTTCTGTTTGCTCCTGCAGAATTAAATGATTGATTCTCTCGGGAGATTCGTCTAGTTTTACTAATTCCTTTTCTAATTGTAAATCACTCTCAAATATAATATCATTTCTTTTAAATTTGCTTATTAATTCATCCTTTAATATCACTATTTCTTGTGATAAATAATTAATTCTGGTAGGATTCCAGCTTAGTATTAAGTGACCCTTTGGTAGTAATCTCTCTAACCTATTGACAAATAATCGAGGAATAGAAGTTTGAGGGAAATAGTTTGAATTTGAACTACCTAAAGAATAAGATGATTGCCATGGATCATTCTTGCCTGGTATTAAAACAAATTTAACTTTTTGTACCACATTGGGGAATTGACTCACTAAAGTCGATAAATCATCAAAATAACCTTTATATAGTTCGGAGTTTGTGACTGATGCAATGGTAGATGAAGTTCCTGTTAATGGTTTAGACAGGAATGATCCCGTCAAAACTAATGCCAATGGAATATCTTCATCATTTGACTCTATTATTGAATTTTCTAATCGGTTAAAGAACTTTTTCAAACCATCAAGAATTTTAAAATTATCTAAATTACATTCCGATCCTAAAAATATAAATTTATGATGGTGTAAAGATCTTTCTAAAGAAACCAATTTTTTTCTTAAAGCTTTATTAACTTTCAATACCATATCTCCACTTTGCTTATGAATACCAAGAAAGTCAGGATATCCATAATTCTCATTACTTATCTCACGTCTTTCAGCCGGTGGATGACCAATATTACTTACATGAAAGCAACCTCCTATATAATCACTTCTATTACTTGAAAGACCTCCTGATGCTGAATAAATACCTTCTACAATAACAAACATTCCCGGAAAATAAAATGAACCTTGTGTTTTATATGCTTGTGATAAATTAAGTTCAATATAATCACTTGAATCTTCTAAAACATATTCATCATTTGCTCCTTTACTTAATAAACCAAATAATATAAATTTTGAACCATCTCTACCTAAGACATTTTTAATTAAAGTAATCTCACTAGTAAGATGATTCATAGTTCTACTAATAGATGAAATACTAGAATAGGAAGTCTTTTGAAAATTCTCATTTCTAGATAGTCTATCATATAACAAATTATATCTATTGTTAAATAATTCAATCGAACTTTGAAGATAATTATTTAAGGAATCTGTCAATGTCTTTTTATCATGTCTTCCATGAGGCGTAAGAGTAAATTGTTTTCTTTGTTTATCGAATTTACATGGAGTTTGATCACTTGGATTTATGAATTTGAAAAAGTCTTCCCAATTTAAACTTTGTTCTTCTGATTCATTATTATCAACTATAGTATCTGATCTTCCTGCCACTATTCCTTCAGTTTCTGTACTTGAAGATCGACTAGCCGTTGAACTTTCTGTTTTATTATTAATCTCTCGAATCACTTGTTTTAAACCCGGTCCATCGATAAATATCCCTCGATCTTCGAGTTTCCATATCTTGGCAATCTCTTCTATGAATTGTTGAGAATGGACACCTTTCCAATCAAATCCATACTTAAAACTAATCACTTCAGTAAGAAGACTTAACGCATCGGTCTTAATATTAAGTCCATGCTTTTTAGATAAAATTCGATATGCTATGGGCCGTAAGTTAGAAGGCAGAAGCTTTACAGGTAACGACCCATTTCCACTAGTCACACTGGTCACACTTCTATCCATCTTTGGTTGTTCGTAATTAGCTGTTCTTTGAATATTTTATTGAATAAAAATAAATATTGACATGTACGCGTTCGGAGACATTTTAGAAAAAAAAATGTTACGTAGTATAAAAATGTTACGTACTATACATTACTGGTACTATACATTACTTAAGTATGTCATCATAAGTTACTGCTATTTAAGTCAAACTTAATCTTAGTATAGATCTCATAGAGATCGATGTGTGGAGTGGCATCAAATGATTGTAAGCACCTTATATCATCATAATGTTCTCCTAGTATATTGGCATTTGTAGACAAGTTTATGAGCGATTTCAATTTAGTGAGAATTATAAATTTCCTTCTTATCAATTTGGCGATTGTGATAACTGATGAATTGTCAATATTGACATGACTTAGTTTTTGGTCTATGGTATGTAATTTCTGTTCATTCTTAGATTTTGAATTAGTCAAATACGTTTGTAAACTATTTATGAAGGAATCAATTTGATCTAACTCTGGAGAATTGATAACTCCACGCAACGTCTTAAGAGTAGAGATTCCCTTATCAATACCTAACTTGGTCTTATCATATTCCGTAGGGTTTTCTTCAATAAGTGAGGGTAAAACAGTACCTGAATCAAGGCGTAACTTCAAGTATTGATTCTCAACATTATCAATTTTCAATTGAATTTGTTTAGTTTCAAACGCAAGCGAATCAGCTATTAGTTGTCTTTTCCTTTTAATATCGGTTAATTTCATAGTTAATTTATTATCATACTTTAATACCTGTATTTCTTTATCCTTTTCATTCAACTGTCGTTGAGCTGCTTCGACTTCATTTCGAAGTTCACTAATTATGCGATCTTTCTCATGATTTTCTATTCTGAGTAATTCAAAATCCTGCTTTATGGTGTCATTATCGATATGTTTCTCAACTTCTCGACGATAATCTTCAATTCTACCATTCAAATGATCAATTTTTTCTTGATATGAATTATGCAACGAGTTGATTTTCTTTTCAAAGTTTTCATTTTCTTTAGTAAATTTCTCTTGTTCAAATTTTAGTCTTTCATTTAATCTTCGAATTTCACCATTCAATTCGACTTTTCTTTGCTGTTTTAATAAATAATCTAATTCTTTAGTATTTTGTATTGTATCATCCACTATATCATTATCGAGATCTATTTTAGAATCATTTCTTTGATATTTATATGATTTAGGTTCTTCAAAAGTAACTCGTTTATTATCTACTCCTACACCATTAGGATATAATCTTTCTTTTGTTGATTGTCGTAAAAGATTCAAATGATTGTCTGAGTGGTGGTCAACCACATTGAGCTTGTTTAGATACCCCCGTAATCGAGAGAATATTCCATCTTGATGCTGATTTTCAATATCCTTTCTACTCTTGGAGATCTTGGAATTATGTAGAACTGGTCCAGATGAAATGGGATAGAATTGGTTCCTGACTTCCGATGGTTCATTCAAAACTTTATACAACTTTGGTACTTTAATCCGCGACGGAGTCAATGGTGTTCGAAGAGACCTGATTGGAGATGCTAATCTTTGTCTTGTTTCTACTTTATCATATCTATCATTAAATAATGGTTGCTTAGAATTCCTCGAATACTTGTCTCCGAGGTTAGAAAATCGCAGTTGATAGCTATCCTTACCATAATCATTTCTCTTATACTTATAATTAGTATTGTACTCATGTGATAAATAATTGGTAGGCTCATAAGATGCATATTTTGCTGGTGACTTTCTTGTTAGTCTATCAATATCTACATGATCATAAAGCTTCTGAGTATTAGTACGATCCTCAAGTCGGTCTCGATTTGGATTGGGGTTGGGATTTCTGTATCGATTCACTTCATCAAACGGTACATTCCCCCTCTCGGATGCCTTGTAACGTTCATACTCGTCCTGAAGACCCATTGATGATTCTTGTCTGAGACTTTGATGTAATTAGGTGGTTGAGAGCAACGCGCCTATTATTTAAATTAAATTTATTTTCAATGTTTACCATTTCTAAATGTCGCAAAAAAAAGTGAAAATTAATGCAAAATTGTCCAACGACATAATGGCCCCCCAGTATTTCCCGATTTGGAGAATAAACAGCTTTGTGCAGCCGCGAAAAGAAATTGATGCAAATTCGTGCATTGGCCTGCTTAGTAGTGCTTGCATGAGATTAAAACGCTAAGGGGTCTCCTAAATAAATAAATTCTAAAGTTTATTAAATTATATAACCAATTAAAAGAAACCATAACTCAACTAAAAGCAAAAATAAAATAAAATGAACTAAAATAAACTAAAATAAAATAAAATAAAATTAAACCGATGAACTAGAACTAGAAGAACTTTCATACGGTTGTTGACCTTTTGCCTGGCTCTTATTTGTAGGCTCTTCATCAAGACATTGTAACCCTCTATCTTTGACAAACAATGAACCCACAAAACATAAGCTCATAAATGCAATCAAAACATAGTAATATTTCCTCAAAGCTGAAACGTACATCCTCTTCACCATTAAAACTTCTTCCAGTGAAAGGCCACTTGTATTAGTCTTCTCATAAATATGTTTCGATAAATGATCTAAGAATGATTGAGGTAATTCCCCAGATTTTCTAATCTCCTCAATTTGATTTAACAAGGAATTACTTATAATACTTGATCCCATAGTAATAGCAATTGCCCCTCCAAATGATCTCAGAACGTTTCTAACAGAAATAACAACTGCTCTTTCAGCTCTCTTACAATTGGCTTGAACAGCAACCATAGATGGTTGGAATGAAAACCCAACACCCGTACCCATAACCAATAATATTAATACGCAATATACTGTTTTGATTTTTTCATTCCAAAATACCAACAAAATACAAGACAAACACCAAAGGAAATATCCGGTGCCAACAATGTACCCATAATGGCCTGAATATGTTATAAGTTGTCCAGCAACTGCAGACATGGTTGCTTGGCTTAACACAAGTGGTAAATATAAAATTGAAGTTTGAGTTACATCAAAATCTTTCACAATCTGACAGAAGTAAGGTAAGTAGTACATAAAACTGTAGTATGCACCTCCAAAGAGGATATTGCATATCATCAATATACATAATGTTGGATTCTTAAAAATATGCAATGGTACCATGGGGAGCTCTGGGATTTTCCACTCAATCAACAAAAATATAATTAGGAAACAACCTCCAAGGACAAAAAGGACAATAACAATTGGGCTATTCCAGGCATAAGCAGATCCACCTCCACTTAATGGTACAAGTATGAAAGTCAACGCAGCTGTAGCTGTAAGTATACCTAGATAATCAATCTTTTTGAACTTTTCTGTTTTGGAAAGAACTTCATTGAGTTGTTTATGAGGACTCTCTATTAAAAAGAAGACAGCAATTATCACCACAACTCCAAATGGAGCTAAGAAATAGTAAAAGCTTCTCCAACTTGAATGTGTAATAAATGCAGACATGATGAATGGTCCAATAGCATTAGCAATTCCCACACTTGCACCGAGAATACCCTGAAATCTACCTCTCTGTTCCAATGTTACGATATCACTCAAAATTACCATTCCCAAAGACGAAACACCACCATTTCCAATACCAGCAAAAGCTCGGAAAATATAGAATTGAACTCCAGTTTGAGAAAGACCACATGCTATATCTCCAATGACCAAAATTAAAAGACAAGACATGAGAACATTTTTCCTTCCAAAAATATCTGACATCCTTCCAAATAAAACTTGGCAAACACAATTTGCTAGCAAGGAAGCTGATCCAGCCCAATTTATGGTTTCTTGGGCATTTAAATCTTTTGCGATGTAAGGTAGAGCCACTGTGATGGAAGTTTGATCCATAAATGAGACAAGTTGACCAAACGAAAGAGTTAATAAAATGATAATAATCTTTCTAGTTGGAAGAACATTATAATGAGTGTCCCCTAGTTTGTCAGCTAAAGAATCTTTTTCAGGAATAACTCTTTCCAGTACTATAACAATATTACTTTTTTCTTTCATGTCGATTTTATTCTTTTCAATGATATTATTTTAGAAATACAAGAACTACAAAGTAGAATATTTTCCATTACTTATATGTTTCAACTATAAATATATTAAATCGGTCTGTTTCTCAGGGGTTTGGGAAGATACACCGATAGATAGCTCATAATGATGTAATACATAATAAAATTATTAAACTGCAATAGACAATCAAATATATTATGAATTTGTGTAGTTAATGAAATGCACCCGTTAATTTGCTACAATTTATTTTGCAGTTTGCGCAATTTCTACAAACTAAATGGGTGTAAGGTTTTGGCTCCAATATTAATTCAAGGTGTTACATAGGCAATATAAGGTTTCACCTAGCCGCTAAGTGGGTAGATGTTGCATATCCGAATTTGTAAATTCCCGTAAACAGCCATTGTTGCAACATAATATGCTTACTTAATAACAGTTTAGTATAGAAGGTACAGGATTCTACATGATAAGCCGATATTATTAGAGAAGGAAACTTAGTATTTTTGATGAATGCATTAAAATGATTTACCTGAACCGGGTTTTTTAGTTGTATTGTATAACCTGAAATTAAAGTAGCCACAAACATTAATTGCGCCCAATCAAGAAAACAAATGCCGAGACAGATTTTCTTTTTCCACATCGAATTATCCGGTGTGCCCCTCTATGCACAAATAGAAGGAATGAAGAAAAATTGCGCATCAAGCGGCGGAAATCTCACTTTTGGATAAAAGCAGATTCGAAAAGAGCTTTGAACCTATAAGCTTTTCTTAGAATCCTTGTTTAAATAATTCTTAATACTTATAGTAGCTGAATACTTTTTAATTATCCTTACTAGATAAAATGTAGATAGCTATAAGTGAATGTTGATAAGTTATCTTTTATCAACAAAACAGCATATGTCAAATGTGAAAGCTTACTTCCGTTTCTTGCTTAAATAGTCCATTACGGTGATCGCAAATCAAGAAAATCTCATGGCATCAAAAATTCCAGTAAGAATAAAATAATAATAATTCTAGGTCGCAGAAAATTTCTAAAAATTGCGCTTTCAAAATAAGGAGTATTGCTTAGAAACTGATTCTAGCTCTTAGTTATTAAATCTAAAGGTACTTCTTTATTGGTCAAATTTTGTAACTTACTAAAAATACTTCTCAGCCCACTCTAATTACTTGCATCTTTTGTTCTTGAATGGCTTTTAAATAGAAGTAAGTTTATGTAGTTGAATACGAGGTAACTAGGATACATTACTTTTACTGTATACTTAAAATTTGAGCCTTATTCGTAATTGAAAAAGGGGGCTACTTTATATTAAAGATTTAAGTTTACATATACAAACAATAGCTTTTTTTTTAGCGGCATTAGCATCCGATATCAATTTCACCGCTAAGGTCTACTTTTCTACTGGAATTTGATACATAAATCTTGTAAGTACCTGTTTGGATAATCCATTGTTGTGAATAAGTATCCCAAATACTTAAATCTCTATGAGTTATACTAAATGATAAAATTGCAGATTCACCAGGTTCAAGAAATACTTTTTCAAATCCACGTAATATTTTAGGGGGTGAAGGAACAATAGTACTCGGTAATTCAATGTATAACTGGCCAACATAGCCACCTTTGTGTTTGCCTTCATTCTTAACTTCGACACTAACATTATAATAAACTTGCCATAAATCTGGATTCCCTCCCAAACCTCCTCCTGACAATGGAGGTGCAATTGGCTGATCTGGATTATATCCAGCTGGGTATTCAAATGTCTCACCATCATCGATAGATCGAACATTTTCATTGTATAAATAGGGGTATATGTATCCTGGAACTGCTTCAAATTCATCATGAGGGAATAATGCATCTTCAGGATCGCAAACATCATCTTCTACTGTTTTATAAATGGGTAAATATTCTTCAGGATAAGGTAAATACTCCGTAGGAGAATTGATTTCATCTATTCTTAAATTGCATAACTTAAATTTTGAATAAGATAACCCAAATCCAAATTCGAAACGTGGTTTGATATTATGCTTATCAAAAAATCTGTAATCCAAGTAAATATCTCTATCAAAGTTATCTTGTGGATGCTTTTCACCATTTAATTCATCAATTATAGGTACATAGTGTTGCTTTTTTCTTGCTATTGTAAATGGCAATTTACCGGAAGGATTAATAACTCCGAACAAGATTTCGGCAATTGCTTGACCAACAAATTGACCCAATGGTGGCGCATATAATACACCAACTACGTTTTCATTTTCTATCCATTTTTCCATATTCACAGGACCAACTGAATTTACCACGACAATCGTTTTGCGGCATTTTTCTGCAACTGTTTCTATTAGCTTATCGCCATTATGCCATAAAGACAAGTTTTTGCGATCGCCAAAATTCTCATCTACTTCGATGTAACCTTCACCGGAATCTGCACTGACAACTACAATAGACAAATCTGCATAATCAGCTAATTCTTGAACGTGATCCAACTCCCAAGCGTCATTGCTATAATCAACTACCATACCTTGCTCTCTAGCCAATTTGGAGATAGCTTCGTAAGGAGTTATCACGAATGGATCATTAACAGCAGATGATCCCCAACCAGATGTTAAAACACCATCAACACATCTTTTATCTTTACAGTTAAATCCCTTCGGATCAGGACCTGCAGCAATACCCGCAATAAATATTCTTCTAACACCATCTATTTTAGCTATTGGTAGATTGTGCCCATCATTTTTAAGTAAAACTATAGATTCTCTAGCAACACTCAAAGCAGTTATATCACTAAATTCTGACCGGGAATCTTGATGCCAATTTTTTTGTACAATTGGTCCAAAATGTTGATAAGCAAATTCTTGGCCATATGTATGGAAAGTACAGGAACTGAAATTAGGTTCATCTTCTTCCGTAGGTAAAGATATTGTATCAATAGAAAAAAACGGAGCTAATATTCTCATAGCCATATCATTAAGCCTATCTTGACTTAAGGTTCCATTGTATACAGCTCTTGTTAATAATGGTCCCCAGTACGATTTTCCAGTCAACCATTCATCTGATATTTCTCCAGGCATAGTCATATCCAAACCTGCCAATGCTGAATAAACTCCGGAATGTTGAGCACCCCAATCAGAAAGCACAAATCCTTGAAAGCCTAGTTCTTCTTTTAAAAGATAGTTTATAAGATATGAATTTTGGCAGGCATAAGTATTATTAACTTTATTGAAGGAACACATTACTGATCCAACACCAGCACGTACTAAATCAGCGAATGGCCATAGATAAATTTCATGCATAGCTCGATCCCCTATATTAGAACTTATAGCAGATTCAAGACAATCCCAGCCATTTTCTTCCCACTCTCCTACTTGTCTAAAATGCTCTTGTTCGTATCCTATTAAGTGTCTAGCGGTAGCTACAACACCTTCATCTTGCATTCCTTCTACAGTTGCAGCACCAAGAACTCCTTGTAAATAAGGATCTGAGCCAAAAGTTTCCCAATTTCTTCCACCAGCAGCTTTTAAGCCAATTGGACCGATAGCTGGACCCAAAGCAATATGGACTCCCTTAAGCTTATGTTCTCTTCCTATAGCTTTACCTCTTAAATAGGCCAACCCTTTATTGAAAGTAGCTGCAGTTGCCAAACCTGAAGGGAAATCTGTAACAAAATCAGTAAATCTAACACCATTAGGTCCATCTTGTAGACAAAGATTTGGAATACCTAATCTTGGAACAGATCCTGTATTTCCAACACAAGGACCAGATCCCCAACCTGTTCCAGTAGTTAAATTAACCTTTTCAGTAATCGACATCTTATCAACTAACTTTCTTGCTTTATCGTAAGCCTTCTGCCAAACATGATCTATTCTACCTCCGAGAGCTATTAAAAATATTTATAGTTAGTAAAATTGGCTGCCATTTCAAAGGCGCTAACACGAGATTAAACTTCAACAAACAATTTAAAAAAGGTATTACTAACGTGAAGGGTAATGAGGAGGAGATTTGAAATAATCACTTAAGCTTTCATCTTCTACATACTGAAACAATGGTGATTCTTCGTGATATCCTCGTTTATTTATTATAGTCTCATTGTTAATCACTTCGACTCCACTTAAATCGGAATGGGGTATGACTTCTTTAATTAAGTAAAGCAAGGTGATCGTTATAGGCACTAACTTTTTAACTGACATTCTTCCTTAAACTCACTCTAACTTGATGTGAAAGACTGCTCAATTAGTATAGTGGCAGATAAAATGGGCAGTCAAAATGGCAGCCAAAAATTAGCCAAATGATCTTCCAAGTGCGCGAAAAGGGTGCAAAAAAAAAAAAGGTTTGTACTAACGTATATTAATTATCTAAATGTCAAAGTATATATACTTTAATGCGAGATCGAGATAGTATAGATATATCAAGATATCAAGTACTCATTCTTGCAGTAACTTGAACTGGTGTAACTATACTAGGTGCAGTTGTATTTGCTGTTGAACTTTCTATATCTAATTGAGCTAATGTTGATGATTTCTTTATTGTTGATGGACTATTAGGGCCAGAATTTGGATTACCTAAATGAACAGTTATATTAAGAGGTTTCCCCATTTCAGTAGGTTTATTAGTTAGATTATTATTGGTACTTAATGGTGAACTTGATTTTTGAATTGAATTAATACTAGCTGAATCAGAATGTATTATAGTTGGTGAAGTTGTTATAGTATTATGAGATAATTCAAATCTCTTTTTAATATCCGAATTTTCATCACGACTTGTATCTGTTGAGATGGTTAATCCAGTAAATGGCTCTAATAATGTATCTAAAGTACTTGAACGAACATGTGCATGAACATGTGTATGAGAATTTGGCTGCGAAATGGTTGAAGTAGAATTTGGTGATGGAACTGCAGTAGCATCGGCAGATTTAAGATTCTCATCATCAACTATAGGATCTTCATCAGTTCTTTCTATTTTGTTTGATGAATTCAATTGATTATTGGCCGGAGTGGTGGGTCCTTTAGTAGATTCAGAATCAGTTGGATCCGAGAAAAACTTCTCTAAATTCTTAAAAGCGGATTCAGCATCCAATAACAAGGCACTCTCAAAATATCCTGGTCTTGAATCATCAATCTTCATATTATTTTTATATTTGACCCCATTAAATAAATTAAAAAGATCACTTCTATAAGTCTTTGGTAATTTGTTTCCTGATAAATATACATTATCGAATTTTCCAGATTTTTTAATAAAATGCAATACTATTGGTTTTAAACTTTTCAAATCTACTAAATCATTTCTTCTTAGATCAATCTTTTCTAAAGTATAAAGAGAATCTAATCCCAGTAAATCAACAATTTTATTATTATTGAAATTTAAAGTTGATAAATATTTTAAATTACTAGGTAATTTCTTTAAACTAGTAATATAATTATCGGAGAAATTAATATATTTTATACTTACCAATTGATCTAATCCATCAGGTAAATCTTGCAATAAATTATTTGATAAATTTAATTTAACTAGATTTCCAAGAGGTCTAAATATAAATGATGGAATTGTGATTATTGAAGTTTCACATACTGTTAATTGTTTCAAAAATGACCATTTTGAATCAGGTAATTTCATATAATCACGACTTAAATTGTTTGAATGTGGTAAAGTCTCATTAATGTTTGCAATAAATTGATTATTGTCATGAAAGAACAGATCTTTAGGTAAAGAACTAGAGCCAGCTCCACTTCCAGTAACACCAGATGTTGTTGTTGCTCTTTCACGTTTTGGATATCTGAATGCATTATTATTGAAAGGTGGGAATTCATTAACTTCGTTAATAGTACTAAAACTATCATCTGCTGTAGATGTACCATTTGAAAATATATCAGTATATTTTCTTGTTGCTGGTTTATGAGTACTAAAACTACTTCTACCTAAATCATCATCAATTACTAAATTAAATAAGATTTCTTCAATAGTTGCAATTTTAGAATTTTTTACAATTAATATTCTTAATTGTTCACTGAGAATATGCCAACCGAATATTTCATTAGGTTCATAATCAACTATTTCAAGAACTTGTAAATTTTTAAACATTTTTACTGGAACTGATGTATCACATGGATATTCTTCATAAGAACTAATGCTATTTATTTTAGTTTTAGGAGTTAATATCAAACAAGGTATTTTAGTAAATGATGAATACAAATATTTGATATCTTTATTAATAATTTTTGGATCTTTACTAAATGCAAATGAACGCCAATAAACAGAAGCGCTAGAAACAATTGATTTCATAGAATTTATGGAAGAAATTGATCGAGTATCACTATCAAAATGTTTTGATGATCGAGCATTATTAGCCATAAAAGAAATAAAAGTTGGTTCATGATTTGGATTATCTAATTTAACATTTAATGGACCAACGTCAACTCCTAAATTTGAATTCTCAATTCTTTCTGTAATATAATACAAATGATGAATAGTAAAATTAAGTCGTAATGGTTTAACTTTTAAATTAGAATTCTTATTTTTTGAAAAACATAGTAGACCATTAGCCAATGCTTCTTCATTTCTTCGAATATAGGTAGCTAATCTCTGTATATAGACATCACCTTCAATAGAATTATCATTATAATTAAATGTCCCCATTGTTATTTCTATAATATATTAATGAATAGAAGTTTGATATTATATAATAATAAATAAAGGTTAATAATGATATTTAAGGATTGTCTATTGATAATGGATAGTGATATGAGCTGTTACTTTAGTTTTATAAAAGAATTAAAGGAATTAAAGGAATGAATGAATGAATGAGTAATGATGATGATGATGATGATGATGAATTTATTTGTTGTTACGAACTAACTAAGGAGAGGAAGCCACACTAATGTGTCAAGGGCAATCAATTGGTTAGAAGTCGTCTATGATATACCACAGCTAGCTATTCCCTTATTCACCTATATTTGAAGATGCTCAACCAGATATTGGCTTTCTGATTGATTATTATTATTATTTTATTATTATTATTAATAGATTGTTTTGATTTGGAATATTTTGTTTAATTTCTGTTTAATTTTTTTTTTTTAACTTTTTTTATTTATTTTTTAGATGTATTATTTTATCTTATTTTTATTTTTCTGGCTAATTGTTTTGGGTTTGTTATGATTTTCTCTACGGCCGTTTGGCAACCATCATCTAGCGTAGTACATTATGTCATAGACCAAATAATATGTAATGTATGTACATGTATAATTAAATTACATACTACTTACTAGAAAAAGAAAAAGAAAAAGAAACCATAAAAAAATTATTTAACCTAAGCCTAAACCTCAATTACATTATGTTCACTTCTTAATGAACTAGTTTGATCAGTTGAATCATAAAGTGAAGCATCAACTTGACTAGCTCGATCATTTGTTCGAATACTCACTGCATATAAACTATTGGCAGTAGTTGGATGTACAGTTAATCTTTCCATAATTGAAGCGGGTGGAATACCATTCGTACTACAATTAGTATCAATACTTCTTCTTCTAATTCTTCTAGAAGAACTTGCCAATGTAACTATCGATTCACTATCTCTATCAATATTGGGACTGAGTTGTTGCAGTGTACTTGCACTTGTAGGAGGAACAATAACTACAGTATTATTATGATTATGATGATGATTATTATTCATAATAGGTGTAAAAGATGCACCATTAGAAGTTGAATTACTAGGTGCCAAAGATGTTTGAGCAGTCGAAGCATCAATTGAACTTTCATCATGAATATTACCACTAAGAATAGATGGCGCTTTAGTAGATTGACCTGAAGTTATAGATTTTAATGGAATAGTACTAATATTATCAGATACTTGATCACTAAGTCCTCTATAAGCCATGCCATTACTTCCTGAAGTACTAGTACTATCAAGAGATACAAATGATCCTGATTCCGCGTTAGCATCTACTCTTAAATGCCTATTATCCAAATTTGTATTATAACTATTACCATTGGAATTACTGGGATAATATGTATCATGACTACTAAGTGTCGTATCTGGATTAGGTATATTACTAGATTGTCCTTTATTGGAATTGATATTATGATGAGGGCGTCTTGGTTTAGAATTCGAACCCGATTCGGCTGTAGAATTCCAAGTATGTTGAGGAGATGGCTTGTTTGGCAGTTGCATTAATCTTCTTACCCATCCAAATCTTTGCTTTGGTTGTCTCCTATCAATTGAATTTGGGTGCCCTTGTGGTACTATATTACCATTATTTCCCGCCAAATTATTCCCTCTATTTCCAATATTATTTGTATTATTGATGTTAATAGTATTGGATGTAGTAGTGTTGGTATTGTTAGAACTATTATAGTTGCTATTGTTGTTACCTAGTATTTAAATGTTAGTAAATAACTCTAGAAGCAAAAGAGCAATATAGCGTAATACTTACCTGAAACAGGTGCGCTTGGTTGAGAAGCAGTAGTTACAGTACTATTCACATTTAACAGTTGATGTTGACCATTTGCATTAGTATAAGTAGACATTATAAGTTACCTTCTCCTCTTATTATGGTTAAGAATCAATCAAGTAATATAATCTCCCCTTTTTGTAAGAATAAGAATTTCAAATTAAACTTTTTTTCTAGAGAATTTGTGAATAACCGCATTGTTCTATAGTAGTTAAAGCTGCTTACAAGTACACAATCATACGTATTACAGTAGTATATTTTTAGTTTATAAACGTCTATAGTTACAAATATTTCATTGTATCTTCTAATATATAAGCTAAAGCTAAAGTAAAAGAACAACTATTCCAGCAACTGAAGCCAAAAAGGAACCTTGAGCAAATCCAGAAGAACCTCCAGCTTTCGAGGAAGTTGTTGGAGGAGCAACAATAGAAGCTGAATTAACGCTTGATGCAGAGTCAGAATTAGTAGTAGTAGTAGTAGTTTTGGATGTTTTGGATGTTTTGGATGTTTTGACTGTAGTTATTGAAGAACTGGACTTAGATGAGGATGAAGTTTTTATTGAAGATGATGATGTTGACGATACAGTACTAGAAGTATTAGAGGTGGTAGTTGCAGAAGTAGTTGCAACATTATTACCATTTCCAGCTAATCTCAGGCTATACCAAGGTAAACCAGTTGCAAATGATTCTAATTGACTAACATTTATTCCAGCTTCGCTTAATAATGTAGTGTATGCATCGTTTGTATAAGTTTGAACTTGAATAGCTAATGCTGTAAGACCAGTAGGAACAGAAACAGTAGCAGTTTGAAGATAACCTATATAATCTGGTAAATGAGACTTAGCATCACCTACGAATCTAGTAAGAAAGGCTAATTCAGATGAGTCCAAATCCGCAGCCGAGCTAAACTGCAAAATAAAGGATATGCTAACGATGATAAGGCTGATGAATTGCATATTTCTAATTTTTAATCTTCTTCCAGAATGCAGCTTTTTATAGAGTATAGTTCAGTCTATATGATAATAACATATATAAAAACGAAAATAAAATCAAATCAGATAAATTTATGGGCTTTTATAAGAGTTTCCTTCTCGTCATCCAACTACTAAATCTGGGGGAAATTTGGCTCGCCGAATGTTCCATTTCCTAATTAGGAAATTTCTGCTTTGGCCTAGTTTGGGTGCGCAACCTTTTTATAGTTGATTAATTTAATCTTAGTTGCAACCACAAAATGATAGTTATATACCTCATCATGATCGTCTAGATTTAATTCTACATTATTGGTAATAAACAAAATAATACTGGAAATGCATGCATTTAGTTCTATGTGGTAAAATAGAGTCAAAACTATAAGTTTGAACTTATGGTCTGAGCAATATGATCGTAAAGTTGCGTAAATGATCAATAGATCAAAATATAAAGTTTAGAATAATACACTTAACATAATAATAATAATAATAATATGTCTTATTATGTCCACAGTTCACCCTTCTCCTTTCGACCTAAACTAAACTAAGAATAGACTGCAAAGTATGAATAGAATGTTGGAACATGGAATAATTAAGTATATCAGTTAGCAGTAAATATAGAAGAAATCTCAACCCATCATCAACAACAGAAATAATAGGCAATGAAAATTCAATATCCATACCAACCACAAAACAACACATACCTAATTAAACCGTAAATAAGAAAGAATATCAAAAAATGAATATAATTATACCACCTTTAGAACAATGACAAAAATAAGAAATAACAAGTAAGATACTAAACAAATAAAAAAACTAACCTCCTTCATTAAAAACAAACTGAGAAATTGAAAAATATTTAATAAAAACCCCCCCAAACTGACTGAATAAATGTATGTAAATGTTAATATAATAATTTAATATGCTGTGAAAAATGTATGACAAGACAATCTAATATATATATGTATAAGACCTGAATTGGAAATGTTTCAAATATGAAAATAATAAGTACAGTGATAATGATAAAATATGATGACATGATGTATTATAATGTTCCTTCTAATAATTAATTTTTAATTGTAAAGTTATGATGAATTAAGTAGTCTGATGATAAAATAAAAATCTAAACTCTATATTCTTTCCTCAAACTATGATGATAACAATTTTATAATGCAATAGTATTAAAGTCTTCCTTCTCATCATCAATAGATTCATAATATATAACAAAACAATGTATATAACTAAGAGTTCACGTATTCATCACCACCAAGAATTAAAAATGATAATTGAAATTATTCCCAAATTAAATCAAAACAAAATAGAATATTAGTAACACAACATTAATAAATTTATAATATTCATTTATGATTTACTTATTTTGAATAGCGGGAGATCCAACTCTCATTTTAGTCTGAGGGTTAATTATTTCCAAAGGCTTTTTAATTCTTGGTGTATGAACTCTTGGAGATGTACTCATTGCACTTGTTGGCAATGACGAAGATTGTTGAGATGATGTTGAAGAATTCGATGAATGTTGACCAGAAGATCCATGAATTTCTTGAGATGGTGAAAAGACTGTGGCAGTATAAGGATTAAATTTTTTAATGGTTGGACTTGTATTATATGATTCCGATATTTCAGGACAGAATTCTAAATCATCTTCAATATCAAATGATTTAGATAAATAATATCTAAGACGAGGAGTATGGAATGAATAATTTGAGGATGGTAAACCACTATTAAGACCTGCTTGTTGTTGTTGATTTAAACTAGTAATGGAACTACCTGAAGTAGTTGAAGATGTTGTAGAACTAGATAAAAGACTATTATTTGATGATTGAGGAGGAGAAATATATGTTAGACTTGCAGCAGTGGGTGAGGTGTTGGGATTTATAGAAGGGCCAACACCGCCACCATTTGAGTTGATGACAGGATGAGGCAAATTAGGTGAATATTGTTGATAGTTATTATAAATATATTGGTTAGACATAATAGATTATAATTATTAATTTAAATTTGTAGATTCTTAATTAAACTAATTATATGCTTTCCATGTGGGTCACTGTGAATTGCGCTTTTTTGAGTTAGGACAATATTTGTTGAGTATAAGTGGTAGTAGTAGTTGTTGTTGTTGTTATTATTATTTAATAAAATATAACGATTAATAGTATTTGAATGAAATAAATCCAAGATTTATAATAAAGGTTATATCGAAAAGATTAAGGGTGTAAGGATTTCGGAAGCTTGCGAGGGTCGAGGAAATGAGTTTCATTATTTAATTGTTATGAAGTGATTTCTACACTGCATAGAAGTATGATGTTGCTTATGTAAGCGACCTAATCAGTACAAGCAGTATTTAATCAGTTGGGGATCGAATGACTTAACTACAAGAAAGTTGAGTGCTGTACTTTCCTAATTAGGACATCTCCTATTATTGTGATAATTTAAATTTCTTTTTTTGTTGTTGTTTGGACACGACTCTTCATAGTTTTCCTTTGTTTTACGCTTTTAGTCATGCATTTGAATAAAAGTACACGACTTCTTTAAATCCAGCCTTCCCCCCTTTAGATATCTAAAAAGAGAAGAAGTCAAGATAGCGAGCTAGTAATAATGGTTATAATAATAGAACGAATTATACAACCTAACCGATCTTTCTTTACCGGAAATTCTATTTGACACTTTAATAGTTATATAGAAAAGAGTAGATTCAAAATCGAACATATGCATATGCGTTGGGACTTATTACCATTGTTATGAGAGCATATTATTCTTTTTTGTATGCACTATACTTTTCCTCTGAATCACACATTTCTCAGGGTACACACAGTTTCTACAATATTTCTATAAGCATCATTATTGTGTAGTTCCTTAAAGGAATAATCGTAGGAATCATAACATTCGTTACTATATCATAACCTTATAAAATAAATCTAATAAAGTCTTTTTCAAACAAAGCCAAAAGGCGTGTGACTACCGTTTGTGGTGCTACCATATCCAACTCTGATCTTTCATTGTGGTTGCCAAAAGAGGAATTTATGCGAGATTGACTGTGAAACATCAATGTCATTTTAATACATTACAGGTATATTTATATATAATTATTTATATAAGATAATTATAAATTTTAATAGGTTATATTTTTGCAATGTTATGATTTGAGTAATGTTGAATAATGTCCGGAGGTTATCAATCAATCAAAACATTCCCAATCGATATTAAAAATTCACTCTATAATTCAAATAAATCATATCGATTAATACAATTAACAAATGGTATACTAACCCTATTGATATCTAATCCAGTTACCAATGCTGCTGCCTGTGGTCTTTGTGTTGCTTCTGGTTCCCATTTAGATCCACCCCAATTACCAGGTCTTGCTCATTTTTGTGAACATATGTTATTCCTTGGATCAAAGGAATTCCCTAATCCTGATGAATTTGTAGGATTAATAACTTCAAATGGTGGTAATACAAATGCTTTTACCACTGGAGAACAAACTTGTTTTTACTATGAAATTCCTGTCAATTCTTCGGAATACAATAATGAGTTGGTATTTAATTATTCCTTACGAAATTTTTCATCATTTTTTAAACATCCATTATTTCATTATGAATTATCAAAAAGAGAAGTATCATCTATAAATAATGAACATGATGCAAATAAATCCAATATTAATAAGATATTCTATCATGGATTAAAATTATTAGCAAATAAAGGGAATCCATTCAGTAAATTTGGTACGGGAAATTTATTTACTTTAACTGAAGCCCCAAAAATTCATAAAATAGATGTTAGAAATAATTTAATCAATTACTTCCAAACAAACTATACTCCAGATAAAATGTCATTGGTAATAGAGGGTCCACAGTCCTTAAATCATTTACAAAGATTAGCTATTTCAAATTTCAATACCATTGGTTGCGAAAAACCAATAAATATCACGAATACAAAACATTCTAAGGTAGTCTATAATTCCTTAGACTTAAAATTTTCTTCATCTAGAAATTCAACCTCTTCATATAATTCAAACACAAATAATACCCCTAATCACCCCTTGAATATCTTGAATGATGCCTATTCTTCATCTTATTCTCATATCCCATACGCTTTTGGATCTGAAAACATTAATAAAGTCTTGTTTATAGAAAACCATAATAATTCAATAATTCAACTAGTATTTCCTATAAAAGACTCAGATGAAATTGAGAACTTTGACTTTTATGAATATGTTTGGTGCAATTTATTAGGTGATGAATCACAATCTTCACTTTGCTATTATTTAAGAACCACCAAAACTTTTATAAGTTCAATAATGGTATTCACACAACGTTTAACAGAGCATGAGAAAGTTCTCCTTATTGAATTGGAGCTCACTAAAGATGGTGAAAAGAATATCAAGTCAATCATGGCAATTATCTTCAAATACATTGCTGATGTGATAACAATAAATAGACATCAATTGATTAGGTATTTTATAGAATTACAGACCATAAGAAGTCATGCATTTTACTATCAATCATCATCAACATCAATCATGGATGAAGTATCCCATCTCTCCCAGCTATTACAAGGAGATTTGAATAACTTAGGGATAGAGAATTTTCTCCAGAATTATAAAACCTTAGATACTTCAAGTGAGAATAAACCTTTTTGGAACAAGTTGATTAATGAATTCTGTAAAGTTACAGAAAATCTTCTAGCAATGAATAATTTCAACTTGATAGTTGTTTCCAAGCAAATTCAATATTTGAATTCTTTGGTGAACACACGAGAGGTTCTTCAAAATATTATATTAGAAAAGGATAAATTTTATCATTTCAAACATTTTACCATTTCAATGAATCCATTGGACTTGTATAAATTCACTCATTTACTGAACTTCCCAATATTCTCAATTCCAACTTCTAACTTATTCCTTTCTTTCAAATTATCTCAATTAACTAAATTATTACAAGAACTATGCACAACTGATAATGAACTTAATTATTTGTTTCAAACCAAGCCTATTTCAATTAACAAGCACCCTCGACTTCTTGATTATTCTCATCGATTTGAGATTTGGCATAAGAGAGAATTTGACCTTGTGTATAAGAAACAAGTTACTACTTCATTCCAAATTCAAGCCATTGAAATGCCATCTACTGCTTTGACCCATGTTGCCATGGAACTTTTGTGTGATTTGATAGGTAATGAACTTCGTTATAAACTTTACCCTGCCGAATTGCTTGGTTATTCATGGGGATTGTACGCAAATCTTACAGGTACACCTTCAATATGCATTCACATAAGAGGTCCAACTAGAGATTTCTTATCTGTTTTAAAATATGTCATTTCTGAATTTGTCAATTTCTTAACTATTGAAGTTAGACAACTAGAATATAAGAAACTTCTAAAAGTTCGAATCAATTTAAGGAAAGAATATGAAGAATTAAGAGTAAGCAATGGCATAAAACAAGCTCTTGCTGGTGCAGCAATGTTGCTTGAAAAGGATGTATGGTCTATCGAAGAAAGAGTTGATGCACTTGAACTCATTGACCAAACAACCTTGAATCAAATATGCTCTCAACTAATACTGACTGTAACGTACACCAGAACATTTGTCAATGGAGATTGTGATGAAAATTATGTGACAAACATTGGCAAAATCATTAATAAACTAACCAAACATGAAGTATTACTCCTCCAATGTCCGAATCTTAAGGAACCGAGTAGTTATTTGTTTCTGGAAGGTAGTGATTATATTATAGAAGTAACCAATCCAAACAACGAAGATCCGTTGCATACACTTTACTATCATATTCAATTAGGAACTAGAGATGATCTAGAATGTAGAACTATGGGCTCATTAGTAAGTTATATCTTAGGAAGTAATCTTGAGTATGAATTGAGGACTAAACATCAATTAGGGTATGCTCTATTCAGTGGTTTAAAGATATCAAGAGCTTCCATAGGAATTTATATATGTATTATAAGTGGTGACCATAGTCCAGATAAATTAAAAGAAGAAGTTGAAAAGTATATTTTCAATTGGGAACTTGTCTTACAGTCATTGTCTTCAGTCGATTTTCAAAACAAAATCATCAGCAAGTTTCTTGAAAGTCAGAATGAAAATTTAGAAGATTGTGGTATGCCATCAAATTTAGTATATGCTATTACACCATCTATAAATAGTTCAAATTTTGTATCTGATACTCAATCTTATCGACATCATTGGAATCTGTTTGAAAAGATTTTAAGCAGGACTTACAGGTTTCTGTCTTTAGGTGGTAAAGAAGAAATTGATTTAGAATTAATAAAATCAACAACTAAAGAAATATTAATAAATTATTATCAAAAGTTTATATCTATTAAATCTCATACAAGAACCACACTAAGTATACTTATCAAATCGTCCATGAGTGAAAATCAAATCAAGCATAATATGATGGAGAGTCACCTCTCTTCTTATCTTGAAAGTAAAGGTGTAAATTTATGTAAAGAAGATGTTATCAATATTCTTGAAACCTGCAATTATGATTTTAATAATATTATGACATATATATTCAAGATATATAATATTAAAGAAAATAAGCTTAAAATGATATTTTCTATGGTCAAAAGCATAGGAAAGAACGCAAGTCTCGCAAGTTCAACTGATAAAAAATCTGGTCGTGATTTAATGAAAGATATGAAGACTTTAAAGAAAAATTGTATAAACCGATTTGGGGAGAGATATTTGTCCCCTAATTCAGTAATTATTCCAACACATATCAAATTCTTACCTGCTCTTCAATCTAAAAGTAAGCTTGCTCAGAACGATGATGATTTACTGCCATATAGGAAATTGGAAAAGATTTATAATAATACTTACGAAGATTATGATGGTATTGCAAGTGATTTATATACGTATACATAGAAAGTATTTTACAGCAATTAATTGTACTTTCTTAATTAATGTATCATAATCACAAAAATAATTAGGAGAAACTATTAGATATAAAATGTAGAGATTAAGATAGATTGATTTATAAAGATGAAGACAAATACCAATTTTTGATATGTAGGAGAGTTAATGGATAGAGTGCATAGCCCTCCTTATATGCATGTCGTCGTCGACTGTAAAATTGGTGGATGATGTATAGGTATCGAATGAGCAAGAGAAGCTGGGAAATGTTGAGTGTGTGGTTAGCGATAATAGTAGGTCATACTTGAAGGTTATATCGTTGCCACGGAAAAAAGAATTCTGATTTTGCAGCTATAATTTCCTTGTCTTTGTAGTTTCTCAGTCTGTATATATGTTTGTGTATAGGGAAATATATAAATTAGGTGAAAATGGGAGTAAGACTATAAACACAACCACTTCTCTCCTTTACTATAAAATGACATTTTGGAAATGGTTAAAAAGTTCTAGTGGTAATCCTCCATCTTATAAAGAAGCCTTGGGTAAGGATCTTGCTAGTGAGAAGAAAGACAAGGTGCCAAAATATTCTTCTACCGAAAATAATACTCAATCAGCGAATGTTACTGAGAAACCTAAACCACCACCACGGATTCCTTCAGAAAGTGAAGAGGATGAATTTGATAAGAATTATGATGCTGAGGAAGAAAACATCTTAGTTACCGCAGCTAATGATGGCAAAGAATTGGCACGAAAATGTGCATTATATTTCGCTGATCTTGATGACCTTGCTGTTGATAAATCAACCATCAATGCCTGGCAAAGGGCTTTGAATAAATCCTACGATGAAGTAGAGGGCCTTGAAATATTACAATACAGAATGGGACTGACTATAAACTACAACGGTAAAACTCACAGTTATCCATTTTATGAAGAATTCAGTTATAGATTGACAGCCAGGTTATCTCCTAAATTAGGAATAGCTAGAGAAAAAATAATGCTAGATAGACATCATGATCATCGTTTGAAGAATCTTCAATATTACATTGTGCTGCATCATCGCTTTTTGGATCCCGACCTTATAGTTCGTTTAAAGAACAGTGGAAACCCCATGTATATGTATATTTGATAACTGCTTGTATAATTCATTTGTAGAATTAGTTTGATTTGATAGTTTATAGGAAGCATCATCTCTAGGATTATATATACCCTCACTTGCCTTTACCTTCCTAGATATATTTGGGCTTTGAATTCCCTAATCAAATTATATATTATTTACATTTACATACATATCTATTTCTGATTATAACTATATCATTATATAAAGTGTTAAGTAATTATATTTGACAGCTGATTAAAACTCAGAGTTTCTTTACCAAATTAAATTGGGAATACAAATGTTAATTTACTTATGTAATTTATATATACTTACGTTGTCAAATAGTAGTTACTTTGTATATTTTAAAATTGTAGCGTGGTGGAAAAAAGAACTATGATTTCCTTATCTCGCAGTTACTCTGTCTCTGTATATAAGTTAGATGAAAAAGGGAGAAAGACATTAAGGCAACCACTTCTCTCTTTTACTATTTATCAAAAATGGCATTTTGGAAATGGTTAAAAAGTTCTGGTGGTAATCCTCCATCTTACAAAGAAGCCTTGGGTAAGGATCTTGCTAGTGAGAAGAAAGACAAGGTGCCAAAATATTCTTCTACCGAAAAGGATAATACTCAATCAGCGAATGTTACTGAGAAACCTAAACCACCACCACGGATTCTTTCAGAAAGTGAGGAGGATGAATTTGATAAGAATTATGATGCTGAGGAAGAAAACATCTTAGTTACCGCAGCTAATGATGGCAAAGAATTGGCACGAAAATGTGCATTATATTTTGCTGATCTTGATGACTTTGCTTATGATAAATCAACCATCAATGCCTGGCAAAGGGCTTTGAATAAAGTTTACGATGAAGCAGATGGCCTTGAAAGAGCAATACACATAATGGGACTGCCTATAAATTACAACGGTGAGAGACAAAGGCATACATTTTATAAAGAATTCAGTTATAGATTGACAGCCAGATTATCTCCTAAATTAGGAATAGTTAGAGAAAAAATAATGCTAGATAGTCATCATGATCATCGTTTGAAGACTCTTCAATATTACGTTGCGCTTCACCGTGAGCTTTTGGATCCCGACCTTTTAGTTCGTTTAAGGAACAGAGAAAAGTTTAGGTATATTTGATAACTGCTTGTATAATTCATTTGTAGAATTAGTTTGATTTGATAGTTTATAGGAAGCATCATCTCTAGGATTATATATACCATCACCTGCCTTTACCTACCTAGATATATTTGGGCTTTAAATTCCCTAATCAAATTATATATTATTTACATTTACATACATATCTAATTCTGATTACTTCTTATTTTATACTGAGAAAACAGGTTGAGTTTGTATGTTTTGTATGGTAGCGCCTTCCTACAAAGAAAGATTGAGGCCTTACTGATGAATCAATTAATTGAAGTTCATTTAAGTAGATCGAATTAGTTCATGACAATTTTTAGATACTTCTACTTGAATTTGTCCATTACAATAATTTATATAATATATAAATTTATTTTTTAAGAAGTTCTGAGAATAGTATAGCAGCGTCTAAGATCATATATAAATAAATATTTTTACAGCACATTTTAATTTTGAATACAACTTCTACAATATTTATCTTCACTATCATAATAGAGTTTAAAGGTACCTAAAGAAAAATGAAAAATGGATAATTTTGTAACAACAACACAATATCCATCTTTAGGTACGCCTATCTCTAAATACGTGATTGCCATCATTATTACCTTAGCGGCATGTGGGTCTCTTTTAACTGGGGCACTTTATATGAAACTACCAAGTGAAGCCTTAGGCAATACTTTCATAGTTACATCTGTTATCACTGTCTTGGGTCTTCTCTATAAAGACATCTATGTCGACTTATCTGATGATAATAAGTTGAGAAAATTAGTTTTCGTATTACACAACCGACTAAGAAGATTAGAGGGTGATAATCAACCTCCTATGGAAGGAGAAGTTCCAACAACGCCAATTCAAAATTTGGCAACAAATATTCAAAGAATTTTAACAGAAATTGGAAGATTCTTCAATATAATTAAAGATTCATTTACTTTTATCATAAGAGGATTATTTGGTATTATACTTACTTTTATTTCCATGTTTCCTTGTAGAAATGTTGAGGAAGATGATGGTATCGAATTAGGAGGTGCTTAGCTACAGAATTAATACTGGTAATTTTTAATTAAATAATTAAATTATTCCCCCATTGCATTATTATATATAAATTTGTAAATTAATATAAAAATCTATATTAAATATTTGAAAAAGATCTCTTCTAATTAGTCACTAAGCTTAAAGATCGATAATTTGCTTGATTGAATCAACAACAGACTTTTGAAGACTACTATAATCAATTGACAATATTGATCTATTGATCTAGCATTATTGAAGTTCAATAGTACAGGACTAGAGAAATATCTGGTGTCAAATGGAAGTTTGTATTCACGTTTTACACGATATAAAATTATATATAGAGTGAATAAATAATTGCAAAAACATTTGAGAGAAACTAGCAACTAGTAAAACCTATCATCTAAGCAAAATTATTAGATATTTAATGTAGAGATTAACATATATGGATTTATAAAGTTGAAGACAAATAGAGTTTGCGTCAGCAATTAAGTCAGATTTCGGAAAAGTGTTGCAAAAAAGTTTCAAAAAATCAATGTATTTTACTCTCCCTCAAATTTCGAATATCTTTTCTAGACAAACATACCTGAAACTTTGCAGACACTTGTATTCTTCTATAAATATTGATATTATTAAATTCTCAATTCATTAAATGGTAATTTAAGTATCAAAATCGAAAATTTTGCTAAAAATTTTCAACTATAGTGATGAACAGCTTTCAGAAATATAGCAAAACTGCTTGTTTAAAAATTAGCCTGGCTAGCTCAATGGCTAGAGCGTTTGACTTTTAAGAAAGTTGTTTCAAGCATACTTAAGGTATCAAAAGGTTGCGGGTTCGACCCCCGCGTCGGGCTTTATTTTTTTACTTTTTGTTTGTTTGTTTGAAAGGGCTCCAATTTATTTTCAAAAATGTCTTCAGCCGTATTTTATTTATTCAGATTATAAAACAAGCTACTATTAACATGACCCAAGATAGCGAACACAATCCGATTGTGGTTGGATTAGATGAATTACAAAATGGAATTGATTATGACATATTACAAAAAGCATTTGGTCCCGACTCACTAGGAATTATTTTAGTAAAAGATTTACCCCAGCATTTTCATAAGTTGAGATTAGAAGTTTTACAGAGTGCTTCTGTATTGGCTAATTTACCTGAGGAAGATCTAAATATTTTAGAATCAGAGGAATCCATATGGTTAACTGGTTGGTCATGTGGAAAGGAGAAATTAGCATCTAGTGGTAAACCAGATTTTAATAAAGGATCATTTTATGTTAATTGTGCATTTCATAATGATTCCTCATTAGAGGGCCCATTACCAGAATTAGTGGAAAGATTTCAAGATTATAAGGCATATACAACTCCAAATCTATGGCCTAAAGCGAATGCAGGGTTGGAATCATTTGAAAGTAATTTAAAAGAGCTTTGTAACTTTATAATTGATGTTGCTGGGTCAGTAGCAGCCAATTGTGATAAATACATCAAACTGGTTTATGAGAGCTATTCAAGTGATTTTTTACAAAGAGTAGTGAGAGATTCAACGTGTACTAAAGCTAGACTATTGCATTATTTCCCATCAAAACAAGCTCAATCTAATTCAATTAAAGGAGAAGATGATTGGTGTGGAGAACATCTAGATCATTCATGTTTGACTGGCCTAACATCTGCATTGTTTATTGATGAATCTAAGGGTCTCACATATAACTTAGATAAATCTCCTGATGAATTACTGGGATTATATATTCGTGATAGAAATAATAATGTTGTTAAAGTCAATATTCCTCCCGATTGTCTTGCATTTCAAAGTGGATCAACATTACAAGAAGTTTCTAAAGGTGGATTTAAGGCAGTTCCTCATTATGTTAAAGGAACTTCTTTACCTAGTATAGCCAGGAATACATTGGCTGTGTTTTGCCAACCGGATTTGGATGAACCAGTCAATGAAAATGAGAATTTTGCTGAATATTCAAATAGAATTCTTAAAGGAAACCATTAGTTAGATTTATTACTTATATATTATTATTTATTACTTATATATTATTTTATTAATGTACAATTTAACGTAGTACAAGTTTATCCGTCAAAGTTCGTATGCAAAATAAATATAAGGCTGAAAAATAAATATAGCGGAAAATAAAAAAAAACTAGTTGGAAGATTTCACCACATACGTTAAAGACACACAAGAATTACTATCAAATTATGGATACTGATAGTATACCAGTAGTCAATGATCCCCGAAACTTTCAGAATGATATAGATATAAATAATATACCGACATCTGATGAAGATGTGAGGGTTCAATTAAGGAAATTAGGTGAGCCAATAACATACTTTGGAGAGAAGGCATCAGACAGAAGACAAAGATTAATTAAGATTGTACGTGAATTACCAAGAGAAGTAACGGCATTCGATTACGAGATTGAAGGAAATGAAGAAATAGATGACATTGAAGATGAAGAAGATGAAGATGAAGAAGATTATTTTACACCAGGAACTCAAGATTTATATGAAGCCAGAATAGATATTCTTAAATTTTCATTAAATAAGGCAGCTAAGAGGAATACAGATTTAAAAGTTCAAGCAAGAAATCAAGATTTAATTAAAGTATTAAAACATAGAAGACAAATTAATGAAACTCTAGAAAAAATTGAATTATTTGGAACTCAAACAATCCCAAGAAATACAAGAGCATTATCATCAGTTAGATTTTCAAAGGATAACAATTATATTGCTACAGGTTCATGGGATGGATCTATTACAGTTCTTAACAGTTCAGATTTATCAATAAAAGCTTCACATGATGTGAAATATCATACAGATAAGATTAGTGGTCTAGATTGGGATATTTATTCTGACAGTAATTTATTGCTTTCTGGAGGTGGAGAAGGAAATATCTATGCATGGAAAATAGTTGATGATGATGATGAAAAAGGTGGTAGTAAACTAATACCTCAGATTTCAATCAGTCATGCTCATGATAATAGAATAACAAAGACTTTATTTCATCCTAATGCAAAATATTTTGCATCATTATCATTTGATCAAACATGGAAATTATGGGATATCAATAGACCAGAGACAGAATTAATTCAACAAGAAGGTCATTCTCAAGAAGTTTTTGCAGGATCTTTTCATCCTGATGGTAGTTTATTAGCTACAGGAGGTTTAGATGCTATCGGTAGACTTTGGGATTTAAGATCTGGTAGATCTATTGCTACAATTCAAGGACACATAAAAGGTATCTATGCAATGGACTGGTCATGGAATGGATATCATCTTGCTACTGGTAGTGGAGATTTCTCAATTAAGATTTGGGATATTCGAAAACTTGATCATCTGAATTCCGAATTATTTTCTGTTCCTATTCATAAAAAAATAGTAAGTGATATTAGATTTTTTAATAGAAGACAAATTGATACCTTAAGTAAAGAAGTTAGTGGAGAATTTAATGAGAATCCTCAAGTATTAGATTCTAATGGTACATTCTTAGTAACATCATCTTATGATGGAACTCTTGCTATAGTATCATGTGATAACTGGGTAAGAGTTAAAACTCTTTTAGGACATAATGATAAAGTAATGAGTTGTGATATAAGTGGAGATGGTAATAAAATCGTTAGTAGTGGATGGGATAGATCTGTAAAATTATGGAGTTTATAGAAAAAAAACAAAATGTACTAATAGAGAGCGCAAAATAATTCCCGAACAAAATATACGAGTAAATGTATTTCGAAGATATCTGAATATCTTAAGTAACGACTTTTATTAGTAATAGGTTTAAGCATACGAAATTGAAATTGAAATTGAAATTGAAATTAATAAATATGAATCTCTTAAAGATTTTAGATGGAACTCCTGAACCTCCAATTATAGAGTTGGATTTAGAAACAATTAATGAAAGTGGTGATTATCATTTACCAACTCCAATGTATGAATTTCAAAAGGAATTAACAGATCAAATTGTTTCATTACATTATCCTGATATATTAAAATATTGTGAAACCAATGATAGTAAAGATTTAATTGTTAAATCATTAGAAATTTGTATTAACAATTGTATGCTTGTTAGTACTCATCCATATTTATTAATTAATCATTATATGCCAAAAAATTTAACTCAAAAGGATATGCCAAATAAATTAGCTGATACAAGTGGTAAATTTAATGTTCTTAAAGATTTAATTAATGTAATTATTCTGAATAGTCCATCAAAAACAAAAAATATAGCTATTGTTATGAATAATAATATGAAATTTTTAGATTTAGTTGATGCTTTATTATTAGGATGTAATGGTAATAAAAATGTTAAAAGATATTCTGGTAATAATGTTCAAAGAGAATCTAAAAAGCAAAATAAAAATAGTGATAGTAATACAACAATTCATTTATTACCTCATGATGGATTAGTTCAAAGAGATTCAGAACAATTATCAACTATAAAATTTGATACTATTATTGTATTTGATGGTTATGTTGATACAGAACATGAATTTATAAAACAAATAAGATCTCAAAATCGAAGAGGTGAAGCTATAATAATAAGATTAGTTCCTATGAAAACAATAGAACATTGTAAAGTTTATTATTCAAAAGATTCTGATAAGAAAGATTATTTATATAAATTAATTTCATCTATTGTATGTTTAAGAGATTATATTGGAAATTTACCACCAGATATTTTCCCAATTTATAATCAAAAACTTACATTTTTATCATCAAAATTCTTTGATGAAGTATTTAGAACAAGTACAAGAAGTAATTTCCCACCTTGGCCATTACCTGATTTACCAAAAATTCCTAAATTTTCTGCAATTGATGTTGAAAGTTCTTTACTAACTGAAGTTCATTATCATTATACTCCTTATGATTCTACAGATTTAATTAATATAAATGGAGAAGAAAAAGCAAGAGATATTAAACCATCATATTATGATTCAAAAAGATTACAACTGGATTATGTAACTAATCCTTTAAAAAATTCATATAATCAATTAATTGGTATTCATTCTACTAGTGATACAGCTGGTGTTAATAATACATCTATATTAACTCATAAATTAATTATGCATTTAAGTTATGCTTATTTAGCTATGCAAAGATGTGAAGAAGAATATAATGGATATATTAAATTTAATGAACAAGAATCTCAAGCTAGATTAGGACGAAGAGAAGATCCTCTAAAGAAAACCATATCTAATATATATGATGATATAGATCATGCAGAAGCTCGTATAAATTCAGCTAACAAACGAGTTTTAAAAAAATTAGAAGAAATTGATAAAGTTAAATTAAGGATAAATGAAATTGAAGAATTACTTGAAAAATTTAGTGATAAAAATGAAATTAAAGATGAAAAAACTTTAAATTTTATAAAGAATCAATTAGAAATATGGGATCTTCAAAGAAAAACAAAGGAATTAATTCATAAAATAAGTTCTAAAAATGAAGAAAAGAATTTCATATTAAAAGAATATAATAATTCTAAACAATCTATTGAAGATTCAGAGAAAAAAATTGAAGAGATAAAAATTGAAATAAAAGAAAATAAAAGAAAATATGATACAGCTATTGATGAAGGAGATATTGAAGATAAAACTTTTGAAGAGAAAAAGCAAGCATTAATTGAACAAACTAAAGAAGAAAGAATACGAAATGAAGCATTAAAAATTAAATTAAATAGTTCATTACGATTCTTAAGAGATACTTCTCATTTAAAGAAAAGAAAAGGTAGAGGACTTACACCAAATTCTAGGTAAATTAACTTCTATTTGTATTATTATTTAGTTATTTACAAACTATAAAGAATATATTGGCATTTCAGATTTAATGGAATCTAAAATTAACACATTATTTATAGGACTTTCCTTCTGACTTAAAAATTGAATTACATCTTGAGCTAAAGTTCCTCCAATTATTGCAGCTACAGGAGAAAATTCAGTAAATGCTTGTTTACTAAATATATTGAGATATTCTTCAGTTATAATAGTAGAAGGAATTCCAAATGATTCACATACTGAAATTGCAGTAGATTTTAATAAATTTATGTCAATATCATCTTCTACATTTATAGGTTTAGGTATTTCAAACAAGGCAAATATTAATGGCAAAGCTGCTGATAACCTTTTCATTTGTCGTTTATTCAATTGATTAGGCAATTGTTTAGATTTGAATATTTCCAGAATAGGATTATATTCATCAAGAATTGTTATTATTTCCTTTTTATCTGTTTCATTATATGATACATTTGTTATGGTTTTAACTCTATTTATTTTAGTATCTGGTTTTCTTGGAATATTACCAACATCCTTTTCTGATGTGGCAGTATGCTTTATTAGATCTGTTATAATATATCCATTTAATCCATGACCACCTGTAGCATATAATGGGATATTTAATTCTCTAGTTTTAGAATTTAATTCAAATAATTGAGATTTATCAAGTTCAGTAGCAATTATTAAATCAAATTGTTTAAGATATTGAGAATCGGAAATAACTTTAGTTAATGAAGATGTATCGATTGTTAAATTAACTCGATTATTTAATTCTTTAATCTTTTCAATAACTAAAGGTAATTTCAATTGATTAACTATAGATTCATCATTTGGTAAAAAGAATTGTGCACCAAAATCTTCTTCTTTAACTTTAGAATCATCAAGAATTGTAATTGAATTTAATCCTCCTAATACTAAATTCTTTATAATCTCTCCACCAATTGCTCCTAAATTTATTAATAAGATTTTAGCTGATCGTAATCTTAATTGAGTAGCCATACCCCAAAGACGTATTTGTCTATCATATAAGGCGATTTCCTCTACAAACATATTAAGTTAGTAATATATTCAATACCATAATTATGACATAACTTCCTTATAGATGTTTCAATACATACCAGCCGTTAATGTCTCATCAATACCAGTAGTCATTGCTTCTCAGAATTACTAGTTAATTTCTACTTGTTCATATACAAAGTGGTTAACTGAAATAGTCCACTTGGTGTATTGATTTTTCATATTTTTCGGTGCGCAATGCTGTATGTCTTCATTGTAACAAATAGATGCAAGACTCTATACTTAAGGAAGAATATATAGGAGGATAATATTGGACACAGAGTA
This sequence comes from Scheffersomyces amazonensis, assembly GCF_036850825.1. Taxonomy (NCBI): domain Eukaryota; kingdom Fungi; phylum Ascomycota; class Pichiomycetes; order Serinales; family Debaryomycetaceae; genus Scheffersomyces; species Scheffersomyces amazonensis. The sequence continues at coordinate 211,788 of NW_027042746.1, read as the reverse complement.
GTACCACTCAAAAGCATAGACAAACAATTAAGAAAGAATAATTTCCAGATTGTTTAATCATTTAGTTATTATTTAACGTATTCTAGTTCAGAATTAATGCTGAGCGACTCGAGTTGTTTTATCTCACAGTGAAGGGTGATGAATGAAGTGATACAAAACACTATCAGGCTGTAAATGTACTCATATTCCACTTGTATAGTGATCAATTACTAAACTGCTGAACTATTCCAATACACATTGCACCCAATACATATAAATTCCAATGGTTGCGAAACAAAAAAGAACACCCTAAAGTCATATTACTTAATTAACGTACAAGTCAGTCTAAGGCCCAAATGGGTATATGAGTTATTTTAATAAACACAGATTAGATACTTAACTTAGAAGTTACAAAAAATAACTATAAAAGACAACCTATATGAACTGAAAGAAAGCCTATTCTGTTCAAGTTGTACACAAAAAACTTGTACAAAAGAAGCAACACTATTGATAAGTCAAATTAGTCAAGTTAGTGAAATTAGTCAAGTTAGTGAAATTAGTCAAATTACCAAACAGTTAGAATGTCATAATATACGAATTACTCAAAAGTTGGATTTAATGTAAAACTTCCAAGCAAGGAGGTAAAGGTAGAAGTAGAGGAGGTAGTGGATAAGGCGTGTACCAACCAGACAATTATGCCCCTTCGCACTACCTTTTTCGAATTTTAGTTTTCCAATCAAAGTGTGAGAATTGTTAATGAAGAAACGAAAGATTTTAAACTGAGAGATAACTGATATTAATTGAATTATACCAAGTATGTCATATACGGATAGTACATTACCGGTGAGATCCGATCCACCACAAGGAGATTATGAATTAATTGATGTGGATCCTCATTTTAAAAGAGTTGTTGGATACTTTAGAGGTTCTGATTATGCAGCTTGGGGTGCAGCTACTGTTGGTATGCCATTAGCTTTACAAGCTTGGGAAAGATTAGAACCTGCTGCAGGATCTCTTAAAGCTCCAGGTAAAGTTCCAGCTGGAGCCTTAAGAACTGCTACTTTATTAGGATTTTTAGGGGGATTTTATTTAGCTTATTCAAGATCATCACAAAGATTCCTTGGATGGTCAGAAAATGCTAGAGAAGTTAAAAAGGATAGATATGAAATAAAAAAATTATTATCACAAGGAAAATTACCATATCATGAAAATGAATCTGTATTAGATGATAGATTAAAGGATGTTGCTAATAGAAATTCTCAATATTCTTTTACACTTTTAGCTATTTTTCCATGGTTTAATATTGCTCATCATCCATATCATGGAGTTAGCATTCAAAAATATTATGTTAATAGACCAGGTGAAGAAGAATGGGGATTCAATTTAAAACCATATGAAGAAATTAAAGCTAAATATGCTAAGAAAATTGAATAATCAAAACTAATGAAAAGTCCAATTGACACAATTCCATGTAATATAAATTAACGAAGGTACGACGGTTATTATATTTACCAGGTATTCTTTTTAATATGAATATGAATATGAATAATATGATGACCCTTGCATTTTCCCATAGACAAACAAACAATATCAATAACAACCATTCATTTACATTTCCATTTACATTTTCCTTCTATTTCATATTAGAGTTAGAATATGCTATTATGCCTAAGCTATTACAGACTCAATATTTATTCTCTAAATACTATTTACGTAAGGTTTCATATACTTATTATAATAAAATCCATTGCATCGTTTTATTTCTTTAATTTATTGTAGACCCACACCGCAATACATTTGGAACTTGGTTTGTTTACAAACACCAAAAAATTTAAACCCCAAACCAAAACAAAAATACTATCCACAATAAACATACTAAGAATTAAAGATTAAATAGGTTACTAATGTCAGAAGAACCTGATTACTCATCCTTACCATTAGACCAACGGTTGGTTCATAAAGTATGGAAAGTAAGATTAGAAGCATATGATGAACTAAGTAAATTATTTGAAAATTCTCGTAATGAAAATGATGAAATTTTTCAAGAATTTAATAATAGACCAGAACTTTTAAAACAATTTATAACTGATAGTAATGTTGTAGCTCAAGAAAATGCTATTAATTCACTTGTTAATTATTTAAAATATGGTGGAACCATTAATAATGTGGCAAGATTAAAATCAATTGGTATTATAACTTCAATTATTGAAAAGGGTTTAAGTTCAAATCGTAAAAATACTAAAGAATATTCAATTGAATCATTATTATTAATGATTGAAATTTCAAAAGATCCAAATAGTTTAATTGAAGATTTTATTCCAACTTTTTCAAATAGATTACCAAAATTAGTTTCTGGTTCAGTTCAAGGTTTAAATACAATAATTAGTAATTTTGGTTGTCAAATTATTCTGCCTAGATTAATTATTCCTGCTTTACCTAAATTATTTGCTCATGCTGATAGAAATGTAAGATCAGAAACTACTCAATTAACAGTAGAATTATATAAATGGATGGGAGATAATTTATCAACAATATTATTCCCCGATTTAAAACCTATACAACAAAAGGATCTTACAAAAGCATTTGAAGCTGTAACTGGAACTGTACCAGAACAAAAAAGATTGACTAGAGAACAAGAATTAGAAAGAAGAAGATTAGAAGAAGCAGCAGCTGCTGCAGCAGCTGCTCAATCAGCTAATGGTGCTACTGATATTATTATGACAGATGCTGATCTTCCAACTATATCTAATCATTCTACATCTTCCTTTGATCCTTTTGATTTAGTCGAACCTGTTGAAATATTATCCAAATTACCTAATGATTTTGAATCCCGATTATCATCTTCTAAATGGAAAGATAGAGTTGAAGTACTTGAAGAAGTTCATATAATTTTAGATAAAGCAGTCAAATTAGTTACTAATGATGATTATTCTCAAATTATCCGATTATTTGCCAAATGTATGAAAGATGCTAATATTCAAGTTGTACAATTAGCAGCTAATTGTATAGAATATATAAGTAATGGTCTTAAAAAGAATTTCCACAGATATCAACATTTAGTATTACCTCCAATAATTGATAGATTAAAAGAAAAGAAAGCATCAGTTGCAACTGCCTTAGCAAATGCTTTGGATTCTATCTTTAGATCATCTAGTTTAAGTGATATTTTAGATGATACACTTAATGGTTTAAAACTGAAGATTCCTCAAAATAAAATTTCTTCAGCTAATTATTTACAAAGATGTTTAGCTGCTACTACTGTACCTCCAACAAGTAATGAAATAGATTCAATTATGCAAGTTGGTGTAAAATTATTAAGTGAATCTCAAGAACCTATAAGACAAGCATCAACCGAAATGATAGGTACTTTAATGAAAATAACTGGTCAAAGAGAACTTGCAGGATTCCTTGAGAAAGTTGATGATAATAGAAAATCAAAAATAACTGCCTTTTATGAATCTGTTCAAGTTAATGCCACATCAAAAAGTTCAACATCTTCTAATTCCAATTCAACTATTTCAAAAAGATCTCAAATACCGCCTCTTAATTCTGGTACAATTAAAAGAACAAGACCACCAGTATCTGCTCCAACATCTATACCTGCCAAAAGAGGGGCAAGTTCACCTGTTAAAAGAGTTGATGATACACCTAAATCATCTACTATTGGAAGAGGATTAACTGGAAGATCATTAGCATCTTCATCTATAAGTAATTTACCACACCCTCAATCTCATGTAAATCCTCCTTTACCTAAACAAACCTTTGAAACTTTTAGTAATCAAGATAAAGAAGAATTAATAAATCTTCGAAAGGAGAAGGAAGAATCCATTATTCAAAGAGAAAGAGATGCCAAAAGAATTAAACAAGGAGAAGAAGATAATTATGTATTAAAACAAGAAATATTAAATCTTCAATCAAAATTAGATAGTTTACAAAAGGATTTAGCTAATAATAATCGAATGTTAAAGCAGAAGGATCAACAAATTACTCGATTGAATCATGATCTTGAAGATGCAAAATTAAAGATACGAGATCTGGAACAAAAAATTGAAATAATAAAACTTCAACAAACAAATAAGCAATCAACATTTTCAGGAGGATTATATTCAGGAACTAGTCAAATGACATTTTCATCACCATCAACCACTTCAAGACCAATATCGTATATTTCACCTGAAAAAACAAGAATAACATCAGGAGAATTAAGTTCAGAAGTTAAAAGATTATCACTTGATGGAGGAGAAACTTCTAATACAAATATAAATACCAGTAGAGAAAATTCCTATCTTACTAGATCAAATAATTTTAATAGAATTTCATCTTCTCAACCTTTTGGTTATACAAGTTCAATAGATTCTCCTATGGAAATTGAAGCTGATTGGAAGCGAGCAGCAGAAGTAACATCTCAATTAAAGGCTAGAATTGAAAAAATGAAAGCAAGAAATCGTAATAATAATAATACCCCTACTAATGAAATTACTTAGATATCTCTTTCTTACTTCAGTTCCTGTACTATACCATATATAATTATATATTTAACATTTACTTCTTCACTGATTTAATTATTTACACCCATTTTTTTTTACACCCAATGCAAAAGCCCGGTGCGCGATCGCCGTTTACGGATGAAAGAAAAAAAAAAAAAGCTATGGTGAAAAATCATTAGGCTGAAAAACTTGACTAGTAAGAGTCATTGAGCAGCTAATAGCAATAGTAATATAAGTAACAGGAACTATAGCAGTAACAATAACTATATAACGATGTCAACATCTAAACTAAGAATTCTTGTTCCAGTGAAAAGGGTAATTGACTTTGCCATTAAACCTAGAATTAATAAGACTCAAACAGGAGTTGAAACTAAAGGAGTTAAATTTAGTATTAATCCATTCTGTGATATTGCTCTTGAAGAATCTATAAGAATTAGAGAAGGTAATAAAGATTTAGTAGAAAAGATTCATGCTGTTTCTATTGGACCAACTAAAGCTCAAGATGTTTTACGAGTAGCTTTAGCAAAAGGTGCTGATACAAGTACTTTAATTGATGTTGGAGAAGAAGAAGTTGAACCATTAAGCGTTGCAAAATTATTACAAAAAGTGGTTGAAAAAGAGAATTCAAATTTGATTATATTAGGTAAACAAGCCATTGATGATGATTCAAATCAAACAGGACAAATGCTTGCCGGATTATTAAATTGGCCTCAAGCAACAAATGCATCTAAAGTTGAAATAGATGGTGATAATGTTACAGTAACTCGTGAAGTTGATGGAGGTTCAGATACTTTAAGAGCTAAATTACCATTAGTAATTACTACTGATTTAAGATTAAATGATCCAAGATATGCTTCATTACCAAATGTTATGAAAGCAAAGAAAAAACCCTTGGAAAAATTATCAGCTAGTGATTTAGGTATAGAAATTACTAAAAGATTAGAAACTTTAAAAGTCGAAGAACCTCCAGTTAGACAAGCCGGTGTTAAAGTAGAATCTGTCGATGAATTGATTTCAAAGTTAAAGGATTTAAAGGCTATATGAACTAATGACAATCAATCTCTAATATTTAAATCTATATAATTAAGTATATATAATTAAGTATATATATATAATCAAGAACTAGTAATTTTTCACTACGCACTTTAAAAATTTTAGTCATAGTGCTTCCCCGGAAATTTATATAGACATATACAGATAATAGTGAAAAATTGCACATTATATTATGAGTTCAATATCTATATCAATCGAGTATTTAAAAAGTAGTATAGATGAATATGACTTTAAAAAGCAGAAGAAACCAATTATCATAGGATTATCTGGTCCTCAAGGTTCGGGGAAATCATATTTGGCTGAACATCTCACTAAGCAATTGCAAACTACTTATGAACACCTTAATTTTGTACAATTTCTGATGGATGACTTATATCTTAAACATGTAGATCAAGTTAAATTGAATGATTCTGATAATCTTTTACTTCGAGGTAGAGGTTTACCAGGAACTCATGATATTAATATTGGGGTAAAGATATTTGATCAATTAATTAATTCGCATAATAATAATGAAGATTTTCCTATAATAATACCTACTTATGATAAATCTGCTTTTAATGGTGAAGGAGATAGATTTGATTCATCCAATTGGAAAATAATTGATAAACCAGTAGATGTAATAATCTTTGAAGGATGGTTTAATGGATTTGAACCTCTCGATGAAGATCAATTGAGATTAAGCTACTTAACATCAGAACCTAGTGGAATAGTTCAACATCACAAATTATATCATTTGGAACAGATTAATGAATCATTGAAACAATACCAAGCCATATGGAAATTATTTGACAAATTCATCTTCATTCATACCACTGATATTAATAATGTCTATACTTGGAGAATTCAACAAGAACATGCATTGATTAAATTAACAGGAAGAGGAATGACTGATGATAAAATTGTAAAGTTTGTGGATAGATATATGCCAATGTATCATTTATATTATGAAAGAATGTGCGATAAGGGTGTAGTGAAAACTACGGGTAATAATTTAAGATTGAGTATTGATATTGAGAGGAATATTACTAAGAGTACCATAATTTAAGGCTAATATAATTAACCTATGAAATAATAGTTTATAAATCTTGGAAGTATTTGACAATCTCTGTTATTTAGTATGTCTTTAACGTGTGATATTTAACTAGAAGTCCTTATTTAGATATATAGCAAAACCTACAAAATTATAAAATTCAAACATTGTATTTCCCTATTAGACCAAGACGCCTGTACGATATTGAAATAAAGTTTTGAATAAAGTCATATATACAAATTCGTATAGAAGTAGTAGAAGTAAAATAGATTGCAGTTGCAACTTATTCGGCAATTGCCATAACCTGCAAAAATAATCAAAACTGTAAATCCGGCCTTAAGTAAGATTAGACCCCATAAAGCCTAAAGGATCAAGCTAAAGGGAACAGGTTAGGGTATCTCGAAATTACCAACCAGAATGCCAATTGCTCTAGAATCTGAAAATGACATAAGGGAACAACGTCATTGGTTTGTGAGGTTAATTAATTGTATTAGAATTTATAATATTCCCCTTTTAAATTTTATTATCATTAGTATATTAGGATCATTCTTAATTAAATTAATGACCAAATATACTAATTTATATATGAAAAGTTCATTAATTACTATAATAGTAACTAATTTAGTATTATATGGTATAAGTGAAAGTTTAGCTCAAAGTATTTTAAGTTATAAACCAAATCAACCTGGTATAAGCTTTCGATTTAATCCTAATGCACCATCAGTTGGACTTTCATTTAATTCTAATGATTTAATAAATAGAGGTAATCTTAATCAATTAGATACAAGAGATATTGGATCTACAGGATTTAATGTTTATAGAGATGAGGAAGAAGCTGTTGATCTTGGTAACGTGGAAGTAAATTCAAGGAACGCCACTGATAATATTAGTATTGATGAAGAAGGCGTTGAACGATTTATTGAATACTTACAGAATGATAATGAATCAATAGAAGATAATAATTTTAATAATTTTGGAGATTTACCATCTCCTATAGTGGAATTAACTTATTATCAATTTAATAGATTAGCAGGATTTATGTGTTGGGGGTTTATAATGGCATTTATTCAATGTTGGTGGTATAAATTTCTCCAAATATATTCAACTGATCCTAAATTTATTGAAGTTTTACGAAAAGTATTAACTGATCAATTATGCTTCTCTCCAATATCTTTATTTTCATTTTTCACTTATGGTACAATTGTTTTAGAAAATGGTACTTGGGATCAAGCAAAAATCAAATTATCTAAGATATATTTAAAAACTCTTTTAATTAATTATTCAGTATGGTTTCCAGTTCAATTCTTTAATTTTTTAATTGTTCCACGTAATTTTCAAGTACCTTTTAGTTCTTCAGTATCAGTTCTTTGGAATTGTTTCTTATCTATGAGAAATTCAAACAGTTAGACATTTTACATATTTATTTAGGGTAGGTAATAAAACAAAGATAAATCCATTAAAGTATTAATTTTATTTTCTATATATACATTCCCGAATTAGAAAATCCATTTAATTTTCTAACTTTTTCACTAACTGCCTTAACATATTCATGCTGTTTAATAGAATCTGGTAACAATATTGAACCAAGAACAAATGCACTATCAACAATTGAATCACTACTAGATTTTTCAAATCCTGAATGACCTTCCAGATCTAACACCAAAGTTAATACTGAAACTTGTTCAAGTTTATTCAATTGTGATACAATTGCACCCGATATACCTGTTATAAAATGTGGAGGTTTAAGATATGGGATTGCCTCGAGGATTTGTGATTGTTCTTCATCACTTTTATCAGTACTCTTATGTGAATTAACAATCAATTTATTAATTGTACTATTATTATTCAAACTACATGGAGCCAATACTATCCATTGATTTTTAATTAAAGGAATAAATTTTTCTGTAATTGCCTTTGCAATTAAATTAAAAGTAATTATATTACTAAAGCGAGGTATAACAATACTAATAACTGAATTAGTTCCTGAAGTATGAAGTTTAATATCAATTTTTCCAAGGATATTAGTTTCAAATCGATTGACTCTATTAGCAGAATATAATTGTTCAATAATATTATAATCTTCAGCATCTTCTTCATCTAAACCTTCTCTTGATGGTGATTGAGTTACTGAAAGGTCATATATGATTTGTATAGAACCCACAATTTTAGTAGATTCAAATGAATCCAGTAATACAGAAAGAGTTGATGGAGATATCACTACATAATCAATTGATTTAATATCTTCCACCAATTCTACAACAATTATAGGTTTAGGAAATGGCTTTGTAATTGTATCTTCTTCTGCATCCAACGTATGACGAGGAGCCTTATACTCCCCCAATGGTTTTATCTAAAAGCAAAACTTGTTAGTATTCATTACAATAATCAATAATAGTTACTCAATGATATACTTACCAACATTATACAATACTAATACTCCTTAATGGTGGTTATTGCAATCGTATAGATTATTGCCACTGTGAAAATTCAAAATCCTACCAAGTAATTTTTTTTTGCACTCGCAGTTAAAAGAAAAAATATATCGTATCATTCTAATTAATCTATACGATACAATGGTAAAGAACTAAGTATCAACCATATTAATAATGATAAGAACAGGAATTAGGGCAAGTAGAAGTGTTGTATCAAGACCATTGACGTTTGTAAGGTCATATCAATCTAAAGATCATACCATTTCCAATGGAGAATCATTAGAACTGAAGATATTAACTAAATCATTAGAATTTGTTCCAACTTATGGATTTAATAGTACATGTATTACTAAAGCAATAAGAGAATTAAATTATCCTGATTCATTACTGTCAATAATTAATACTGATGGTTCAAGTCCTGAATTTAAATTAGTTTCTTATTGGTTAAGTCATCTGAGAAAGATTTTAGAAGATCATGCAAAGGATCCTCAAAGTAAAGAATTTCATTCATTAACTAATCAATATGAAAGAGTTGGATATTTAATTAAAAAGAGATTAGAATTAAATGAACCTATAATTAAACATTTAACATATGGTATTTCTCAATTAATTGTACCATATAATATTACTAAATCAATGGAAGAATTACATAATTTAAGTGATGATATTGCCTTTTATGCTGGTGATGAATCTAATGATTTTGCATGGTATAGTAAACGTATGGGAATTTCAACAATTTATGTTACTTCTGAATTATATCAATTAACAGATACAAGTTCTAATTTTAAAAATACTAAGAAATTTGTTGATGAAAAAGTTTCTCACTTCCAAGGTTTAGGTTCTGCTTATAATGATGTAGAACAATGGAGTGCTTTCAATGCCATTAGTTTAATAAATTTGATTAAATCTCAATTAGTTAGAGGATGATTACTGCAAAAATTAAACTCAAGATACATACATATATATACATATAGATATATATTAATGAATAAAGATACTTTGTACATATTAAACTCTATAATACACTGATAGGAACGATACAATGAGGGATATGCCCAATTATTATTGTTCAATTTGAGCTCTCAAAGCTAATAATTTATCTCTGGTAGCTTCCATTGCCTTTTCTTCTTCAGTAATCTTTGTCTCTACTCTCTTAATTTCATCTTGAATAAATTCAATTCTCTTACTGACATTTAACTTAGCTTCTGCATATTCTTGAGGTATTAAAATAGGTCCAGTTAACTTATATATTTTAGATTCATCATTTAAATTTTCAAATTCTGTTAATACTATTTTATTCTCTTGAAATTGGGTTTCAAGTTTAGACCTCACAGCTATATATTCATTTACATTTTGTTGTTGTTCATTGAATGCCAATGATAACTCTTCAAACTGTTTCTTTGGATCAGACATCTTATGTGGTTCTTATAATTAACTGAACTGAATGTGACACTGTTAAAGGTATTTGTTAAAGTGTTGATCAGATTTTTTTTTTTTGGTAGAGATCGGTGCGAGTCGCAATCGCTAACAGATGGAAAGGGAATACAGAAATTAATGATAATTAAATATTATTATCTATATAAATAAACATAATTAAGAGAATAGAGTTTGAGAAGGATTAATAAAAACATGCATACCTATACAAGCCGAACAAAAGAAAACAAACCAAAGAGAAATTACCAAAAAATAGAGTAAACCAATAAACCAAACATGAAAGAGAAAATTAAAACCAACCAATCCTAAATGTGATGCAGTGAATGAATGAATGAGTGAATGAGTGAATGAATGGAGTATGGAACCGTATAATGCAGTTAAAGAATCACCGATGGACGTTATTTAGGGAAAATATCCTCATCTTCTTCATTTACTATAATTTCAGTGACATGAACTTTATACCTTCTATTATTGGAATCACCACCATAAGCTTGCATTTCTTCATAATCATCTTCATCATCATCATCATCACTCAATTCGTCATCCATATGATCTTCATCATATTCATTGCCTATAGTGTTACGATTATTTATAATATCCATATCGATATCTTCATTTGTTTGACGAGTAGCCTTATCTTCTTCTTCTTCATCATCATCAATTATAGCGCTATCACTTCCAGGTCTAAGGAAATTAGGCCTTGGAGGATGATATGAAGTATGTCTTCTTACAGAATTATTGTTCAGTGGTATTTGTTGTTGACTAATGCAATTGGATGAATCAGAAGGAGTTATTGATTTAGATTTAGAAATAGACCGTGACCTAGATTTAGAAAAGGACATTTCTCGAACTTTACGTTCTTGAGCTAATGATTTAGATTGTTGATAAGGTGTTGCAAATAAATCTTGATTAAATAGGAATCCTTGACACTCTCGTAATGAAATAATATTATATGAACTAGCTGAATCACTATAAAAATTTGGAGCTTCGTAAACAGAAAAGTTTTCATTTTGAATCATAGATTGTGATAAGAATGAATTTCTTCTAAACCAGGGGGATGAAGTAGAAACAAAATGAGAATTCCTTCTTTTAACTATGGTAGGTTCAGGTCGGGATGAAGCGGAATCTTCCTTAACTTGCAGAGGAGATCTTAGCTTAGGAGACATGGAAGTAGTGGATGTAGTTGAACTTGATGAAGATGAAGACTTTCTACTTCTTATTTTAGGGCTATAATAAGGCCGCGAAACTTCCATCTTTTTAATAATAATAATAAATTCCCTAATTATTTTGGTATGCTATAAAGTTGTTATGCCTTTTGTTATTAATTCTATCAATAGTAGTTATGCCAGCGGACGCAAAAAGGGGGAACAATCTGAGCGTGGAGCAATCACAGCTTTACACTGAATTACTAATGAAGTATAGTTATAAACTTATTGGGTATCAATATGAAATTTATATATAATATATATATATGTAATATATATAATATTACTTGAGTAATGATATAGTAGTTAATTAATTATTTCTGCTAGCTCTCTTGTGATAACCAGATGAAATCCTATTTTTGGGTTGGCAAGTGATATGACTAAAAGAGAGACACTTTCCTGCATACGTAATTGGGAACTTGCACACGAACTTTGGGGAAGAGGGTGCCACAATTAGAGAGGCTGGAACTGCTGATAACTAGTTGATAATTAGTACATAGTATAAGAATTTATGAATGTATATATATATATATATAAATAAGTATTATTGATCCAGCTGGGCATTAACTAGTATAGATATCAGAACTATAAATAATAAATGTTAAACACTACAATGCGTTTCAATTATGTTTCAAATTCGTTCATTTCGTAAATCTATTTACAATAAAAGAGATGGTTAAATACCATCATTCTGTAGTATGAAGGCTGAAAACTAATCCCATTAGTATAATCAGTCACTATAAGTAATAAGCTAAGTGGAAACAATAGTAATTTTTTTTAAAAAAACTACTAATTCTCGTAAAGTCGTAAAATAATGCAATTCTGTAAATTCGCTATAGTGAATTATAGCAAAATGAAGTAAATAAATTAATTAATATCAGGAGGACAAAATCAGTTAAACCTTAGATTATTAGCTATTTTCAACTTTCCAACCTTTGGCTTGTTGTAACCTATTCATAACATATTTTAAGCCCTCTCTTGTATTATTAATATTGGATGAAAATCTTCTATGACTCCATTCTTCAATTCTTTGTTTGAATCCAATTAAATTTGATGAAAACTTAACTTTCCCTTCTACCAAAGTTTTACTTCCTTCCGAAGACGAGTATTTCAAGTATTCTTCAACCTTTATGAATTTCCTATGATCAACATTGGCACTATAGGTGAGAAGTGTATTGGATTTAGGATTAGTAACTGATTTCTCAATAATCCATGAGTCAAGATTTGATCCTAAGAATGGTTTAATAAATTGGGGTAATCTTCCTCTTTTTACAACAAGTCTAGTAACTCTTAAACATCCATCTTTATCAATATATTGTTCGATAGTATCAGTACTTAAAACATGTTTAGCATATGGGTTGGGATACCTATTGAAATAAGCCAAACTAGCTGTTTGGAAGTCATGATTATATTCATGAGTGGTTTCATAAAATAACACCATATTTATAATTGATATTTAGGGTTCGATAAGGTTGTCAAGTATTATTCGTCAATTATCTTAAAATTAGCAGTAATTTATTGCAAAGCAAAAATTTAATGGTTTAAACTATTGCAAATTACCTACTAATGATCACTTACTTGAAAGTGAAATCCCTTACAAATGAAAAGGTATTTAATAAATTGTGAACTTAGCCAATTACTGGAGATTGCTTAATAATTTTGAAAACTTTTTTGTCAGTTCAGTCGTGTACAGTTCGCTAAAATTTGGAGGACTATACGGATTTAATTTTTTCAGACGATAGCCCCGACCATTTTTGGTCTGATGATCAGTGCGAAGGAATTTATTACCAGTTCGGTATTAGGAATTGTACGGTTCTTAAATTACGGGTTTTGTGGGGTACTCCGGAAGTAGAGGATGCTTATATGTGGTATTTCTCAAACCATTGTCCCTTCTCTTATATTTTAGAGGAACCCAAAAGTACCTTATTAAAGAGGATAAATAAAATAAATCGAGATTCTTCCCCATAAAAAAGGGACCAGGAGGCACTAGTAAAATTTCGCAAACTAATTACTGTATATATTTGCATCTATTTATTGACATTATTTATACTCTAGCCATCAAATGCAACTGCTTAATTATCTAGTTAGAATTTAGCAGGCTTATCTCAACAATTTTTGGATCTCTTAGTTTTATTAATCCCGTTAAACTGTTACTAAAATGATTCTCCGAGTTTCAGGCACCTCAACCCAATTATATTAATGTAGTTCAACTAACAATTTTTTCACTTTGTATTGTATCTCCTACTACATTCCTTAAACAATCAGTACGATAAAGCTGATCCAATTGGACTCCGCAAGAGTCCGTTAATTATTTTAGAACAGGTTTCACAATGAAGAATAAATTGCTGCCCCACTATGTCAATCACGCTATACTAAGAAAATTTAGGAGAATTTTCAGTTCAACCTAAAATGCCGTAACCGCAAATCGGCCGCAAATTAAAGCGCAAAACTAAGAATTTGTCTGCGGCGTTTGCTTAGCTAATTTGCGTTTTAACAATAACCAATACTATTTAATTACCATTCTTATATTTGACATAGGCATCACCCTGTCATTATATTTAAATATATCGGTTCGGTTCACTTTAACCTCGACATGAATATCTCCCGATTCCTTAGTGGTCATCATTCAAGGGCCCCAAGATCTATCTTGGCAAAGTACCTCGATATTGTGATTCTTGCGAAGTTATTTTTTGCATTATACATTACACATTACACTGCCCATTAGCTTCGGCTGGAGTGGGGCATATTAATATAGGAAAATTTTTCTATTAATATTATGAAGTCTTCTTTCTTTATTCTTCTCGCTTGGTTTTACCTCATAAGAATTCTTTGAAATTGCCGCGCAGAGCACAATAAGAAAAAGAAAAAAATTGGTGCAAAATCCAAAGCGTCATAGGAAACGCAACTTATCCAAGAAGAAATCTTTCACTAACAAAGTACACTGCAGGTAAAAAATAGTGTCCAGGAATCAAGGACTAATAATATTTAAATTATAACGGAATGATACAATAACTAATTTTATATTATCTTAAACTCATCGCTTTCCGGACTAGTTTAATTCCTTTTATTCTCGTAAAATATTTCTCTTTTATAAGCTCCAGTTTCCTCATTTTACCCCATATTTTTCATCAAGCATATACTTATCAAGAATTTCCGTTGCATTTTATCTTATTTATTTATTTATTACATCGTTCTCTTAAACAAAAGTAATGTCAAGTATTCACGAAAATCAAGCTACTGTAATATCAAGTAATCATGAAAACAAAAATTCTAATTTTGAAAAAGCTTCTATCCTGGAATTAGAATCTCTGTCATCTTTCAATAGAACAAATGATTCGACTACTTCAAGATGGCAAAATTTTAAAGACTCATTCAAAAGAGCTACTCCTACAGAGAAGACTGAAGATTCACTAGATAAATCGATTACAAAAAGGCACTTACGTTTGATGTCTCTCTCCACTGGTTTGGGGACAGGATTACTTGTGGGTGCAGGTGCTAGACTCAGAGCAGCAGGACCCGCTGGTACTTTGATTGGATATGCCATAGTTGGATTTATTATGTTGGTTCCTACTGTTAATTCAGTAAGTGAGTTAAGTATTGCTTACAGTGGTTTACCTGGTGGGTTTCAGTCATATTATGCTAAATTCATAGATGATTCGATTGGATTTGCTTTGGGATGGAACTATGCCTTCCAATGGATTACAGTTATCTCATTAGAATTAGTCACCGCTTCCATGACAATTAAGTTCTGGACTACATCTATTAATCCTGATATCTTTGTAACTATATTCTTCATTATTATAGTTTCTATTAATTTAGCAGGTTCTAAAGGTTATGCTGAAGCTGAATTTATAATGAATTCCATTAAAGTACTTATGTTAACAGGATTTGTTATTTTTGGTCTAGTCATTAATTTAGGTGGTGGCCCTGAAGGATTCATTGGTGGTAGATACTATCATGACCCAGGTGCTATTACTGATTTCAAAGGTGTAGTTTCAGTCTTTGTAACTGGTGCATTTTCGTTAGGAGGTTCTGAATTCATCTCTTTGTCTTGTGCTGAAGTCAAGAATCCTAGAGTTGCTATTAAGTGTGCTTCTAAATTCGTTTACTATAAGGTAATAGTTTTGTTTTTAGGATCATTATGTATGGTTGGTTTATTGGTACCATATACTTCAGATAGATTATTGGGTTCAGGTGGAAGTGCCACTCATGCATCTCCTTATGTAATTGCAGCAGAAATGCATGGGGTTAAGGTTTTACCCCATATTATTAATGCTGTCATCTTAGTTTCGGTTACATCAGTTGCTACTGCTGCCATGTATAGTAGTCCACGTTTAATCCAGTCTTTATCAGAACAGGGATTGGGACCTAAATGGTTGAACTATATAGATAGAAATGGTAGACCTTTACGTGCCTGGTTGCTCACTGTTTTATGCACATTCTTTGCTTATATTGCAGCCTATGATCAAGAGGAAACAGTCTTCACCTGGTTATTATCACTTTCTGCCTTAAGTTTTGTTTTTGTTTGGTTATCTATTTGTATTTGCCATTTAAGATTCAGAGCTTGTTTAAAACATAAAGGAATTTCTTTAAATACTTTGGCATATGTTTCACCTACTGGTGTTATCGGATCGTGGGTTTCTATAATTATTAACACACTTATTCTTATAGGTCAATTTTGGGTCGCTCTTTGGCCAGTTGGAGGAGATGGAAAACCAAGCGTTAATTCCTTCTTTGAAAATTACTTGGCTGTTCCAATGTTCTTGGTTTGTTATATTGGCCATAAATTATACACTAAAAATTGGAAATGGTATAAAAAGATCGATCAAATTGAACTTGACGAAGGTAGAGTAATTTATGACCCAGAGATTTTGGAATTAGAAAACCTCGAACAGAAAGAGAAATTCAGAAAAGCTCCAATATGGAGTAAAGTTTATACAGTTTTATTTGATTAGCTTGAAACTATTCTCAAACAACTCTCAATATATATCTATTCGTCTATATATAGTCGCATGAAAAAAATGACTGCAAAATAAATTTGATGTGCGACAAATTTGAAACATTTACTCTCATGAATCTGTATTTATAAATACGAGTACCCTCACAAGTCATGATAAATAACAACGACATGTCACTGACTTCCTTCGGAAATTTCAGAGTTAAATATGGTGCCCAAATCACATCTCAATTTAACGAAAATTGTTAAGTATCTTGAGGAAATATCAACACAAAAGAAGACAAAGTTCGTTTTAATTACACAATCCAACCATGAAGAATCAGAACTAAGAATTTCTTACTCTTCCCATTTTACAGACGCTCAAATATCTGAAGTTCACAAATTATTATCAACGGAACGCATTCGTATTGTCACTATTCGACCCGTACTAGTTCATGTTGAAGAATTATACATTGATAAGAAAACTACCTCCAATTTAATAAGACAATATCAAGATTTATTCCATTGTATAAATCAAAATACTTGTAAGGAAATTGCAAAAAGATGGATAAAGGTTGCTGAACCTAATAAACAAGCACGATTTCCATATAGAGATCAAAATTCATCCAGACCTCCCTGGTGGCCGGAAACTACTGATCATATTGAACCAGATCATTTAGACAAACGTGGAAGAGTTGAGTTATTAATCCAAATAATAAGAAATAACAAGTTTTATTTAGAGAGTTTAAGAAGCTCTACATCATCCATGAAATTCAAAAGAGAAATCAGCCAACGAATTTTAGACGAGGTTTACTACATTGCCGCATATGAAAGATTATTTTTCAATAAAGATAGACATCTTGACCCAATATTCAAGGAATTAAAACAAAAAGATAAGGTTCAGATAACAAATTATTCCATTATACTTCCAGTCAGTAAACTCAGGGATTCTGTATGTCATGGAACTATCATGGCAAGTAAAATTAAGTTAACTGATATAAATAATAAAGTTTTTGCTTTAAAAAGTGAACATTCCAGTGTGTTGACAACTCCGGAACTGTTATCCAGATCAGTTTCTCCAGAAAACACTCTTGATCAAGGACCAATCTTGGAAGCAAGTGAAAGAGAGAGAAGAGATAGAAATAGAAATAGAAATAGAAAAAGAAAAAGAACCAGAGAATTAGAACCATCTCCAACCCCCTCTCTTCATTCACCAAAAATCAAAAAAGAAAATAATTTTCAATTGCCAGAATTCCAAAAGTCCCCAAGTTATGATTTTGACAATCCTTATTTCTTACAAGATCAGGGAGACCAACAGACCCGTGAAGAATCTCCCTATACTAGTGTGAAATTAGAATTTGACCAAGAAAATCATTTAAATATCTCTTCAACCAATGAAATTCAAGAGACTACACATGATCCACATTTTTATGAGAATGCTTCAGAGGATATATTGTTTCATATAGATCACTATTCGACCGGTAGTTCTGATGGATCTATTGATTTTCATAGTTAAAAAATACATTTTTCTTTTCGCAACAATTTTGAGAGTATAAAAAAGAGGGTTAACAGCGCTTATCGAAATGTAATTTTATATATACTTCTTCTTCTTCTTATTTGTTATTCATCTATATCATAACATCAAATAGCTAGCGAGAATCAATGTCTGCTCAAACTCAAGTTATTGGCAACTTGCCTATTACAGAACCAGCTTCTAGTGAAGAAAACGATAAAGGAAGATCATTATTTCTTAAGCATGTTCAACAATATCCAATTGTAAATTCAACTAAATCGGCTATTTATTCAATTCCTTATACCAAAACGGTAGTTCACGCTGTATCTCCTACTTTGAAAACTTTGAGAGAAATTCAACCAATTAAATTGGCGGTAGATACTGGCGATAGCCTTGCCGATTCTGTTTTGAATCAAGTTGATAAATTTGTTCCAAGTTTAAAGACTCTAGAAGTGAATCATTTGACTGGTCCAATAACTAGACCCATCAATGGTGCCGTGGAAGAAGTTCATAATGTTGTCAACTCAGTTAATACCACTGTTAATGATAAAGTTAATAAAACTTTAGTTGAACCTGTTTCTAAAGCCGCTGAAGATATAAAGGAAAAGATTCATCATACAGTTTATGACGATGCTACTGGTAAATCAATTATTACTACACAAGCTGATGCTTTAGTCGGACCTTTTAATGAAACTTTGGAAAAGTTTATTGATAATCATTTCCCAAAGACAGCAAAAGTAAGCAAAGTTGATGGAAGTAGTGAATTATCTCGTACTGTCAAAATTGTTGCTAATGTCGTTTCTGGTAATAAAGATAAGAGCGGCGAATTAGATGAAGAGAAACCTATCGCGGAACCAATTGCTTCAACAGAAATTACTTCAAACTTATAGGAATTCTGCATGAAATAAAGCTGGTTGTCTTGCATCCTATTTTTTACTTGTTTTTGATATTGACTTTCTTCAATATGATTAATCCTCTATTCTCTAGTTTTTGTATGTAATAATATATAAACCATTTCCTGTTTACGAATATATTCTATTATGTTGCTTCGTCTCTAATACTCTAAGCCCCCTATAGAGTGGTCTGTGATTTTATGAAGGATTAAAAGAGATATGTAATTTACAGTGATTTCCGTTCTAAATAGATATATTAACATGCAATATAAAAAATGGCTATATTTTACAAAAAACAAAGCTTAAGACTCGTAATGTCAAAAACTAAGAATAAAACAAGTGTTTAAGAAATAAATGCTGACTGTTTCATTAGATATGAGTGATGATTTAATCCTTTGACTTCTTCTTCTTCTTCTTTGGGGATTCTTCATTATCATCTGATTTTCTCT
This sequence comes from Scheffersomyces amazonensis, assembly GCF_036850825.1. Lineage (NCBI taxonomy): Eukaryota > Fungi > Ascomycota > Pichiomycetes > Serinales > Debaryomycetaceae > Scheffersomyces > Scheffersomyces amazonensis. The sequence continues at coordinate 192,377 of NW_027042746.1, read as the reverse complement.
TCTTTTCTTTCTTATCTTTCTTTTCAGATTTTTCTTTCTTGTCTTTCTTTTCTTTCTTTTCCTTCTTCTCGGATTTGTCTTTCTTTTCCTTCTTTTCCTTCTTTTCTTCAACTACTGGTTCATCAATTAAATCACTAGTTCCAGTTAATGCTAAAGCAGCTTTAATGGCATCTGAGTTTTTCATTGGTGGAGCACCAGTATCGTAAAAGTTTAATCTTTCTTCAACTTGTTTCTTTAATACTTCACCAAAAGCAGTTGATGGTTCATCGGAATAATTATCAATTCTTGATGCAATAGAACACTTGTTAGCTAAATATCTTGAAATTCTACCCTTATTCTTAGCAGAAGCCTTACCAATGAAGGATGAATGATAAATTAAACCATACTTTGGAGTATTACCTTTAGTCTTTAAAGCTCTGAATAAAGCTTTTTCAGCTCCTAAGATTTGAACAGTAGAAGCAGCTTGTTTAGACAAGTTAGTTAAAGAACCAGCATGAGAAATTAATCTAGCACCAACAACTTCACCAATTAAAGTTGATAAATTTGGAGCAACAGTATGCATCTTATCAGTTAAATATTGGAATAATTTAGAACGATAATCAGAAATATTAACAACTCTTTCAGCAAAAGTAGAAACATTTTCCATATCTTGTTCACTAATATCTTGACCCATAGAGATTCTAGCATTATCAATAATTCTTTGAGCAAGACCTGAATCTTCATTAACTAATGCAGCAACATCATGTAAAGATTCATCCGATAATGAAGCTTTATCTTTAATAGTTAAAGCTAATTTAGCATATGTATAATTATCAGGAACAATCTTGGCCAATTCAGGAAAGTGCCATCCGTACCATTCTTTAACTCTCATGGAGAAAGTATTAATATCTTTATCTAATTGATCCAATAAAGCAATAGCTTGAATAATATGATTATCATTCTTTTGAACTGAAAACTTAACTTTAGCTCTTGAAAAGGCATGACCTAAACCTAATTGAGCTCTTTCAATATCACCATCTTGTAAATCTTTAAATAATTTAGAACCATGAACTCTTATACCTCTTAAGAAATCTTGAACAATTTCATTTGATAAACAATCAACATATGGGAAAACTTCTTTAATTGATGGACCTAAATTTTTATCGGATACACCAAGACTAATTTTATTCTTTTCTGAACCCTTTGGTAAATTGAGTTCTAAAATTGATTTTAAATAATCAGATACTAAACCTTCAGAAATATCATTGGCATTTTCTAAAGCTTGAGCAGCACCTTTAAATGGAGCAAAAGATACTAATTCAATCATCTTTGAAAATTTCCCTAAATCATTAGAAGCTTCTTGAACTTCTTTCAGTCTGGAAGCAATATCATCTTGTTGAATTAAAACCTTGAAGATACCGTACCCGGTAGCTTCTTCAAATAGAAGATAATCCAATCCAGCCATCTTTGGGTTTTATAAGTGACTTAGTAATTTAGATACTTCAGGTATTTTTAATTATTATATGTACTCAGGTTGAAAATTTCTTTCCTCATCTCTAGCAATTTTTTTTTAGTGTACCATCGGAAATTTTTCGAGGATAGTTTGCCATTTTACACGACCACAGGATCATATGCAGAGTCACGTGAATAACAATATACCAATTAGTATAAATTATTAATTTAATTAAACTATACATATATAATAAATAATTATTTAATTAGTTAACTAAACTAATCAATTGTAGTCTAAGCAAAATTAATATCCCAATCTAATTCTCGTAAAATAGAATGCCAATCTACTACCATATTACCATCTTTATTATTTTGCCATACCTTCTCCATTAAATATTTAGCTCTTCTAACATTCCAAGGACCATATAATTTAATAAAATTTTCAACTCTTTCCTTCATAATATCTCGATCAAGTTTAGAAACACAATGAATTCCTGAAATAAAAATAGGAAATACAAGTGATGCTTGTACAGGAGAATCTAATAATATATCAATACATTTTAATAAATCATTATTAAGAATTTGACATTCAAGCATTGATGGATTGCATTTCATAATGGCTTGTTTAAGAAATAATTTAGCACTTAATTGAAATGCTTCAAATAATGTTAATTGTAATTCTAATTCTTCATCAGTTAAACCTTCTAAATCAGTAGTTGTTGGTCTAGCATTATCAATTTCTTGTTCTAAATTATGAGCCTTTTCTACAATTGTATGAAGCATTATACTAACTTTTCCATGTTCACTAGTATCAGAATCATTATCAATATCAAGCAGTAATGTTGGACTAGCAGGTGAATCAGAAATATCAAATTCATTTGGTGAATCTCGTTTATAATACAGATTTAATGTCTTTTTAGTTTCATATACTAATGTACTAATATCACCAATAATTCGATAAAGCTTTTTAGAAACTCCTAATAAAGGATTTAAATTACCTCTTGAATGACCTTCTTTATCAAGAAAAATTGTATCATATTCTTTTGAAGTAAAATATGTACCTCTTTCACTTGATGAACTAGCCAATAAATCATGATAAGCAAAATTTGAAATTAACCAATGTTCTTCCTTCAGATTATTAAAATTTAAAATTCCTCCATTTGAACTTAAAATTTTCCATCCCCATCTTAAATAAACTGACCAATATTTAACATCTCCTTTACAAATTTCTGCTCCACATAAAATTAATAATGTTGCTAATTTATTTATTATTGATTGTCTATCATCATGATAATGTCTTATAAGTGATGATTTTTCTTCTTTATCTAATGATCCACTAAGATGTTCTAAAGCAAGATTAACATATTTAACTCCTTCTTCTGCCCATGAACCTCCTAAATAAAATCCAGCCCATGCTAAAATTCCATAAAGAACTCCTTTATCTTTATGAGCTAAAGGTAAAAATACTTTTTGATATGAATTAGAATCATTTTGAGAAACTGGAGCTATTGAAATCTTACGTGATAATACATCAACATAATAATTATATAGATATGAACTACTTGCATCTGATAATTCAGGTAAATGAGAGGGATTATATTTTGGACTTGGAGTTAATATTGAAGCTAAATTCGATATTAAATTACTGTAATTAGAAGGTGAAAGTCCATGAAGATTAGTACTACTTTGAGATGGACTTAATCCATAAGTATCATTATTCATACCTCCAAATCCCATTGATTCCATTACAGATGAAAAATTCAGAGAATTTATTATCAAATCTTTAAATTCAGAAGGAGTTGTGGAATTAATATCTCTTACATTATTATCATCATCATCATCATTATTATTATCATTGTTATCGTTATCGTTATTTTCATTATCATCATTATTGTTACTGTTTTCATCATTAAGTAACGTTATCTTATTGGAAGGATCATCATTTGGGATACTGATATGATTGTTTCCACTTAAATCACGAATAAAATTTAAGAAACCAGTTGGTGATAATGGAGGAGGTGATCGACTAGAATCTAAGTCTAAGGGAGGAGGAGAACAATCTTTATGTTGATTATTATGTTCTTGAGCCTTTGCTTCATTTTCAATCTTCCTTTCTTGTTGAATTAATGGATTCATTAAACTTTTGATAGTTGGAGAATTAGGCAGCAATGCATAATTACCAAGTAAATTGTTAGTATTATTATTATTGGTGTTGTTATTGTTGTTATTGTTGTTATTACTAGTACTAATGATATTGCTTGGTCTACGAGTAGTACCATTTATATGCCTGGCAGTTGGTGATATTGTTGATCTTAAATCTGAACTGTTGTATTGAAACAATTTCGGACTTTCAGGAATAACAGATGGAGAATTCACATTACTACTAGAGGGAGGCACTTTAGTTATCAGAATACCTCTATCATGAATATGAGTTTCAAATTGATATAAATGATCGATATTCCCAGGAGAATTGTTTGACGTTATATAATTGGACGGAGATGGATTTATTCTAACTGAAGAATATAAATCATCAGGAGACTTTGATTCTACGGATGATATTGAGGAGGTAGACACTATCATTGGATGATGTTGTCGTGTATCTGAATTTGAATTTGATAATGGAATCGGATGTTGTATGTTTGTTGAATCATGAACTGGAACTGGAACTGGAGCTGGTGAGTAAGAAGATATAGATTCTCTTACAATATCATTATTATATATATTATTTGATGATGACTTTGATTTTCTCTTTCTCAATTTATTATTACTCTCTTCAGCTATGACTTTACTTTTAAGTTGACGAATTTGATCTTCGGACATTTGAGAATCAATCCAAAAACATTCCTTTTTAAGTCTTAAACATGCTGAACATATTGGTTTAATTTCATCACATTTCTTCTTTCTAATTTTACACGTTAAACAACCATCCCGTGATCGTTTTGAATTTTTAAATGAAAATAAATCAGTTGAACTATTAATTACTTTAAATGATGAATTAATTGATGATGAAGGTGAGTTTGCGGGGTCAAACACTGATTCTATAGGAAATTCTCTTTTTTTAATATTAACATTATTATTATTATTTTTGGTAGTTGGTTTTGATATTCTATTAGTATTAGATTTAATATCAGAAGATGGTAAGGATGAATTTTCTAATGGTGATGAAGATGAAGTTGCAGTTGAAGTTGTAGTTGTAGTTGAAGTTGAATTAATTTTCAGATGTGAGTCTGATCGTACTATATCCTTATTTATATTTTGCTTCTTTGACTTTGAACTGAAAGTCACTAACATTCGAGCTATATATGTATTTGCGGAAGGTTATAGTTCTGTAGTATTAATATTAGTATTAGTATTAGTATTGTAATTGTAATTATAATTATAATTAGATGTAATTATTAACAATCAATTGATGAAAAAGTTAGCTTTAAAAAAAAATATTATCGCTTGAGTTAAACCTAAAACTATGTAGTGGATTAAGATTATTGATTGTTATTGACCCTAACGTAAGTTATATAGTGACTAGTAGAATTAAGACCAAATTCACTTGATGTTATTATAAGATAGAATTGAAAAATATTACACTGTCTCATCCACTTTACAGGATTATCCCCATACTTCGCTAACCTTTACTTAGTGAGTTGAGTCGTAAAGGGCAAATATTTCCCTTAGCGAGTAATATTTTTTTTTGGGCTAGCCGGGACCTTAGGTTAGATTCATATTAATGTTGGTCTACAATATATATATTGAGATCACAGTAGACAAGTATATAACTGATCTAATGTAATATCGAATGGGTTAAAGTATTTTCCCATTAGTAAAGTAAAGAATAGTAAAGTAAAGTTAAGTCAAGTAAATATAAATACTTGTACAGTTACACTTGTATATTGTATATTGTATATTGTATATTGTACATTGTACATATGGTAGCGAGGGTTGGTGGAGGGTCAAGTGGTTATTTTAATACGCAACTAATTATAGTACTGATAATAGAATGTAAACAAATCAGGTAAACAACATTACAATAATTTGCAATCATGTAAGTTACTGTATTATAGAATTTATATACATACATGATATTTTGGGGCTATGAATCACATGACTTGCTTACCTTGCATGTCATACTACCAGTTACTGAGAGTCGCAGTAAAAACCAGACTGATTTTCCTTAAGGTTCTACTGAATTCCATTGTGAGATCACTATAAATCCATTAGAAAAAACCTGTAAATGCTTACGAAATCCAGCGCTAACGGTTTACAGGTTACCCATAGAGTTACGGATTTTTTCTACGCACTTCCAATTATAACACCTTTCTTTTCTTTTCCTTCCCTTTCCTTTCCTTTCCTTTCCTTTTCTTTGATTTATAAGATACTTCACATTATCTACTTCCATATAATCTACATACAATCATCATTATCTAAACCATGTCGTTAAAGCGTATTAACAAAGAGTTAGCCGACTTAGGAAGGTATGTACTATAATTTTTTTGCCCCTATCATTTACCCTTTTAGAGCTTATCTCATTCTCAGTTTCACTAATTCTCAGTGTCAGTCTCAGTCTCATAATTTGTCTGATTTACCGCACTTGTCACTCCACCCACTTTTATAATCAATAGTTGAGACTCAGCGTTAAAGTTAATATTAGTAATATACTACTAATCATATGATCAATATATCATATCATTCTATAGTGGTTTAATAGTTGAATCATTTGATCACTCACTCGCTCGCTCGCTCATCCTTCATCCACTGGACGTTCATTTTTTAGTTCGTGTATTTTTTCCCAGTAAGAGGTCTGACGAGTATAAATCACCACTATTTCAAAAGGATATATCATAATATGAGAATGATTTAATAATGAAAGGGATATCTATATATTTATATAAAGATTTAATTTACTAACAAATAATTATTATAGAGATCCACCATCTTCATGTTCCGCTGGTCCAGTTGGTGACGATTTATATCATTGGCAAGCATCTATCATGGGTCCTCCAGATTCTCCATATGCCGGTGGTGTATTCTTTTTATCAATTCATTTCCCAACTGACTATCCATTTAAACCACCTAAGATTGCCTTCACCACCAAAATTTATCATCCGAATATTAATGGTAATGGTAATATCTGTTTGGATATATTAAAAGATCAATGGTCTCCGGCATTAACTATCTCAAAAGTATTATTATCTATTTGTTCTCTTTTAACAGATGCTAATCCTGATGATCCGTTGGTACCTGAAATAGCCCATATTTATAAACAAGATAGAGCCAAATATGAAGCCACTGCTAAAGAATGGACAAAGAAATATGCTGTTTAGACTATATTAGACTAAACTAGACTAATTTTCCTTTTGGTTCAAATTCTTTACGTATGAAATTTTTTATTGTCCAATTTTAATTTTAATTTTAATATAACGAACTATAGAGTTATCAATTTTAGTAACATTTTTTAATGAATAAATTAATTAATCAACCTACTATTTAACAAAAGAATTTATATAATAAGAAGACAGGTTTGCATTATGTTATATCAACTTAAAGTTATATTATGTTATGTTAAATTGAACATCTCTATGTTTAATTTTATCATTAAATATTTTGAATAATAGAAACAATGAATGGCTAATGATAAACCATATTTTATTATAATTATGATTATGTTGTAGAACTAAGTAATTGTAGATTGTAGAAAAAACATTTATTAGCAGTAGTGAAAAATGCAAATCGCACCCAAAGCGACGTGAATTTTTCGAGACCTAAAAAAATCTCAACCATATTAAAAAATCATAGTTAATACTAAAGCATTATAATTATTCACAGTATAATCTATCTCCAGGTGATAGAATCCATCAAATAAATTGTGGGGATCTATTCCAATAAACATTCTGAATCCATTAATATTAATTTGTTACAATATCCAATTCAAACTAATAAAGATATTTGTAACTAATAGTATAAGTATAATACCCATAATATATATATAAATAAAATATATGTGTGTGTATATATACTATATACGTAAGTAATAATTATCACCAGTTCAATTTTATAAAAACGAATTAAGTTAAATTTGTACACATATACTCATAAAAAAATTTACTCGAGTTATAATTAGTGATTTTAATTGCTGTAAAAATAAATTTATAAAAATATATCATGAATAAATTAACAACATTCCAATTCAATAATAATCGGAGATTATTTGAATTAGCTAAAAAATTACATGAATCGAAATTCTTTGAAGTATTTCTTAATGAATATCAATATAAAATCTTAGATCAAATACTAACAAGAAATGATTTTAAACTTTGGTCACATTTCCTTGAAGGTGATTGTTTTGTAAAATTTATTAAAAATAATAATAATAATAATAGTGAAGATCACCAATCTATAAATGAAACTCATGAGGAAGACGAAGAGACAAAAGAGAAAAATGGTAGTCAAGATGAGAAAGAAAATGAAGTTGAAGAACCGGAGATTCAATTTGAGGAAGGGTCAAAAAATATTAAGATGTTGGCTTTACATATACGGTATTTACTATGGGAAAAGGCTATTGATTATTATTATAATGCAAAGGATTTAGATGAATCTATTGATAATATAGAAGAAGTATCCGATGACTTTGAATTGATAGATAATCTTGATGAACTACCTCTAGATGATGGTGAGAAAAATAATGATAAGACAGAAGTCACAGAGAAAGAATCTGCTCCTGTTAAAGTAAGAGAAGAAGAGGATGATTATGATGATGATGATGATGACGATGAAGACGGAGAAAAGGAAGGAGAAGAAAACAAGAAGAAGGAAGAAGAAACCAAAGATGTGGATATGATTGATGGAGAAGATAAGCCTGACTTACAATATAATGATGAAAATCAAGTCATTTTAGAAATACCGATAGGAATATTTAAATCTGTCACTTCAAACAACAATAATAACAATAATAATAACTCACAAGATTCTTCCAGTAATGATTCACAAACAACTCCAGAAAATTCTCATATAAATCATAATAATTCTAATAATTCTAATAATTCCAATAATAATATTAAAGATATTACAGCCATAGAAGATCAAGATAAATTGATTCGAGAATTTAACAAAGTATATCATAATTTTGAATATGATCGAGAAACATTAATTAAACGTAGAAAATTAGAGAAATCAGATTTACAACTTGAAGATTCTAAGAATAATCAAGGTGATAATGAAAATAATAATAATAATGGAAATTCATCTAGTTTAGATGAACCAATGGCAGGCATAAATTTAGGCGCAGGTAGCACAAGTCTTCAACATTTATTAAATACAATTAAACTGAAAAGAGATGATGTTCCATTAAATGATCATGAATTAAGATCACTTTTTATGGATGTAAGAAAAAATCGAGGTAAATGGGCAAGCAATGAAAGAGTTGGTCAAGAAGAATTATATGAAGCTTGTGAAAAAGTTGTTCTGGAATTAAGAGGTTATACTGAACATTCAACACCATTTTTAAATAAAGTTTCTAAAAGAGAAGCTCCAAATTATGGACTTATAATTAAAAAGCCAATGGATCTTAATACAGTTATGAAGAAATTAAAAGGATTTTCATATAATTCTAAACAAGAATTTGTTGATGATTTATTATTAATTTGGTCTAATTGTTTAACTTATAATGCAGATCCAAAACATTTTATGAGAACTCATGCGGTTGCAATGCAAAAGAAAACTTTAAAATTAATTCCTACAATTCCCAATATAACTATTAGAAATCGTAGTGATATTGAAAAGGAAGAAGAATTAGAAGAAGAAAAAAATGGTGGTAGTACTCCAAGTGCAAGTGGGAAATCAATGAAAAAGGGTAGAAAAAGATCACGACCTGATCAAGTTAAATCAGAAGCTACTGAACCAGGAACTCCAATGTCATTAGCACCATCTGTAGTTGATTCTCCTAATGTTGGAGGTTCTGAAACTCCTGGTACTGAAATTTTACCTTCTGCAACTGGGAATACTACTAATGCAGAAGATGAAGATGAAGATGAAGAGGATAATGATAATTTAAATGGTGATGCAAATGGAGTAACTGAAGAAGAAGATGAATTTGATCCTGAATTATTAGCATGGAGATCATTAACTGCCAAATCAAGAGCTAATTATTGTTCACAACGAGCAGAATTATTTGATGAAAATTATCATCTTAAACCTGAAGCAGCTGCTATTATAAGGCAATCAAATGAAATGAAAAATTTTAATCAATATTTAAGTAATAAAGAAGTAATTTCAAAAACTCAAAGTCTTTTAGAAAATGATGAACCTTATTTATTAGAATATGATTTAACTGGAGGAATTCCGGGATTTAAATATAGTGGAATTGATAAAGAAACAGAAGAAAAGAATGAACAAAAACTTGCTGATGTATTATTACAACAAGTTAATGGAGATGCATCTAAATTAAAATCTTCATTTGTATTACCAACTGATAAAGGATTAAATAAAGTATATTTTCAAAATATTCATGAAATTCAAGAAATTAGAAAGATTTGTTTTAAAATATCACTTATACGTCAAATGCAAACTCAACAATTTGTTCATCATACACAAATGAAGCAACCAGAAATTGAATCTATAAGAGAAGTTGATGTTGATAATGCATCTAAATTACCTAATCATGATTCTTATAATAATCAAATTCAATTTGCTGTATTAAGAAGAAATGTTAGTAAGATTGCCATGCAAACCGGATTTGAAAAGACTGAACCATTTGCAGTTAATACACTTACTCAATTAGCTGAAACTTATATGAGTAATTTAATTAAATCACTTAAATTACATACTGAATCAAATTCTTCAAATAAACTTGATGATACTTCAATTTTATTATTATCATTATTAGAAAATGGAGTTAATAAACCTGATGATTTATATACTTATGTTCAAGAAAGAATAATTCGACTGCAAGAAAAACTTAAAGATCTTCGAAATAAATTATCTAATTTTTTAAAAGAATTATTAAGACCAGGATTAGAAAATTTTAATGAAAGAAGTTTTGAAGATAATAGTGAACAATTTATGACTGGAGATTTTTCAAATGATTTAGGTGATGATTTTTTTGGATTCAAAGAATTAGGATTAGATAAAGAATTTAATATGCTTAGTACATCAATTCCAATTTATTTATTACATGCAAGATTGAATAATTCTTATAGTTCAAATGGTGGAGCAAGTAAACGTTATAAATATGAAGATTTACAAGAATATATTCCATCATATTTAACGGCAGCAGATGTTGATAAACAAATTAAATTATTAAGACCATTTTATAGTAAATTAAATGAGAAATCTAAAGCTCATTATATTAAATTACAGAAAAAGAAAGGTGAACCAGCAGATTTACCTGATGATAATTCATTATTATTAATTGAAGATGAAGAATTACCTCAAAAGCAAAGAAATATTCGACCAAGATTACCACCTACTGGTAAAATTACTGCTATTAAAAAGAAAATTATTGCAAATTCATTCTTTTTACCGGATCTGGATGAAGATCTGGAAGGAATTGTACCTGTAGATGATAGATTAAATGATTTAGGAGATTTTAGTACCCCGGAATTGCTGGGGACCGATATTAGATCGCCTATGAAATCTCATCCGACCGTTAAATCGGAAGCTTAATCATACTATATAGACACTACGATATACACGACATACCATATATACGTATAAATATATAAATACATATATCATATATAACATATGTATGTATATAACATATATAATATATACATACACACGTATATACATAAACACGTATAACCCTCATATACCATAATACACGTTCATATACCACGCAAACACAATCGCCATAGTTAACCACGTTTAACTTTAACTATGCTCGCACGCTCGCCCACAATATGTCCCACCTCGGCCATCTTAGACCGGTTCTGACCAGAAAAAAGATCGGGTCGGTCTAAAGCAGATATCAAGGAAACCACGTATGAGTCAAGCAAAGTAAAGAAAGCAAAGAAAGCAAAGAAAGCAAAGCAACCAGGATAAACTATTCCATATTCATAATTCATATTCAATAAGCTATAAGCAATAACCTTTTATAAGTCAATACTAATAACAAATGTGGTAAACATTATGAGTAGAGAGTCCAGTCCTAATTATTCACCATCACCTTCGCTATCTTTTAATCAAAATTTATCAAAATTATCAAAAGATGATATTATTAAACGAGATATATTTGGTAGAACAATACTTCATTTATTAATTTTATGTAATAGATATGATCTTTTAAGAAATTTATTAAAAAATAATGAAATTAAATCTTTACTTAATCTTGTAGATTATGAAAATGGATGGAATTGCTTACATTATTGTATTTATTTTAAAAGATTAATATGTTTTAATATTTTAATTGAATTTTATAAGAATTGTTCAAAAATTAATTTAAGTATTTCAAATAATAATTTATTAATGGAATGTTTAAGATATAAAGATAGAAATGGAGTTGCACCAATTCAATTATTAGGTAATGATTTTAAAGATTTAAAATGGATACCTCAATATATAAATGAAAAGAATGAATTTCATATAGCTTATAGATTTGGGACACCAATTGAGGGATCTAATGATATAAAAAATGATGTAATAGTTAATACCAATAATACCAATAATAATAATAATAATAATAATAATAATGAAAATATTCCTAATAAGAAAAGAGATTCTAATAGAATATCACAAATATCTTGGAATCCTAAAAGAGGTGGATCGGAAATTTATCTGTTTGGATCTAATTCTAATAATCAACTTGGAGTAGGAGATTCAAGAGATAGATCTTTACCTACAAAGATAAGTCATGATATTTTTAAATTTAAAACCAATGAAACTGATTCAATTCAAGGAGCTCTTAAAAAGCCTCGATATAAACAATTTTCAATTTCTAAAAATCATTCATTAATTATAACTCATGAAGGTGAATTATATTCTAGTGGAATAGGATCTAGAGGTCGATTAGGTCATGGATTTAATGATGTAAATGATTCATTTAAATTTAAAAAAATTGAATTTTTTAATAATGCAAATTTATCAATTCGAGAAGTGGCCATATCAAATAATCATTCAATTGCTTTAACAACTGATAATAAAGTATATGCGTGGGGATTAAATAGTTTCCATCAATTAGGAATTGAATCAGAAACTTCAATTAAATATAATCAAACTAAAGGATTTTTAGAAACTTTTGAATCAATTCCAACACTTGTTCAAGGAGATTTAAAAAAAAATTATAATCATATAATTGGAATTTGTGTATCAAAAGTTCATTCAGTGGCATATACCAAAAATGAAATATTCTTTTGGGGTTTAAATATTGGACAAATGGGTATACCATCAATTAAGGGCAATGTTGAAGTTAAATTATCTGATCAAACTTTTAAAGGAGAAATTCAAAATTTTCCAAAATTAGTTCAACTTCGAGATGAAATTAAAAGTATTGATACTAATGAATTATGTACTTGTGTGGTAACAATTAAAAATGATATACATATTTATTATAATTATCAACATTTTAAATTACCAAAAATTCCAACTAGTTCAAATTCTGATAAACATTTTGATATATTTATTCCTACAAAATTAACTCAAGCTGTTGGAATTAAAAAAGTTGTAACTCGTAGTATAAATTATTGTGCTTTATTATTAGAAAATGGTAGTGTATTAAGTTTTTCAATTAATAATATTAATGATATTAAAAATATAAAATATTCATCGGTTTGGAAAGGTTATGATCATGATATGTTAGCTACAGATATAGATGTTTCAAGTGATGGATCTATTGTTTTATGTACAAGAAATGGATCAGTATTTTTAAAATCATCGGTATCATCTCAAAGAAAAAATTCAATGTCTTCAGCTTCTTATTTACCTTCAACTCAAAGTAAATTTAAAAGAATTGATAATTTAAATAAAATCGTTAAAGTTTCATGTGATATAAACTTTTTATCATTTGGATTTATAAGAGATGATATAGATATTTTACCATTAAAATTACAAAAGAATGATTTTTTTAAAGATATTGAATATTTATGTCCATTAATTGATTCAAGTTCAATTAGAAAACAACATCAATTACTTCAAGTTAATCATAAATTTCATACTTATATATCTAATTTTTTATATCCTAATGATTCATTAATTAATGAACTTATTGATGATGATGATAATGAAGATACTTTAATAGATAATGAATCGGATATTATTCAATTTGATTTATTAAAGGTTCAATATGATGATAAATTCGATAGAAATCGAATGAAACGAGAAAAATTAATTAATACCCTTGATACTGAATCTGAATCTGAATCACTTATTGGACTTTTACAATCTGATTTACCTTATTTACTTCAGAAATTTAATAAGAATAATCATTTAATTAATGATAGTGGTAAATCTTATGATTGTTATATAAAACTTAAACATTATCCCGATACAATTATTGGGGTTCATAAACATATTTTAGAAGTTAGATCTCGAATATTTTTTAAAATTTTAAATCCTGAACATGAAGGTGATTATTTTATTAGTGAATCTTATAAAGTAACTTATGATTCAATTAATAATATAATCGAATTTCATAATGATTTAAGATTTGAATCAATTTTATTATTAGTATATGCCGTATATACAAGTAAAAAAATTGATATATGGTCAGGATTTACTTCAAGACAAACTTATCCTCCACATTTAAAACAAATCTTTCAAGAATATTCTGATTTATTAAGTATTTTTCAAATATCTAATTCATTTGGAAGTGAATTTACTATTGAACAATATATGGAATCATTTAAAAGTATATTAGATAAAGATTCTGGAGATGTAATAGTTAAATTAAATGATGGATTTATTAGATGTCATTCATATATTTTAAAAGCTCGATCAGCCTTTTTTGAAACGGTTTTATCAACTAGATGGGATAATGAATTAGAATCTAAACAATTAGATTTTACTGGATTAACAAAATTTCAATTTAATATAATTTTAAGACATTTATATGGTTATAATGATTTTGAATTATTTGATTGTTTTGGTTATGATTTTTATGATCAAGATGAATTTATTAATGATATTTTAGAATTAATTGAAATTTCTGATGAATTATTATTATTTCAATTAAAATCTTTATGTCAACTTGCAATAATTGATTTTATATCATTAGATAATGTTATGGTATTATTAATTCATGCAGATTATTTATCAGCTCCTAAATTATTTATGAATTGTTGTTGGTATATTTATAATAATTTAGAAATATTATTATTTGATTCATCTATAAAAGATTTATCTCTTGATGTTTTAAAAAAATTAGAACATCAAATAAATTATTTTCAAAATTGTAAAATTCTTGATTTTGCTAATGAAAAGGGTGAACTTAATCAAGAAATGTTAATTAATTCATTTGAAATTGATTCAAATGGTTTATTAACTACTTTCTTAAATGATATAAATTCATTTAATGAATATTTTATAAGTGATAGAAAAGGTTGTTTAGCATTTGAACCATTAATTGATTGTAAATTTGAAATTAAAAAGGTTTCTAAAGATCCTATTAAAAAGAAAAAATCTCGAAAGAGTTCTAATCTTACTAATGATATATTAAATTTTAGAGAAACTATTTCAAAACAAAAAGGTCCTCAAATTATTAGTCCAATAGCTATTGATGATAATGATGGATTTGAAGTTGTTCTGAATAAACAAAGAAGAAAATCAAAGGCTTCTACTAGTACTGCTACTTCTACTGCTACTTCTATTGTTTCAAGTCCTTCTCCAACTCCACCAAATTCAATTCCTCCTTCAAGAAGTTCTTCAGTTGTAAATGGTATGAATTCTTCAATTTCAACTAAACCTCCATTAGATCCAATACCAATTACAAAACCAATTAAAGTATCTGGTCTCAGTCCATTTTCAAATTGGGCTTCTAAGAATTCTTCAGGTTCTCCCATACTTAATGAAAAGTTCCAACCTATATTAGGTAAACCTGCTGAAATTACAACCAATGGAGATTGGAATAAAAAGACATTAAAGGCAAAAATTGGGCCAGTGGTTAAATTATCTCAAAAGGAAAGAAAAAGATTGGCTGCATCATCATTAGAAGATCCTCAATCACAATCACAATCAGAATCCAGTAAAATATCAGGAAATCCCTGGGCTAAACAAGTAACTCAAACAATTAATGTTGGTACTAATTTAAATGATCTTCCAGTATTAGGAAGTAGTTCAAGTTCTACACCAATTGCACCTAAATTAAAACCAATTAATAATGGAAAATCATCTAATTCTAGTTCAATGATGTCAAGAAAGGGTTCATCTTCTAGTACTGGAGGAGTGGGAAGTTCTATTCAATTTTCATCTGTGGCATCAGTGAATGGGAATGTAAGACTTGATGCAGAATTTAATAAAGTTTATTCTACTCCATCATTAACTGAAGTTATGATTCAAGAATCATTAAGACTTGAAAGAGTTAAATTAGAAGAATCTCAACGGAAAACTTTACTGGAAATTCAACAAGAAGAAGAATTTGCTAAATGGTGGGCTGAAGAGTCTAAGAAAGTTCAAAAACAAATGGGATTAAATAAAGAAGACAATAATAATAAACCTAAATCTTCTAATCGAAAGAAATCAAATTCTAATAACACTACTCTGTCAAAGAATGGTAATGAAAGTCATGGTAAGAAATCTAAATCTCATACAACTAAAAAAGATAAGAAACCTGCTACAGAATCAGTTTCATGCTGATAATTTATTATATATAAACTAAACTAAACTAAACTATTTAATGACTAAATGTATTATATTTATTATATGAATTTAATTTGTTCTACAAGTCAATTTCATCGGGAAACCATCCGAATTCATCTAAATCTATCTTATGACCTGCCAGAACAATTACCCCTTCCAGTCGAAGTCTATCCGCTTGTAAAAATTGTCCACTAGAATTTGATCGAGGAGAGATTTTCCCTACACTCAGTATAACTCTATACCATGGTAAAGTATCAAGATTAAAATAATCTTCACGTTCATTGGGAGTTAATTCATCTCTTAAAGATTTTAGTATAAGATGACAATGTTTTAATGAAGATCCTACTTGTCTTGAATTCTGTGGTTTACCTAATAAATATGCTATATGACCTATATATATAGTTAAATAATGTTAGTAAAGTATAGATAAACTATAGATAAACTATAGATATACGCGTCCAACAATTATGACTTATTACTTACCATAACTAGTAACTTTACCATAAGGTATTTTGGATACTACAGTATATACTGCATGGTGAAAGTTCTTACTTTCATCAGTTAATGAAACCATTTACAACTACTTAAGAATTTTAATAATTCTTAGTTAACTAATTACAACAAAGTCTATCATATTGGCAACTTTTACCAGTGACTGTATATAACCTCCAATGGTATTGCTGCTAAAAAGAGATATTTTGCTCCAAATTATTACAATTAGTATTTTCTATTCTAACTGTTTATTTATTAACCTTATTAATTAAAAACCTAATATACACTATATATAATAGATTAATATCAAACATCAATTGTCGAGTTCAAGTTGGCAAACCAGGCCATTTAAATTAATTTTTGTAGTTGATACTAATCCAATAACAATGAGGATGATGTTTTGTGACGTTGATGATGAATCAATCAATCAAAATAATTATAATTATATAATTTAAGTTCTTAATTAACTTATAAAGCTAATAAAGCACCAGCAGCTAAAGCAGCGGCACCAGCAGCGAATTGGACTCTAACACCAGCACCTTCGTAAGTGGAAACATTAGAAGCAGTGTAGTTAGATGGAAGAACAGAAGTTGATCTGTATGGACAGTTGGTAACGGTTTCTGGACATTCATCTAAGGTAACTAAAGTGGTAGATAAAGCAGTAACGGTGGCGTTAGCAGCAGCAGAAACTAAAGCAGCGGAAGTGGCGATTAAAGCGACGACGGAGAATTGCATTTTAAAAATTAACGAAAGTAAGTAGTTGGTAATATATGGGTAGTATTAAACTAAGGATCTATGATGATAAAGAAAAGAAAGAAATAAGAAAAAGGAATTAGAATTGATAAACCTAAATTTAATAAGAACTTGGACTCATATTTATACAATTGAATCTGGCTGGATTAATATTAATTAAAAAAAAAACTTTTTACTGTGGGAATAGCCCATCGACTAACTTATCAAAACAAACCAAAATCAAAACAATCTACAGTACAGTACAAGTACAAAGTCGACTGTATGATTGCCTATGATTCTATTAATTAAACCATATTTCTGGCTTCATTGCATGCAAAATTGATAATGCCGAACCAGCATTTGTTTTGGTTTGTTCCTAATTGAGTAATGTGTCGCTGCAATTTTTCACCACACCACAAAATAAATTTTCGAATGCAGTTAGTGAGCCAGATAATACTACCCGTTTAAGGTTATTTGCCAGACTAATTTGATGGTTACTGGTCAAACAACCCTGGATCATTATCCAGAATTGATCGTTCCTTGGATCTTTCCTTAAAGAACATGAAATCAAGAGGACAAAATCAAGGTAATAAATTAAAGGGTCAAATCTGGTTAACTACTAATTCACTAATTCATTTAGCAACAAGCAAATAGTTAGTGCCATGTCTTAAACAGGCAAGATCAAGTGCGATTATTTCAGGTTTACTATTATTATTATTATTGTTATTATTATAATGGCTATAAAAAAAATTATTTATTCAAAAACCGAACAATACCCATACATCGTGGGCTAGCAAATAGTACGCTAAGTATAAAAATACTAGGTTATAGAATATCACTAAATCGTCAAGTTTAGGTTTTACACATGAAATGAGTAATTTTTATCACAAATCATACAACACTAGCTCACTATTGTGAGCAATCGTAATCGTTTTTGCGCAATGCTACTGTATGCTACGCAACGCACGGCAAGGCGGTCGGTAGCCAGATCCCACTAGATGGCTCGTAATCTATGGGTTATCTTGTGTTTGTTTTTTTGTGTTTGGCTTTGGCTTTGTCGTTATCTAAACAACCGTTACTATCTCTATACATACTATCACGGTTACGAGAATAACTACAAAACAAATAAACAAATAAATAAATAATTACTTAATCGTAGACTGCCAGACGGATCTTGGTTGGAACAATTATGACACCTTAACGCCCTAGTTTCACAAAACATGTCTCTTACCAAAACCTTATTTTGACCTGACAGAGTATCGATGAGTGTTTACTTGGCAATTGACCCGAGTGTTTATTTGTTTGTGTGAATTTTGCGGTTCTTTATTTGTGCATTTGCGTCTTTTTTGTATGGTCTCGTTACTCGTGTCGCAAACAAAAGCAGATGTATTTTGCGACTTCCTCTTCCTGTAAACAAATAACAATGCCGCAAACACGAACAGACGACTCATGGATCGCCTTACCGTACCACTTTGTGGTTATACAAATGCAGGTGTATCGGTTAAATCCTGTAGTAGAATATAATATTGATAATAATAATATATCTTATATTATACTATATATTATATTATGTTATCAGTATTTACAATATTGTCTGAATTATCTATATACTAAAGCAATTATCTATATACTTAACTCAATTGTCTCGTTCAAATTGTTCTACACCTGTAGCTATACCCCTATCTTGAACTGGTTCAGAATTATCATTAATTATTTCAATAACTTCAGTAGGTGACTCAATCTCTTCAAAATCTTCTCCAAGTTCTTCATTGGGTAGTGATGTTGCAATATCTCCCTTCCTTTTACCATCTTTATAAGGACTATTACTAACAAAACTCTTATTTAGAACAATATAACCTTTATGTAACCTTTTATAGTACTCTATTAATAATTTATATTTATCCTCTTTTAAAGTAATTGTTCCTTCATGGCCAGCATTATTTGCTAATGCACTATTAATAGACTGTAAAACCGATTTAATGGTTTCAAATGATATCTCTTCTTCAAAATCAAAATCAGGGGTAAATTTAGAATTATAAAACTCAATTAATGTCTCTACTAACGTAACATGAGATTTAACCTTATATTCTAATTCATCAAGTTCAATACTTTTCCAAATCTTGATTTCTGTTTCTATGTTATCTTGTAATGTTGGTATTAATGAAAGATTTAATAACGTTAAATCCTTTACGAAATTTTCAATTTCTCCTATTAAAACACTTTTACCATCTAAAATATATTCATAATCTCGAGTTCGTCTTACAGCCATTTTAATTATTTCATCTCGTACACTTATCACGACTTCTTGAGCCTTATTATAAGCTTGTCTTGGTAAATTAAAGATCCGATTATTAAGAATATTAGGGCCTAAGACATTATTAAGTACATTATTATTATTATTGTTGTTGTCATTATTATCATTATTTTCATTATTAAGGTTATCATTAGGGTTAAGATTACCCACCCCATGAGGTCCGTTTATACCTCGTAATCTATTAGGAGCAATTGCAGCAACATAGACTGCATGAGCTACCATGGCGTATACGAAATATTTATACCAATTCAGTAAAAAATGATCTGGAATTCTTATACCTAATATCTGTAGTACTATAAATAATCTGAAAGCATAACTAACAACTAAAGCTCCTGTTTCCCCCAATTGTCTTAGGATATTTACTACTACTTGTTGAACGGGTACGTTATCTGGGTTTCTATTATTAATGTTATTATTAATGTTATTATTAATGTTAATATGATTTCCCTCTATATTATTGATATTATTATGATCGTTATTATCGTGAACATGTTGATCATGGATATGAACAGGAATGCCACTGGTTGAGGAATTATGAGTTACAGTAGCATCAGACCCATCATATTCAATCTTTACTTGATCAATTCGGACATTCTTTACTCTTTCAAGTACAGTATTTAATTTGGATTTTCCTGCTTTACTAATCAATAAGTATGGTTCATGATCTCCTTCAACCAATATACAATCTTGATCAGATAATGAAATTTCTTCAGAAGTGTCACCTTTACGTATTGTGAATTCGAATTTAGTAGAATCATCATCATCAACATCAATTGAATTAATTGGAATTGATGGAATTGGGATTGAAATTGAGGAAGGAATTGGTATTTCTTTAGGGATACTATTCATAGTAATTACTAAAGTAAAATCATCTCTTAATGGAGATTCAGGTGCTGAAGTGATTCCTAAAACATCACTTAGTATCGCATCATCAGTTAAAGTGATTCCCTTATATTTTATTTCTTGATTATTAACATCATAATCAGATCGTTTACTCCATATTTTACGTTTAATTTCCTTAATGGTATTAACTAAACGTACATCTACTAATAATTCAATCTGAGGATCATGTGATTCCACCAAATCTGTATGAATCACTCGAAGCCTTAATTCAAATGGTTGACTCATACTCATAATTATACTTATAGTTTAACTATAATAATTCATCTACTGAGTTAGTTACTAATACAATCAGATATCACCACGTCACTTTGAACTGTGCGCACCAGTTTTATATAATTTAATCTATGCGCGCTCCGAAAAAAGAATTAGCAATTAAGAAAAAAGAATTAACAATTAAAAATTAACAATTAACAATTAATGACAGAAGTAAATGTTTATTACCAATGGTTTGAGTATATACAAGTGTCTTAGACTATTATGTACATATATCATGTTTTAATAGCATGATATCTTTTACCTCTAAAGGCATAGATTTGACTATTCATATTAAAAGTTTCTGTTGGATTAGTATCGACTAATTCAATCTTTGTACATGGAAATAAATTATTAGTTGGATTCATTAATACATCCATTTCATCATGTAATTCATGATTTTCTAAATATTGAATTTCTCTTGCCATA
This sequence comes from Scheffersomyces amazonensis, assembly GCF_036850825.1. Taxonomy (NCBI): domain Eukaryota; kingdom Fungi; phylum Ascomycota; class Pichiomycetes; order Serinales; family Debaryomycetaceae; genus Scheffersomyces; species Scheffersomyces amazonensis. The sequence continues at coordinate 171,046 of NW_027042746.1, read as the reverse complement.
TCCTTTTCATGATAAGCAGTTATATATATTGGACATTTAGAATCTAATAAACCTTTCATAGCTTTATCCCAATATATTTTATCAGCAGTAGTAAATCCTGGATGAAATAAAAAGAATATATCTAAATATGGATCAAAGGGGAATAAATCTCCCATTTCATAAACTTCATGAAAATATCTTGTATGATAATGTAAAGTAATTTGTTCATCAACTCTTTCAACTAATGGACGACCATGAGGTACATTAGTTGGTCCAAAAGTTTTTGATTCTCTATCAAAATAAGCTTCTGGACCTATAAAATGAATTTCAAATTTATTTTCAGGAAATAAATAACCAAATTGTTTCCAAACAAATCCTGGTACTAAAGATTCCAGTTTTGCACCAAGTATAAATATTCTCATAGCTCTTTCTTTAAATGTAACTCCATTTTCAGAATGTCTTGTATATGGAGGATATAAAATATATTTTAAAGCAGCTAAAGATCTTAACCCTTCAATTGTAACTGGACCTTTTGGTACTTGACCATAAGGTGAAGATTTATATAATACTGCTCCTATAGAAATTGGATAAGTTAAAATTTTAGTTGCTGCTGCTAAATTAAATTCTGTATTCATTGGAGGGAAATCTCTTGTATAAAAGAATGTATCCCAATTTGATAAATTAATCATAAATTCATGAGTTTGTTCATTTGGAAATGTAAATTCTTCAAATACTCTACCAGATCTTATATCATGTTCATAAAGATTAACTTTTTTTAATAATTCATAAGTTTTCTTTTTATGATATTCAGTATCATTTCTCCATGCTTCTTCATTATAATGAGTTGGAATTCCACTAATTGGACATACAAAATTAACTGGTTTATGAGTTACAGGACAAAGAGCTTTTGTTCTTATATATGCAGCTCTAGTCCTAATTGTTTCATAAGGTGAATCATCCCAATTATATAAATGTCTTTCTGTTTCTTTAGATTCAGGTTTATCTAATGCTAAAAGTTTCCAAAAAAATGAAAGATTTCTTACCTTAGTAATTGAACAAGTTTTACTTGATCTAATTACCCATGGTGTTAATCCACTTACGCTTAACATCACTACCTTTTTTACGCCTCTAGATTGACTGTTTGTTTAAAAAAAGTCTCCAGTATTTCTCTAATTGATTGATAGAGTTAGTGAAAGATTAGTGACTATTAAATTAAGCTAAAACCCAATCTACAGTAGAATTTTCGGTCATTACCACTATAACCAACAGCTCATTTTTTTTCAATCAAATTCCGTTCCGTTCAGTATTGAGAATTACACGATGTACGCGTAAATCACAGTACACGACCCACCCCCCTTACTTACTTACCTACCTATACCAAATATATTTGCAACCATAACTATTCTATTTATTATTATTATTATTAACAGTCTGTTCTGGTTTATGTTCTTTTTGTTGTGCCTGTTGCTGTTGTTCCTTTTTCTCTGTCTTCACCTGTTGTACTGGTTGTTGTTCTTCAGGCTTATTATCCATCGGTAATACTTGTTGAGTACCCTCATCATTAGGTTGAAACTCTATTACCGCATGCATCTCACCATTCTCTTCATCTGCTTCAGTACCAACAATTACTGCTTCAAATCCTTCACCTAATTGACCTGAATTAATTAAACTTTCAAGTGCTTCGGCTACTTGTTCTTGAATTTGTTCTTCTGTTGGTTTAAAAGTTTCCATTTGCTTTTCTCGTTCTATAACATCTTTTCTAGGTCTATAGAAATTCTCAAAATTCCATTGATTATTTGGAGCATCGAATTTTTCAATTATAACTTTTTGACCATATTGATCAGTCATTAATTCTGGATTAATTATATGTAAAACTATTCTACCATCTTCATGATTTCTATCTCTTTTAATTCTTATTAATCCAATTAATTTTCCAAATACATCATATAATTCATACCATACAGTAAATGTATCCTTTAATGATAATGTAGAATATTTATTTTCATCTAAAACAATGGGAGATGGAATTTTATAATCAAGAGCTCTAACATAAGTTTTACCGATATTTTGAAGTAATTGATTAGTAGTATTATATTTACCATTAAATAATAATATATTTCGATTATTCCAATAAGGACTTTCAGTATGAAGTTTTTCCTTTCTAAATCCAAAAAATAAATTAGAACCTAATGGTTTAAAAATATAATCATTTGTATTAATTCTATTATCCTTATGAACTGGGAAATATTGATTTTTAGCTAATTTATCAGGATAATCAAAAAAATTCTGAAATTCAATTGGTTTACCAATAGATACACTTCCAAATCTATTAACTAATTTACAATCAATATCAACTGTTTTTGTTTCAATTGTATTAACTCTAAATTCTTCAATTGAACAAAGTCTTGGTATATTAATTACCATTTGATATTTACAAATATTAATTTCATGAACATCAGCAATTTCAACCATTCCTTTATTTGGATCACATTTATAAATTATATCTATTTGTCTTGAATTTCCAGTTTCTTCACATTTTGTTCCATCAAAAAGTGTATGTTGAATAAAAGTTTGTTTTGGAGTATCAGAATCTAATTGATTAATTGGATCATTAAATTTATTAATTTCATCATTTAATAAGAAATCTTGAGGATTTAATTTAAAATCTAAATTAGATACATTATTTTGAAAATCAGTTTTATTTGTAATACTTGGTGAACCAGGAAATTTACCTAATAAATATACAAAATCAGGTTCTTCAGCTCGATGATTACCAGTACTTACAAAATATTTAATATCTGAATGGAATTGAATTACTTTATCTCCATAACAATAACCAAATGTCCAATAACCTCCATTAACTCCAAAGGCAATATTACAACCTTGAGTACTTAATGATTTAGATATTTCTTTAACAGCTTGTTTCTTTAAATTTTGTCTATTTAATGTAATTTCCAGAATATTATTAGGTGGAAGACTTATTAATTCTTCTTCTAATGATGATGAAATTGATGGAATATAACAAATATATTTATCATTAACTGTTGAACTTCGTATATTAATTATTTCAAATTGTCCTTGTGAAGTTAAATTATTATTTAATCCAACTAATTCATCAGCTATATTCCAAGGAATTTCAGCATAATGATATTTAACTTTATATTTAGTATTATCTTCAGCAATTACAAATACCAATTGGATTAGGAATAAGATTAGTCGATACAATTTCATTGGATTTTATAGTGGGGTTCTGATCGGTTGTCAAATAAGTAATCAACACGCAATCCACAAATTTATTCTTTTTCGGTGAGTGGGATTCACTGCTTATCTACGATACTAACCTTAACTAAGAGTATACTACTACTACTAATAATAATAATAATAGATAGATAGCACCAGTTGTAGAAGATGTCATCCACTTTAAGTATACCTTCCAGTAATACATCTAGTTCTAGTTCAGAAACTACCATTGGACTCTCAACTCCTCATTTAAATGAAGGAGAAAATGTATCTTTATCTACTGTACCAAGTAGTTCAAGTGGTCAAAATTTAAATATAGATGAAACAGATGGTAGTATAAATGTTAGTAAAATAACTTCAGTATTTGATATAGCTCAAACTATGCAAGAGAAATTAGGTAATGTAGTACAATTGCTCGATAAGCAAGATTCTGAAATTAATGATAGAATAGACAAATTACTTAAACAAATAACTAAATTAGAAAATAACATAACTAATGATAAGTGATGTTAGAAGACAATTCAATTAAATTCAATTAAATTAAATTCAATTGTCATTATTTATAATAGTGCATTAACATAGACCTTCATATAATATACGATTTAATGATTTTACCAATTTTACCAATTTTACCAATTGTGGTGATGGATCTGTAGATAGTGTCTCAAAAATAGTTAGTTAGTTTTTTTTTTGTTAGTTAGATAGTAACTAACACCTATTCAAACCGCTCTAAATAATAGTAGTGTATAAGTATTGCCAGTAATGGCTAAAGAAAAAAGATCAAAAAATGCCTTGAGAAGGGAGAAGGCAAAACAAAGGAAATTGAATCCTAATGATACATCTCATCAGTCGCAATCCATATCTAGCGAAGAGGTTAAACCATCACAAGAGAAAGAGGTAAAGCATGAGGAAATACCGCTTGAAAAGGAACCTATTCATGAAGAGGATGGAGTAGATCATACACTTTCTACTGATGAAACTCTATTGAAGCAATTTGCTGGGATATTCGATAGATTTAATGGAGTTCAAGAAACCAAAGACGAATCTAATGGTTCTAATGGTTCTAATGGTTCTAATGGTTCTCAATATGATGATGAAAAGGGTGAAGTATTCTATAGTAGTGGTTCTGATAGAGATGTAGAAGAAGGAAAGGATTCTAGTTCAGAAAGCGAAGATGAAGATGAAGATGAAGAAAAAGAGTGGTCTAGAAGACAACTTCGAATCAAGAATAAAGTACCATTAGCATTACTTAAAGCATCTGCTTCTAGACCACAAATTGTTGATTGGTATGATGCCGATGCAGCAGATCCATACTTACTCGTTGCATTAAAATCTCAAACAAATATAATTCCTGTTCCAGGTCATTGGTCATCTAAACGTGAATATTTATCAAGTAAAAGAGGATTAGAAAGAGCCCCATTTCAATTACCAAAATTTATTCGTGATACAGGTATCATGGATATGAGAAATACAGATGATCAATCTATACGACAGCAACAAAGAGAAAAAGTTCAACCCAAAATGGGGAGACTTGATATTGATTATCAGAAGTTATATGATGCCTTCTTTAAACATCAAAAGAAACCTAAAATGTCAGGATTTGGAGATGTTTACTTTGAAGGAAGAGAAGCTAATGATGAATATTCCGATGATGTTTTGAAATTAAAACCAGGAATAGTATCAAAAGAATTAAGAAAAGCCCTTGGAATGTCTGATAATTTAAATACTCCACCGCCTTGGATTCAACTAATGACCCAAATTGGAAGACCTCCAGCCTATAAAGGATTGATTATCCCTGGACTAGATAAAGAATATGATAATTCAGGGTATCGAGATAAAGATACAGTTGAAATTAACAGAGAAGATCATTGGGGGGCATTGGCTGATTATGAAGAATCTGAAGAAGAAGAGGATGAACAAGAAGATGAAAGTAATGAAGAAGATGCAGAAGTTAATTACTCTGAAGAAAGTGAAGAAGTTGTTGATGATGATGGGACTAAAAAAGAAATTAGTGAATATGGTGGTTTCAACACAAAGTTCACAACCACAACAGTTGATGAAAGTACATCAGAAAACACTCAACCAAAGTCATTATATACTGTATTAAACGAATTGGGTAGAGGTGAAGGCTATGAACTACCAGCCAAAGGTGATAAATCAGATAAGGGTTCAAAGACAGGGGAAGCCAAAAAGCAAGAAATGACAGAAGAAGATTTAGCTAAAAATTTTAAATTTTAATGTATATAAGCTATAGATATATTAATTATATATTAGAGTAGTTATTAGAAGAATCTACAATATCCATACCATTTCCAAGTAAATTAAAATTTCCACCATTAAGCTCAGTCAAATAATTGAAATCCGATTCTAAGGGATTAAGAAAGTGCATAATATCTGCATCAATTTCTTGAAAGATCTTCTCCAATGCAAATGCAGGTGGTTCATTATTATCATTGGTAGTACCAGAAGAACCTTGACCTAAATTAGTGCCGGCACTAATAATAGTTACAGGAGTCTGACCTTTAGCTGCTGGTGAAATACTATCGATTCTTTTGGTAGATACCTCAAAATCTTTAGGCATACTTAAACTTTCAATCTCTTGATCTTTACTCATACTAATTAACTTGACTAAATCTAAATTAATATCATTATTCGAACCATTATCTCTAATTTTATAAGCATTTGAAACTTTCATCCATCGTTCAATCTTATTAAGAATAATTTTCATTTTAGCACAAACTTCAGATTTATAAGTCTTTTCATTCTCAATAATTATTTCAGCTACTTTACTAAAATAATCTTCTACATCAATTTCAAGAATATTTACATGCATACTTTGAAATCTTTGTGATTTTAATACTAACCTTAATCTTACCAATAATATTAATGCATGCATTGGTCTATAATATAATACTGTTGGATAATTTACAGTTTGTTCTGAATTTAATTTAACAAAGAAATCAATTAAATTTTCACAAATTTTAATTAATTTAATTATATGTTGTAAACATAATTCTCTTTCATTATTTTGAAATAATGATAATGGTTTAGAAGTAGGAACTTCATGACCATTAAGAAATCCACTAATTAAATTATCATAAATAATTATAAGTAATTGATAATACATTATACATAAAACATATTTTTCTTTAGGTTCTTGATTTTTTGAAATTGATTTCATAAATCCACTTTCATCAAGAATTTGATCTAATTTTCTTTCATAGGTATTTAATACATATTTAACTTGAGTAGGAGATAAATAAGTTGCATGATCACTGGCCTTTTCATCAATATTATCAATAAAACTCTTTGGAATTAATGATGAATTATTTATACCAATAGGAGATATAAATTCTAAAATTTCTTGAGCTGTAGCTATGATTTTAGAATAATAACATAAATATTTATCTTCTGAACTAGGTAAATTTTCGAATCCTGGTTTCATTAATAATCTTGTAGCAATTTCATGATTTTTTGTCCAAGTAACTAATTTAAATCTTCTTAAAGATAATTCTAAAGAACCACAACAACAATATACACTTAATAAAGCTCTTAAACTATTCCTTTGATCAGAAATATCATCTAATTGTTGTTTATCTTTAAATTTTGAAATTTCACCTAAATCAATACATAATGAAATATTAAAAGCTGTTAAAGAATTTAATTGATTTCTAAAATGTCCTAATTTATTAGGAGGTAAACACCAAGATGATAATATTAAACAAACATAAATTAAATCTATTGAAAAATCATCACATTTAACATGAACATAATAAGCAATAAAATTATATAAATAATGATTTAATAATTCATATAATTTTGAATTAGAAATTTTTGAACTCGATAATTTATTATCATTTACAGCCGTAACTGATATACATGCTATTAAAAGTAAAGGATAATTATCATATAAATTTTGAAAATCTTTAAGATTATTTGATAAAGCAACTGCTGGGAAATATGGTAACATATGATGAATAAAGAAATCAAATCTAATTTTTGCTTCATCTATAGTAAAATATTGATAATATTCTACAAGTTCCTTTATTAAATTTTTTTGAAATGATATAAATGGATATGGATATTCTGTTGATTTTATCGATGACGGTATTGATTCTAATTCATTTGGAATTGATACTGGAATTGCATCGGATATTTTTGAAATAATTGCTTTATAATTATTAAGTAAACTTTGAAGACCTTCTTGAGGAAAATCAGATAAATCTGATGGTAATTTATTTAATGAAGATTGTGAATCATTTATTAAAGAATTAATTAAACTTGAAACTTCAGTTGTAACTTTGCGTTTCTTTTTCTTAGCATACTTGGCTGTAGGATCATTATCAATTGAACATTCAACTCCATAAGTAAAACATCTTTTACATGACTTATGCAGAGGATCATCATAAGAACATTTCATTTTCAATCGTCTACATCGAGCACATGCACGATTTTGTCTCCATTTTAATGCAAATTCACTAGTATCATCTACACCATCATTATTACTATTAGTAGTATTATTAGTATTATTATGAACTTCTTCCTTTATAGCTTTATTACTATTCGATGGCATTGAATTTTTAATTTTTAATTAACCTGATGATATATAAACACAAAAATGATTTAACCTCTATACCATAGCCTTATAATTATATTATGTATTGTTGCAATAAGTTATAATAATTTAGAGATGAGATGATAATTTATTTAGTCCCCATGGAGATCACCGAGTAACTCAGCTCCGCGGGATAGGGGGATTTTTTTTACGAAGCGGCTGCATACAAAACTGCAAAAATATTTTTATATAAAAAAATAATACTACTAATAATAAATTACTGAAAAATGAATATATATAATGTATCAAAAAGATAAGAGAGTCATGATTGGACAATATGAGTGAAAAGAAATGGAAGGGAAATTATAAAAAAATATGACAATGATAATGCAATTGTTTTTTCTTTTTTTTTGTTTCTGTTAATATCTAAAAGTCTATTTGAGCTTTAGCATCAGTTATTTTATCAACTTTAGCACCAAATGAAGCTATACATTTGGCCATGGTTGGAGAAGATCTAGATATGACGTCGGTAAAGTAGAAATTATCAATTGGATTCTTTAATGGTTGACCAGTAATTTTACTAGATTTATTAAATGATGATAATCCTGATAAACCAACTTTAACTATATCAGTTGAAACTGGTTCTATTACTTCATGTCTTACTAAATGAGGAGCAATTTCTCCTAATCTAGTTCTTACAGCAACTATATCATCATATGGTAAAGTAACATTCAAATATTCTGATAATGCTCTAAGAATTTTCCAATCTTCACGAGCAGATCCTGGAGCATTAGTTGCAGCACGAGTTATTTGAGTTCTACCTTCAGTATTAACATAAGTACCTGATTTTTCAGTATAAGCTGAACCTGGTAAGATAACATCAGCAAATGAAGCACCAATATCACCATGATGACCTTGATAAACTACAAAGGCATCCTTTGGAACATCCTTATTTTTAATTTCATCAGCACCTAATAAGTAAACAAATTTAGGTTTAGTATTAGCAACTTCACTAGATAATGTTTGGAATCCAATATCTAATGCACCAACTCTTGAAGCTTCTCTATGTAATAAGTTAACACCATTCCATTCTTCATTATTGAAATTAGTATTCTTATCAGCAAATTCTCCAACTAATTTATAAATAGATTGAGCATCAGCTGAATCAGCAATACCTGAACCAACAATAATTAATGGTTTAGATGCACCAGCTAATTTTTTACCAACTTCACCTGTAAGAGCAGTTTGTAAAGCTTTAGCATCAACACCTAAATGCTTTAAATTAAAGGTTGATTCAAATTCTTGACCAACTGAATAAATATCAACTGCTTGTCTTAACCATACTTTTCTAATTCTAGTATTTAATACAGCAGCTTCATGTCTTGGATTAGTACCAATTAATAAAATTTGATCAGCTTCTTCAATACCATCAATAGTAGAATTAAAGATATAATTAGATCTGACATCAAATCCATGAGCTTCAGTAGCTTGTTTAACATCAGTTGTAACATTTTCAGAACCTAATTTATTAACTAAATCCTTTAAGGCAACTAATGATTCTGCATCAGTTAAAGCACCAGCAATAGCTTTTACTTCATTATCCTTTGGTTGAATCTTAGCATAAGCTGATGCAATGGTTGATAAAGCTTCATCCCAAGTAGCAACTTCAAATGAATTACCATTTCTGATTAATGGAGTAGTTAATCTTTGAGTCTTTAAACCATCACAAGCAAATCTAGTTTTATCAGAAATCCATTCTTCATTAACTTCATCATTTAATCTTGGTAAAACTCTCATAACTTCAATACCTCTAGTATCAACTCTGACATTAGATCCAACAGCATCTAAAACATCAATAGTTTCAGTTCTCTTTAATTCCCATGGTCTTGCTCTAAAAGCATAAGGTTTTGAAGTTAAAGCTCCAACAGGACATAAATCAATAATATTACCTGACATTTCAGAATTAATATTTCTTTCTATATAAGTACCAATTTGCATATCATTACCTCTTCCAGCAGTACCAAATTCTGGTGCACCAGCTACATCATTCATAAATCTAACACATCTAGTACAATGAATACATCTGTTCATAGAAGTTTTAACCAATGGACCAATGGCTTTATTTTCAACGGCTCTTTTACCAACTAATTCTTTAAATCTACCACGATCAGAACCATATCTTTGAGATTGTTCTTGTAAATCACATTCACCACCTTGATCACAAACTGGACAATCTAAAGGATGATTTTCTAATAACATTTCAGTGACACCTTCTCTTGCCTTTTTAATTCTTTCTGAATCAGTATGAACTACCATACCATTTTGAACAGGCATAGCACATGATGCAATTAATTTTGGCATTCTTTCAACATCAACTAAACACATTCTACAATTTCCAGCAATAGCTAATTTATCATGGAAACAATAACGAGGAATTGTCACACCAGCTAAATCAGCAGCTTGAATAATAGAAGAACCAGCTTCAATTGAAACTTTTCTACCATCAATGGTAACTTCAACATCAGCTAATCTTCTTGAAGATGATGATATTAAACGTCTTGAGTTTCTTAATATATGTGATCTAAGCATGTTTATTAGTATATTATGATAATTTTGAAAAAACTAATAGTATATTAAACTTTTTTTCCAATGCAATGGCTTTTTTATAAATCAATATTTAATATTAATATTAACTTTTATTGAATATTATTAATATTTTATAAATTATTGGTGATATCAATAGTCAACAACACTAATAGAGATACTAATGTGATTTACTTAATTCCAAAAACCGGGAAACAATAAAATGACTTAGTGGCTAGATAAATCTTTGGATAAATATTCCACTTTTAACTAACACACTTGGATATATATAACCAAACTCCGTATATAAATGGACTCAATGGCTATTGGTTTTCGGATTTTGTCAATTTTCTGATGGTGCAAAACTGCCTTACACCAAAAAAAAATTTCCCTAACAAATCTTGTTAACTATGGTACTGTGTGCAGTCCATTACAATATTTAAATTCTGATTCGTTGTAGAGATAATGCGACATTTTGTTTGTGAGTAAGCAAGCGAGGACTGAGACATTATATAGATTTTATATAGACGAGACATTAAATGTGCACGTGATTGACCGTATACTAAAATATAGTCTATAGAATATAAACCTTATATACTACTAAGTCTAATTCTAATTCAATTTCAATTATAACTAGTTTATAATTAATTATGATTATTTATGATTAATTACAGCTGCTTCATAATTAATTACAATAAATTAAAATTATATATTTTTATTTATTTATTTATTTATTTATGGTGAGCTAAGCTTTATGATTATTCCTTCTTTTCATCACCCATCAATAAGAAAAGGATCAATGTTGGCACAATATACATCCAATTCTTTTGGATCCAGGATCTGTCATCAACCTCTACTTCAACTTCTTCTTCTATTTCCTTTTCTGATTCTATACCTTCATCATTAATATATTTGACAACTTTCTTCTGTACTACTTTTTCAATCTTTGGTCCTGCCTTTTGATTTTGCTTTTGACCCTTAATTGATTCAGCATTTAAGTTTGGTACAGGTGATTTGACTACATTATGAATTATAACTTTTGGCTTGTCGCCATCCTCGTTACTGATCGATAATTGAGAAATTTCATCTTGTTCATTAGTAAATAAATGAAAGTTCTTACTCTTTATAGATTTATTATTTCCTTCCACATAGGCAAAACATTCATGATTGGGTATATCCTCAGTTCCAAAACAGTAACCAGAACCTTTATTTAATTGAATTTCTTTATCGTCATTGTATACGAATTCTGCTCTCTTTTTATTGGTGTTATATTGAATTGATCCTACCGTTTCAATTGTATTATCTTGTAGTGATTTTACAAATACTTTAATGGAATGAACAGAATTATCTGTAACAGACTCATCAGCTCGAATCATTACTAATGAGCATAAACCTGCTACTATGAATTGAGTTAACTTCATGGATGCTTGATTACTTGATGTGTGTAGACTGCTATAGTTACTATGCTTTAATTACTGTAAGTCCGACTATCGCCAACTAAAAATTTAAAACTTATTTAATGAGTGCGTGAAAATTATACGTTGGTGGTTTGTTTGCAGTGATCTATAGTAATTAATGTCTATGGTAAGATTGACATCTCAATCAAGATGTTTAATAAGATATGGATATGAAAATGTTAATGTTACGGTCATAGCGAAATTATTTAAACGAAAGTATTCTGAAATTTCTGTGTCTTCAATTCAAGATTGTCAAGATTATTTAAATTATTGCAAAAATAATGAGATTGATTTGAATTCAGCTGTATTTAGGGGTACCCTTTATGAATTATTTTCATTAAAAGTTTTACAAAATCATCTTAATGGTCGAAATCTAATTAAAGTCGGTGGTGCATATGATAATGGTATAGATATTTTAGGAAAATGGGATTTACAAGCTTTTTATGATAAAGTAAGTCAATCTGAAAAGGATAAATTAATTAAAATCCCATCAACAAGTCTTTTAAAACAATCAAATGTATTTGACGGCTCAATTTCTTTGAAAAATGATATAACAATTCTTGTACAATGTAAAAATTCAGTTCAAAAAATGACAGCTAAAATAATAAGAGAGTTATCTGGTATTTATCATTATCATATAGGTTCTCAAAAGAATTTGAAAAGAGCTATTGCAACTCATTATCTATTTTTAGCAAGTCCTACAAGATTAACTCCTCAAGCTATTAAGCAATTAGATCAATCACCGATTCCAATTATTCATATGAGATTAGATCCACTTGTTCTTAACCAAGTAGATGCTGATACCGATAGGTATCTTCTTCAAAATTGGAATGAAGGTGGTAAACTACATTCAGTATACTTAAATATAATGGCAAGAAAACTATTACTGGGGTTTAAACTAGAATTACAATTACAAGCATTAATACATCAACAATCTCTTCTAAATTAGTATATATATATTCTTTAGCATTACATTTTTGTTTTTTAAATAAAAGGTATCAACATGTCTTTTCTTTATGGCCACCAGGATGGAGGGGCACTAACTGTGGTAAGCTTTGTAGTTGTGGCCAAAGGGCAAGAAATAACTTCGGTAAGAGTGGTATGTATTTGGTATACTGTAAATATCTTAGTTGCACTCGTAGTAACCGTTTTGAGAGTGTTAGTGGTAGCTGAAGTACTAGTGGTAGAAGTAGTACTAGTAGTGGTAGAAGTAGTACTAGTAGTGGTTGGAGTACTAGTAGTGGTTGGAGTACTAGTAGTGGTTGGAGTACTAGTAGTGGTTGGGGTACTAGTAGTGGTTGGAATACTAGTAGTGGTTGGAGCAATAGTAGTGGTTGGAGTACTAGTAGTGGTTGGAATACTAGTAGTGGTTGGAATACTAGTAGTGGTTGGAACAATAGTAGTGGTTGGAGTACTAGTAGTAGTAGTAGAAGTAGAGCTAGTAGTGGTTGGAGTACTTGTGGTAGTGGCTCTTGTGGTAGTTGGAGTGCTAGTAGTGCTAGTAGTAGTTGGAGTACTTGTGGTAGTAGGACTGGTAGTTGAAGTAGTAGTTGGAGAAGTAGTAGTTGGAGTACTGGTAGTAGTGGTACTGGTTGTAGTTGGAGTACTAGTGGTGGTAGTTGTTGGAGTAGTAGTTGTTGGAGTAGTAGTTGGGGTGGTAGTAGTAGGTTCAGCTACTGGTACATTTTCAACCAATATATTCTTGACTTGATCAACAAAGTTTTCACCATTAACAACATTATTCCAAGCCTGAGAAGCATCCCATAAGGAGATACCACCCAAGTAAGGACTGGAGAATACACTAGCTGCGGCCAAATATTGCTCTACTTGAGCAGATGGGGTATAACCTGATCCAGCAGCAGTAGTATCAGCTGGTAAACCAACATAAAGTCTAATATTTTTGTTTGGAGAAACATTTTCAGCAAAGTTTACCCAAGTATCCCAATTAAAATTGGCTCCTGAATTTAAATTACAGTAATTATTGTAGAATTGAATAAAAGCAAAATCTACATCTGCATTAGCTAACAAGTCACCGGTAGAAGCATCAGGGTAAGGACATTGAGGGGCTGCGGATATGAAATATTGTTTGGAATTATCTGTAGCATAAAGAGTTCTCAAAGCTGTGGCTAAGGCAGCGTATCCAGTAGGATTATTATCTTCAATATCAAAATCAAAACCATCAAGAACAGCTGTACCAAATGGTCTATTGGTTGGTGGTTGAGCATCAGAATTTCCAAAAAAATCCCATAAGGTAGTTGCAAAATCAGTAGCTTGTTGGTCAGAAGTGAAACCATAAGCACCGGAAGCACCACCTAATGAAAGTAAGACTTTTATACCTAAACTTTGACAAGTACCAATATCTGTAGCAATTTGATCACAAATTAATAAACCTTCCGAATTGGTTGGACCCCCACATGCATTAGCAAAATTAATGTCTAAAGTGTTAGGGAACACATCCATAAATGAAAGGACTACTATATCAACGTTTGGATCTTGACAGTAAGTAGATAATCTTTGTTGAGACAATCCAGAGTTTTGTCCCCAATATACTGCTACGTTAGTGTTAGATAACGGGTCAAAAGCCATTACGGTTGAACTCATAAGAGCTAACGTTAACGATATTAATGAAGTTAACTTCATTCTGATAGTAAGATCTATTTGGATATATTAAAAGATAAAAAGGAGCGGCTGGGAGTTAGATTAAGTTTATGATATTTTAAAAGAGCTAAAGGGTTCATGGGAATAGCCAATACTTTATATTTGTAAGTGGAAAGTTATGAAGGAGTTAACCAGGAATACCTTCTAACGGCGTTTTTAAAAAATACTGGCAAGATTTTAGAATTCACTTTGTGGTTATTTGGATGTCTAGAGTATAAGCAAATTTGTCAACGGTCAAGTGAATATCAGTACATGTTTGAGATGACAACGCAGGTATATTAACTTCTAAGTTTATATCCAGAAGTAAGAATTATCCCAAAATAGTTACAAGATGATCAAAATAGGTTAAATGGTACATTCTATGTGACGTGGATACTTCAAACATATGTGATGCATCTTCTCTTGTACTTAGAGTTCACTCCTTTGCTGGCTAATTCAATTATTACATCTGCATAGAAAAGTGGTTAGATTGTTAACTTTATTGTTACTTATTCTTTTACATCATAATTACAGTTGTAACATTGTCAGTTTTATAGAGTATAGTAATATTGCATTAATATACTTTTTAAGTTGGACAAGTGGTATGGTAGACATAGCAACTCCTTGTTTCTTTAGTTTAGGATTTAAAAGTCAGGTGGAGGTAAGGTGATCTCTTACTAAAAACTATCTTTTTTCACACCCATATTTCCATTTTAGACACATATACGCCTCCTTCAAATCTAAAAAATTTCGCACTCTAAAAAATAAGGTCAAGAAGAACCGAGAAAAATAAGACTTTTGCAACCAGCTAGCCAGCCATCTTAACTAGTTGGATATTTAAAACACCGTGCTGAAGTATTTCTTAGACTATTTAAAAAAATACTGGATATGTGCAAATTGTTGTACAATGCAGAAAGTACAAAAATAAAAGCACAGTCGGTCTCCCACCTCATTATGCACAAGGCGAACCGAAACAGTAAGTACAATAGAGTGAAAACGTCTAATAATAAACTTAAACTTCTTCTGTAACATAACAGTTGTTACTTGCAAGCAGAAGCACACCTTACAATTGCAAAGAAGGTTTATCATGTTCTAGTACCGATTATATCATTGTCTTGTTAACATACATGTATAAGATTGCTGAAGAATCTTTTTTAAGTGCGCGGAAGCACAGTAATGCAACACAACAGATACAGTTTGAATATCATTGTGATCAATAGGTTCATGAAACTTCTAAGGCCAGTATATAGCTTTCATCCCTGATTTTCTTATATTAGAGAGATATGTTTAGCAAAGGAGCTTCTATAAAGTACACCTATTCAGTAGGGGTGACTACCTAATTTGGCAAAATGCTGCTGGCTTAACCCGAACGGTGCGAAAGTCTATAGACTGCATAAAAAATATGCCAGCCACCTATATTTTTGATAAAATAGCTTATTTTCAAGCCAAATTTATTATCCTACCTAGCACTCCTGCTAGATTGTGCCAATGGATGTCTGATTGTGAAGAACTCAAACTTATTTTATAATCCTCAGAATAAAATTATGCTAATAAAGGTGAAGAACATTTTTAAACATAAATTTATAAATTTGACTAAATTTCCGTTGAAAAACTAAAGAAACGCAATTCATATTTCAACTACATTTTACAATGAATTGATCAAAACATATTACTTGAGCTTATATTATGTATTATCAAGAAAAGCGTTAAGCACTTGCTTATAGGTTAGCGAAGCTAGAGTTAATTAATAAGAATCAAGCAAAATGCTTCTATAGCGTTTAAGAGTACTAAGATCATACTGATTTTAAAGATAATTAAATGTAGATAAAGACCATACCTCCTATTTTCGTATGCCAAATTATCATGAAGAGCCCAACAACATTGAAATTTGGTGAGAATTCTTCTTGCGGCCGCAAGAAGTTCTCCGAAACCCGAGAAACCGTCGGGGACGTAAATTGTTTCGGCGAAAATTGGAGTCGTGTGCACCTTAATTTCAGCAAATGAAAACATGCAAAGAGCTTCAAGTATTCATTAGTAAAATAGCACAACTAAACAGCAGCAAGGCTTAGAACTCAAAGTTGACGATGGTAAGATTCCGTGTTTGATTTGAGTATAAACTGTTCATTAATGATTGATATAAATATATATTGATTGTGAATAATGCTTACTTAATCAGGATCCGAATATAAGTTGCTAATCCTTCTATCCAGAAGCGACCCTAAAATTTTTCTATCTATGGACCCCAATAAATGTGTTTTATTTTGACTTCCATATACGGTAAAATGGACGATAAATAATCACATGATAGGTAAACAAACAAAAAAAAATAGACGAAATGGTTGACATGTACACGACCACACTACCCAATAAAAATTGGAGACCACACATAATCGTACGTGTCCCAGATCCAATTTCGCCGAAAATTCGGCGGCTCCCCCCTTTTTCCAAAATAGTATAGGGGTTAAATGAATTGGGCACGTAAATTTAATTGGATGAGGGATTTTCACCGTAATTGTAGTTTGTTATGAAAAAGTATATAAGCTGAATAAAATTCCCTTTATAAAATTTAATCTAAACTTAATTATTTTACTCTTGTATTGTATCTCATCACACACGTGTAAGAAATAACACATCACATCACAAGATGGCTCCAATTCAACAACAACCTAAATTAGAAACCAAATTCTCCCCAATCCAATTCAATTCTGATAAAATCAGATCTGATGGTGATAATTTATATACTAAATTTACTTATGAAAATTCTGTTGTTGAAACTGATGCTAATGGTAAACAAACTGTTACTCCAACTGCTATTGATTATGAATTTAAATTAGACTTAAAAGCTCCAAAGACTGGTTTACTTTTAGTCGGTTTAGGTGGTAATAATGGTTCTACTTTAGTTTCTGCTATCACTGCTAACAAACATAATATCAGTTTCCAAAACAAGGAAGGTGTTGTTAAACCAAATTATTATGGTTCAGTTACTCAATCTTCTACTATTAAAATTGGTATTGATAAGGACACTGGTAAGGATGTTTACACTCCTTTCAACTCCATTGTTCCTTTAGTTAATCCAAATGATTTTGTTGTCAGTGGTTGGGATATTAATTCTTTAACTTTAGACAAGGCTATGGAAAGAGCTAAAGTCTTAGATTATGATTTACAAAGACAATTAATCCCACACTTAAAGGAATATAAACCATTAAAATCTGTTTACTACCCAGATTTTATTGCTTTAAACCAAAAGGAAAGAGCTGATAACATTTTCAATGTTGACAAAGAAGGTAATGTTGTTACTAACAATAAATGGGCTGATGTTGAAAGAATTAGACAAGATATTAGAGATTTCAAAAAGAACAACGATTTAGATAAAGTCATTGTTTTATGGACTGCTAACACTGAAAGATATGCTGATGTTTTAGCCAACGTTAATGACAACTCTGAAAACTTGTTGAAATCTATTAAGGAAAACCATGATGAAATTGCTCCATCAACCATTTTCGCTGTTGCTTCTATCTTAGAAAATGTTCCTTATATTAATGGTTCTCCACAAAACACTTTTGTTCCAGGTGTTATTGAATTAGCTGAAAAATACAACTCTTTCATTGGTGGTGATGATTTCAAATCTGGTCAAACCAAGATTAAATCTGTCTTAGCTCAATTCTTAGTTGATGCCGGTATTAGACCAGTTTCTATTGCTTCTTACAACCATTTAGGTAACAATGATGGTTACAACTTATCTGCTCCAAAACAATTCAGATCTAAGGAAATCTCTAAACAATCTGTTGTTGATGATATGATTGAATCTAATCAAATCTTATACAACAAAGAAAAGGGTACTACCGTTGATCATTGTATTGTTATTAAATATGTCCCAGCTGTTGGAGACTCTAAAGTTGCTATGGATGAATATTATTCTGAATTAATGTTAGGTGGTCACAATAAGATTTCTATTCATAATGTTTGTGAAGATTCTCTTTTAGCTACTCCATTAATTATTGATTTAGTTGTTGTTACTGAATTCTTACAAAGAGTTCAATATAAGAAGGTTGAAGAAAGTGATGAAAAATACCAAGATTTCTATGCTGTTTTAACTTTATTATCTTATTGGTTAAAGGCTCCATTATCTAAACCAGGTTATCAAGCTATTAATGGTTTAAATAAACAAAGACAAGCTTTAGAAAACTTGTTAAGATTATTGGTTGGGTTACCTGTTAATAACGAATTAAGATTCGAAGAAAGATTATTGGTTTAGAAGGAAGGAAATCGTGTACGTACTTAGTTAATTTAAATACCTGTTTTTGTAAAAAATCATTGATTGATTTTAACTTAATATAATATCTAATATAGAAAATATCTAATATTGAAATGAATTTAATTACAAAATTTATGTAAAAACTATCATTCTCATAAGGATCGTCTATTCCTATCTAATATACAATATATATAATTAACTCTTTCATTAATTTTGTTGATCAATAATTTTATCAATATCTTCAACTTCACTAAGTATAAAATCTTGACTTAAACTAATTGATTTCTTTGAATTTTCTTCACTATAAATTAATTTAGCTAATTTTGCTTGTGGACCCCAACCATTAACTGGAGGATTTAATTTAAAGGGTAATAACCATGAAGTAATTGAAATGAAATTTTCAGTTAAATTAATGATTTCATGAACTAAATCTTCTATACAGATTAAACCTAAATCTTCAAATTTATCTTCAACTAATTGATTATTATCTAATTTAGTAACTTTAGCTGGTTCATTTTCATCTTCTGATGGAGTTAATATACATGCTCTCTTTTGAAATAATTGACGAATCAGAGCTAATGAAGGTTTACCAATTATAATATAAGGAGCAATCAAATTTAATAATGCAAATGTAGAAGGAGTGGCCTTGACAAACACACCCGTATTAGTTTGAGTTAATTTAAGAACATTTAAGATCTTAGATGCTTTATTTGGAATTTTTAATCCCTTAGTATGATTTGGAATTCTAATAATAAATAATAATTTAGCATCACCTTCGGTTGCTTCTACATCATCTTCTTGAGAAAGCTTATCCTTTTGTTGCTTCTTAGTTAAATTTCTGATTCTTTTCTTTTCTAATTCATTAGATTTGAAATTACTAACTAATGTTTCTGCTCTTATGAATTTCTTCTTTTGATTTAATTTTCTTTGTCTCTTTTGCTTTAATAACTTTTCATGAGCTGCTTCTTGTTTCTCGATTCTCTTTCTATCAGCGTTCTTTCTCTTACGTAAGAGAATCTCTGGATTTGAGTTTAATACGGCCATATCTGTTGTGTTATGTTTATGTATTAGACTTAATGCATGAGGTTATTATAGTATAAATTTTTTTTGTTAGTAGCTCTTCTTAAAAAAATTTTAGATGAGATTGGAAGTTCCTGCACACAGTCTCCACATCATGGGTGCAAATTATTTTAATTAGGCAAGTATCAGATGTGTATTATACACTATAAATCTATTTATCCATGAAAGGGAATAAATAACTGAAACTGATCCAAACTGATTAGAATGAACAATAAATAGAATAGGAACTAGAGATATTGAGATGGTTAAAATACGAAGAAAATCATCCATATACAATGGATAATTCATGAAAATTTAGAATACACAAATACAAAGGTATTCGAAACGAAAGATAAAGAAATGATGCTGACATGATAGTGCAATGTTACTATGCATGCTTTGTTATATCAAATTATAAACACTAAAGATTATTTGCAAATACATGGCAGAGAACAAATGGCTATGTCGCACGACACTGATCAAAAAAGGAACCAAAACAAAGGAATTTATGTCATGAGACACATGATCCTTCACACATGACACACATGACAAGTGCCTTTTCGCCGATCGCAAGGTATAAAGTTATTATTATCAGCAGTATATAGAAGTTAAATAGTTGTGGGGAATCATATGACTCTTACTTGTAATTAGTAATTAAGATAAAAAGTTTTACTCTAAAATATGAATTTAAG
Organism: Scheffersomyces amazonensis; assembly: GCF_036850825.1. NCBI lineage: Eukaryota > Fungi > Ascomycota > Pichiomycetes > Serinales > Debaryomycetaceae > Scheffersomyces > Scheffersomyces amazonensis. Next base: position 150,589 of record NW_027042746.1, on the reverse strand, counting down.
GAGATTACAAGAAAAATAGAAAAATATATCGTACATTATCTTCAATTTATATTGCCAGAATAGATCAAATTTACGACAAAAGCGTGAATTGATTCGATTTACGACAAAGCTTGAATAGGACACCTACCTGCATATATCCTGATAACATTGATAAGATTATACCTGTATATGGAATAATAAATCCACTTGGCAAAATAATTGAATGAAATGTGATATAATCTAAAAGTGGGATTATTGATATCTCGTTCTAGTAATTATATATTTAGATAAGCTTTTATTTCAGTGCTTATGTACCTTAGCATGTAGACAATTATACTGATATAACTTGCAGTACACTAGCACACGTCGTGCCCAGTTACCAAGAACTATATCAGCCCAACAAAATTTCGCAACCCAACAAAGACGTTAGAAATACGCAGCAGGATCACGTGTGGCAAAGATAGAGTAAAAGGTCCAAGATAACTAACATTTTGGTTAAATTACCATAAAGGGTAAAACAGTACAAGACAAGAAAAGCAAAAGTTTGTAGAGTTTAGGAAATTATTTTAGTAGAGTAGATTTGCAATTGAATTAGAAATTGAACTTAAAAAAAGTTAAAGGTAAAGATTGAAATTGAAATCAAGTGGACTGATTGATAAGAATGTATTTTATATGAGTGTATATTTGTGGCAATGATGTACAGTATATTTAGCCTAATGCATTATTATTAACTAATAATGCAGACAGTCTCAAACTTAACGTCATTTAATTAGTAAAAGTATAACCGGATTCATAGTTAATTATACAGTATAGCAAAATATATAAAAAAGCCATTTAAGTAAATGTACATGCACCTCTATCGGAATCACTCGTCTACCCCAATTGTTCATTATCTACATTTTATCAACAATTTACAATTTACAATTTTGTGATTAAAATGTACCTACGTCACAAGCACTTAGACACATACGAATAACAAATATTTTATCCATTATTAGATATTTGGGGCTCGGTTCCTTATTCATTGATTGCCTCCGTAAAGGATTTACTTTACAATGAGTAACTTTGCCATTAACGTATAAGCATTTAAATTTAAATTTAATTTATAGTTTCTTTACTTTTTATCTTCTTTTTCTTCTTTTCTATACCTACTTCAACTTCTAACTTAGTTAGTGACATCACCCCTCTCAAATTTACTATTATTATTTTAAACGGAAACTGCAGGGATTACTTTTTTTTTTGCCCTCTCCCTCCATTAAATCACTAAGAAAAAAAATTACTTAAACCTTTTTTTAGGCTGACTTACGGATATAAAATTTCTTATATTTCCAATTAAGGACCGACCAGTTGTATAAAAACTGAATTGGAATTGGAATTGAATTTGAAATTGAAATTTGAAATTGATTTCGAATTCATATATAATTATTGATTATATATTATAAATTATAACATAAATCATTAACAATGGCTCCTCTTACTTTACCAGTTGGTGAAGCTAAACCAGGTGAAACAGCTCCAAGAAGAAAAGCTGCTTATAAAGATGCACCATTAGTAAGACCTCAAGATTCTAAAGCTACAAATATTCCTGAATTTATTGAAGAATGTGTTGAAAGAAATCCTTCAAATAAAGCTATGGGTTGGAGAAATTTAATTGATACTCATGTTGAAGTTAAACAAGTTACTAAATTTATTGATGGTAAAGAAACTAAAGTTGATAAAGAATGGATTTATTATGAATTATCTCCTTATAATTATATAACTTATCGTGAATTATTAACTTTAGTTCAAGATTATTCTAAGGGACTTATTGAATTAGGTTTAAAACCAAATCAAGAAGCTAAAGTATTTGTTTATGCTTCAACATCTCCTAAATGGATGCAAACATTTTTAGCTTCTGCTTATCAAAATGTTCCAATTGTTACAGCTTATGATACTTTAGGTGAATCTGGTTTAACTCATTCTTTAGTTCAAACTGAATCTGATCTCATTTTTACTGATAATAATTTATTACAATCATTAGTTAATCCTTTACAAAAGGCTAAAAATGTTAAATATATTATTCATTCTGAACAAATTGATCCAAATGATAAAAGATCTAAGGGTAAAATTTATGAAGAAGCAAAATTAGGTAGAGAAAAGATTTTAGAAGTTAGACCTGATATTAAATTTATTAGTTATGATGATGTAATTGCATTAGGTAAAAAATCTTCTTTACCTTTACATTATCCAAAACCTGAAGATTTAGCTTGTATTATGTATACTTCTGGTTCAACTGGTGATCCAAAGGGGGTTGTACTTACTCATGAAAATTTAGTTGCTGGTGTTGGTGGTATTTCTTCTGTTGCTGATCGTGATTTAGTTACTCCAAAGGATAGAGTTATTGCTTTCTTACCTTTAGCTCATATTTTCGAATTAGCTTTTGAAATTGTTAATTTTTGGTGGGGTTCAACTTTAGGTTATGCAAATGTTAAAACTTTAACTGATGTTCTGTGTAGAAATTGTCAATCTGATCTTTTGGAATTTAAACCAACTATTATGGTCGGAGTTGCTGCTGTTTGGGAATCAGTTAGAAAGGGTGTTCTTGCTAAAGTTAAACAATTACCATTTATTACTCAAAAGATATTTTGGACTGCTTTTAAAGCAAAATCAACTTTTACTCATTATGGTCTTCCAGGAGCTGATTTCTTTGATATAATTTTCAAAAAAGTTAAAGCAGCAACTGGTGGTGAATTAAGATGGATTCTTAATGGTGGATCTCCAATTTCAAAAGATGCTCAAATCTTTATTTCAACTTTAATTGCTCCAATGTTATTAGGTTATGGATTAACTGAAACCACTGCCAATACAACTGTTGTTGATCATCATAATTTTGAATATGATTGTTTAGGAACTATTCTTGGTTCAACCACTTGTAAATTAGTTGACGTTCCTGATGCTGGATATTTTGCCAAGAATAATCAAGGAGAAATTCTTTTAAAAGGTAAATCAATTACTTCTGAATATTATAAAAATGAAAAGGAAACTGCTGCAGCTTTTACTGAAGATGGTTGGTTTAGAACTGGTGATATTGGTGAATGGACTCATAATGGTGGATTAAGAATTATTGATCGTAAAAAGAATTTAGTTAAAACATTAAATGGGGAATATATTGCCTTGGAAAAATTGGAATCTATTTATAGATCTAATCCAACTGTTCTTAATCTTTGTGTTTATGCTGATCAATCTAAAGTTAAACCAATTGCAATTATTTTACCAAATGAACAACATTTAAAACAACATCTTGTTGATGAAAAAATCTTTAGTAAAGAAGAAGTTGAAAGATTAGATATAGGACATTTAGTTCATGATCAACGAGTTATTAAATCAGTTCATAAATATTTATTACAAACTGGTAAAAGTCAAGGTTTAAGAGGAATAGAATTAATTCAAACCGTTGTATTATTAGATGATGAATGGACTCCACAAAATGGTTTAGTTACCTCAGCTCAAAAGTTACAACGTAAAAAGATTTTAGCATCCTGTAAAGATCAAGTTGATGCTGCTTATGCAAAGTCTTAAGTTATTGACTTTTCTTCTATTCTATTCTATTCTATGATTACGTCGTTGTATTCTTTCTTACTTTCGTTTTATTGTTTTGTTTTGTTTTGTTTAATTTAATTTAGTTTAGTCTTTAGTCTTTAGTCTTTTTTTCTATTTTTATTTAGTACTATTGTTATCTCATCTTTGATTGCTTCGGGCATTCATTTGGCATTCATAATCAACATATTTCATGTTATATTAATCTATCTATCTATCTATGTATCTAAGTATCTATCTATATATTATTAAACCCCTTTAAACACTTTCTTAATTTCCTTTAAATTCATATTTTGCTTTAAACATAATTGAAGTAAAATTCTTGCCTTTTGAGGATTAAGATATCCACCAGCAATTGCATTATTAAATATTATTGATCCTTTATTAATTTCATAATCTTCATTAATAATTGGAACTCTTGGAAGTGCCCCAATTGGGACCATACCATCCATTGAACGTTTTGCATAAACAATTGGAAATTCAGTTTGAGAAACTAATTCAGATAAATAAGTATTTGTATTATCACTAAGTGAACCAGCTCCCATAGTAGCTATAACTAATCCAGCTGCATTTAAACCTTCAATAGTTAATTTAAATATCCGATTATCAAGTCCTTGATGAGCATATATAATTGGAACTTGAGGAAGTTGATCAGTAATTGGATCATTTACTGTAATATTAAAATAAGTTAAACCAAGAGGTTTTGCAGGAGGGAAATAATAATGAATTTCATTATTAACAAAATTCCCTACATAACCTTGACCAATAGATTTAAAAGTATCAAGAGAATTAGCATTTGATTTGGTTATATAATAACCAGAACCTATTCTATCATTAAGAGCAATAAGTACTCCTCTACCTCTTGATTCACGACTTGAAGCAATAACAATAGCTTGATAAAGGTTCATTGGTCCATCTGATGAAATAGCAGTTGAAGGACGCATTGAACCACAAATAACTATTGGTTTAAACGTATTAATTGTTGATTGTAAAAAGAATGCAGTTTCTTCCATAGTATCTGTACCATGAGTTATAACAATTCCATCATAATTATTTAAATCTTCAACAATTTTTGCATAAAGTTGTAATAATTGTCGAATATCAAATTCTTTTGAATCAATATTAAAGATTTGTTCATATTCTAAAAGACAAGTAGTTGAAATATCAGGAATACTTTCAATTAATTGTTCAATAGTTAAATCAACTTCATAACCAGCAGTTTGATGAGATGTTGTACCTTTTGATGCTATAGTACCTCCAGTTCCTAATACTTTTATAGTAGGTAATTGAACATTGGTTGATAATTCAGTAGTAGATGATGTATGACTTACCACAGAGTTAGATCTATATCTAATCTTAAAGAATGTTCTATCTAAATTATTTTGTTCTTCAATTTCATATGTTGTAGGTAAAAGATCATGATGGTCATGATGAGATTGAGATTGAGTTTGAGATTGTTCTCCCTCCTCCATTTCTTCAGAATGAGGTTGTAATTGATAATAACTAGACGATGATGAAATAGACATCTTCTACACTTTAGTAACTATAACTATATACTCTACTCTACTATAATTATCATGGGCGGGAATTGGGAATTCTTTAATTATATATATATTGCTTTATATAGTGATGCGCCGCACAATCATTTTTTATTCCCCGTTTGCGCAACCTTTATTTTGCAATTTGCCGTATGGTCATGGACATGACTATTTATTGAGTGGGGGTGAGTTAGTTTGTAAAATGTTAATGAGTAGTGCGTTATTGAAGTAGACCAATAATTTAATAAATAATATATATTTCAATACTTAAATAATAAATAATAAATACTAAATAATATACTAAGTATACAATGTATACTATGTAGAATTTTCATTGACTCTGTAAGTCACGGGCCCACTCACGTGTATTTTCCAATGAGTCTCACCAAACAAAAATGAATTGGATTTAAAGGGTAAACCCATAGGCAACAATACTGTAGAAGCAAATTGTAAGCAATCATTATGGGATTCTTTTCAAAATCAGACAATGAAGGAAATGCTCCACCTCCCAATAAAGCCAAGCGTCAGGCATGTTGGGATTCTCGAGACAAATTCTTTGCATGTTTAACAGATAATAATATTGATAATTCACTAGATCCAAATCAATTAGGTAATGTTGAAGATAAATGTGGAAATTATAAGTCCGAGTTTGAAAATAATTGTGTTAAGACTTGGGTTAAATATTTCCAAGAGAAAAGATTTAATGATTTAACTAGACAAAGGTATATTGATAAATTAGAAGCTGAAGGAGCTCAACAATTACCATTTAAGTTAGATAATAGTAAAAGGTAATAACCACATCATGAATATAATTTTACCAATAACTATTCCTTGTACATAGAGAGTTTACAGAAAAATGATTTTTTTTCAAAATTTACTTAGTTTAATAAATAACTATAGATTATTTTGTATTGTATGCGAATACTTTAATGCGATATATAACTACTGTAATAGTAGATGATAAAATATTATGATGCTGTAATGTAGATGGGTTCACGACCAACGATTTGTAACCCTTCTTTATTTAAAACATCTAATACTGTCCCCCATTCATATTCTCCCTTTTCTAATACTAAAAAGCTTAACTCAATTTCTATAGTATCTCCTGAATTAAGTGTAGGTATTGATCTTTGTAATACTCCATTAATTAATATCTTTTTATCAATAGATAATTGACTCTTTATTAAATTAATATTATTACCAGGAGTTATTAAATTCATTGAGATTGGTAAATGCCTTAATATTCCTTTAATTTGATGATTAACTTCATTAGTAATAATTGTTTTAAGGGTATAAAATTCATCTACTTTTAATAAATAATGACTACTTTCCTTTTTAACAGTAGATTTATTAATTTCTCCTATAATAGATGTTAATAAACGAATTTTACTAAATTCAAGTACATTAGCCATTTTAGGAGTTAATCTAATAGTTCTTAATTCAATTTTACCCTTACGTTTATTATCTATAGTTTCCCAATAACCCAGTAAGCTTTCTAAGATATAATATCTTAACCAAAATAATTCTTTCATTTGTAAATCTTCAGCTTCTGACATTAAATAATTCTTAATAAATTGTTTATTTCTTAAAGATGGAATATCTTTTGTAAGATCTACATCTACTCCAATTCTTTTAATAGGAATTAATAATCTAGATGTTTTACCAGGTTCAATAATTTCATTAACTGAAAACTTTTCATCACAACTTATATGATAATCAAAATGACAAGCTAATTTTTCATTCCAAAAATTTCGAACATCTAAAATAAATAAACAATAATCTCCAATTTCTTTATCATTTGAATCAATTATATTAGTTATAAATTTTAATACATCCTTTAAATTTTCTTCTTTACCATCATTAATATATTCTCCTTCAAATCCTTGTAAAGATGAAGAAAATAATGGAATTATATCACAACCAACAATATCAACTGATGATAATATAGTTAAATTTAATGGAACATGAATATGTTTAATAAAACTATTAGTTAATTCATCAGATCTTTTATGAGAATATTCAAGAATTAATTTCAGTTCTTTCATACCTCTTTTACCAATAACTTCATAATCAATTTTAATTTCTGTACCTGGTTGAATAGTTCTATGATGTTCACTAATTGCTTCTTTATTTAAAATTCTAAATGGTTTAACTTTTAATAAATTCCATTCAATTTCATATATATCAGATGCTGGTAATGATTGATTCCCAGTACTACCAGATAATTTTTTATTTAATGGTTCAATACATGAATCCCAAAATGAAAATGATAAATAATTAATTAAAACTTCAGAATGATTAGTTAATGTAATTGAAAATTTATATATTTCTCCTTCTAATAACATTAACCATCCATTACTAATCAGCAGTTTAGTTAATGATAATGATGGTTGAGGTGGAATAACTTGAAGATTTAATTGTCTTACACTTGATCGGTCATTAATATTCCCGTTCTTTAAATTAGTTTCAACCATTTCTAAAGTATTGTGTTTTTGATTATTAACAAATAAATTCTCATTTATACCAATAGATTTAACTTTAAATGATGAACTAAATAATTCTTGATCAATTATTTTAAATAATTGCGGACTACAAGTTCCAACTTGAATATTAAATCCAATTATCTTTAAATCACCTACTTGTAATGGTTTAAAGGCAATTAAAAATATTTCAGTTGATGAACCAGAAACTGTTAAACTAGCAGGAATTATATTTGATGCAGAATTAGTAGTCGACATAGTTGATGGTGGAGGTACTACTACTGAAGTTGTAGAAGCTGTTGATGAAGTGATTTTCTTTAAATTAGTATTAGTTACACTTCTAGATTTATTATTTATCCCTTTAGAATATGATCTAATATGATTCTTTAAAGTTTGAACTTTAAAATCAGATTCAGTAATGATTTCAATATCAACAAGTTCAATTTCAAATGCAAAGGGATTTTGAACGTGAACTTTCAATTGATATACTTCATCTTTTAATAATAATTTATCTTTATTGAATACTGATTTTTCATCAACTTTATTATAAGGATCAAATAAGAAAGAATTAGTATTAGTATTAGTATTAGAATTTCCATTTCCATTTCCATTACCATTACCATTACCATTACTATTAGAATGTCCATTACCATTAATTTTTACTTCACTAACTAATCCACCAATTTGAGATGAATTCTTGTCATATTCAGGAAATGGAACTATTTCATCTTTATCTCGAGGATTAATAAATTGAACTCTTCTAACTAAAAATGGATCCCAATATGGAGTAGTTAAATTTAAATTATTTCTATTAGATAAATAAATTAATGAATCAATTTTATTTTTCAATTTAATTTGATCATCAGGTGGTAAACAATGACTATATCTTGTTAATAAAATTGTACCTAATTGTAATAAAAATTGATAATCTTTCATAGATTCAGCAATTTGTAAACATAATCTTAAAACTTGAATTTGTAAAGATAACCAACTCTTTTCTGAATGTTTTGATGAATCTTCAGCTGAACTTTCTGATTGTAAATTAATTCCATAAATTAAAAATAAATATTCAAAAATATCTCGAATACTTTGAACTTCATCTCTAATTCCTGTTATAAGGGAAAGATTATTTTGAATATCAGGATTTTCATTTAAAAATGTTTGTTCAAGTTTTGGTAAAAGTGCAACTAATAAGAATCGAAGTATAAATGCTCTCTTTCTTAGCATTCCTAAATCTGTATACATAGTTGCTAATGTACAATAAATTCGACATTGATCAAGAATTGGTAAATCAACTAATTGTAATTTAAATATATTATCAATATTAATTAAAATATCAGATTTTGTAAAATAATTTGTATCAATTAAATTTAATTTTGAAGATAATTTAGTAGATCGAACTATATTATCTAATAAATTCCCCTTTGATTCATTACCTCCAAGATATATACCAATTTTAAATTTAATAATTCTTAATAATGATTCAACATAAACAATATCAGGAACTATATTTTCAAAATCATTTGTACTTACTTGATAAAAATTTAATGATTTTAATGAAATTAATCCAATTAATTCTGGAGTTGGCATGGATGTAAAATCAGGTGATGATGATGATAATGTTGATGGTGACAGACTAGGGAAATTAAAATTAATATTATTACTACTAGAAGAATTTCTTGGAGAATAAGTTGAATTCTTTCCATTTATAGTACTAATTGAAGATGTCTTTGAATGTCCATTATTATTATTATTAATATTATTAATAGGTCCAGAATTTGTTGATGAATCTACTGAATTTCTTTTAGGTGATAATAAATCAGGAAATTTAGCTCTAGTTGATGCTTGAAGGACATTATTTAATATTTGATTTGGTAATTTAAATGGTGAATCAATAAATCTTAATAATAATATTGTTATTCCAAGACCTTCAAGGGCATTTCCAAGCCATAAATAATCATCACATTTACGTAAGTTTAATATTGAATCAGTAAAACAATTTAATGCATCTTGATATTTACCAGCTAATAAATAAAAACTTCCCATAAGTTTTAATTGACGAGCATTATGACGTTGTTGACTTTTAGATTTTGCTTCAGCAGGACTTATATTTGAAGATGATGGTGAAGAACCTGAAAATGATACTTTAAAAGATGTAGAACCTGAACTTAATCTCTTTTGAGCATTACTTATAGTTCTTGTAAGTATACTACCATCAGTTATTAATACAGGAGATCTTAAAGTTATATTTGAATATGAAGAAGCATAAGTATCTAAAGCAATTAAAAAATTTTGACTTATATCACACATTAATGTTTCCAATGCCGTTATATTATTTTGAATTAATCCATTATGATAAAAACTTGAAATCAGTTTTTCATTTAATTGTTTTAATTTTAATTTATCATTAGGACTATCAAATATTAAACAATTATGAACAATTGATGCTGGAAATGATTTTTTTAATTCTTCAATTATAATATCTTCATTAAATTCTTCACTATACTTTCCAACTCCTAATATAATAAAAGTCTTTCTAAAGGGTTCAAAATCATGTAAAAATATTGATTCATTATCAGGACTTGAAGTATGAAAATCAAGAAAGATTCTTCCATTAGGGAATGTTTGAGGATTGAAAAATTGGAGTTGAGAATTAGGACTTATATCCATTAGTCGTATTTCATTCATACCTGCTTGAATTATGCCTATATACCTTTGAAAATCTTTCTGTGAACAATTATTAATTGGAACTATTAGAGTTTTCACCTTAGCAGGTGTTATGTAACTATATCTATCAGTCATATTGATATTGATATTGATGCATTAAACTATAAGACAACACAACTTAAATAATTTCTAATATGAAAATTCGATACTAGTACACTACTTCAATTCCACTAATATGTTACTGAATCCTCAATATCTTATGATGTACACTAGAGATAAACAAGTACCGTATTGTTTGCAACTTTATTACTGAATCATAGTTACGTACCGATTCTCGAGGACACCGAAAAAAAGAAAATTACTAGTGGTGCGCAGGTCGTGTGTGCAGCCCTATTTATTGTTAGTAGGTAGTAAGTTCTCACTCTCTCTCACACCGAAGGCAAATATCAGAATCAATCAATGAGAGTATACCTAAAGAGTATACAATTAATTTATACAATACAATACAATACAATTGTGCAATTGTCGTTATAGGAATTTAAGTATAGTGTAGAATTATATTAGTGATACCTTTCATATCATTTATTTTAAATTAAATTAAATTAATTTTATTTCATATCATACCATACCAATATAATGCCAGGATTAAATTTCGATTATTATCAAAGAAATCAATTCTTATCAGCTAAAGGATTTGGTCAACCTATGGCTACTTCTACTGGTACAACTATTGTTGGATGTAAGTTTAAAGGTGGAGTAGTTATAGCGGCTGATACAAGAGCAACTGCTGGAAGTATAGTTGCTGATAAGAATTGTGAAAAATTACATAGATTAGCTCCAAAAATTTGGTGTGCTGGTGCAGGTACAGCTGCTGATACTGAAATGGTAACTCAATTGATTGCTTCTAATTTAGAATTACATTCACTTGCTCAAAATAGACAACCAAGAGTTATTACTGCTTTAACTATGTTAAAACAACATTTATTTCAATATCAAGGTCATTTAGGAGCATATTTAATTGTAGCAGGTGTTGATCCAACTGGGGCACATTTATTATCAGTTCAAGCTCATGGTTCAACTGATATAGGTAAATATCAATCATTAGGTTCTGGTTCATTAGCTGCTATGGCTGTTTTAGAAACTAATTTTAAAGAAGATATGACTAAAGAAGAAGCTATTAAATTATGTGCTGATGCAATTCAACTGGGTATTTGGAATGATTTAGGTTCAGGTTCAAACGTTGATATATGTGTAATGGAAGTTGGAAAAGATGCTGAATTATATAGAAATTATTTAACACCAAATGTTAGAGCTGAAAAGGCAAGATCATATAAATTTGCTAGAGGTACTACGGCAGTTTTAAGAGAAAGTGTTAGAAATATCTTAGATGTTGAAGAAACTGTAATTACTTTTAATTCTAATGATGCCATGGAAGTAGATGCTTAGTAAGTTTATAGGTTTCAAATTAATTTAATATACTTATGACTCTATTTAACTGTATACCTGTATAACTGTATAATTGTTTAACTATTGATGCATGGATGTAGAAATACCGACTCAACTCACCACCCAAATTTTTCTAGATTGTTCCATGCCGCAAATATCACCAATTCCAATTTTTCAACCATTACTTAAAGACATTAGACATTAGCAATAGTAATTACTTTAATCATTACGCTAAAACCTTTAAGATAAACATGGTAGTTAATAATCCAAATAACTGGCACTGGGTGGATAAGAATTGTATTGACTGGACTCGAGAATATTTCAATGAGAAATTACTTGAATTATCAGTAGATAGTGATTTAAATCAAGTAAAAATTTCTAAAGTTTCATCAGTTGAAGGTGATGTTGAAGTATGTCAAAGAAAAGGGAAAGTTATATCATTATTTGATTTAAGATTAATTTTGAATTTTAAAGGTCATACAAAATCTAATCCTGAACATGAAGTTAATGGATCTATAACTATTCCAGAATTAGCTTATGATTCAGAAGAAAGTGATTTACAATTTGATATTAGTGCTCATCAAGATTCTAATAAGAATGATGAAATTATTTCATTCATAAAGTCAAAATTACTTCCCAAATTAAGAACTATTCTTATTCAATTTGGTAAAGATTTAATTTCTACTCATGGATCAGAAATTCAATTATCTCAAGATAAAGTTAATTCTACTTATACAAAGGCTAATCAAACTGCTAGTAATCCAGATGGTACTGTTAAACATGTCAATGTATCTAATGTTGTAGTATCTAGTAAATCATCAACTAATGAAAAGTCAAATACTACAACTTCTAAATCTACTTCTTCATCATCCACATCATCCTCAATTCCAAAGTATAATACTTCTAGTTTATACCTTGAACCTGTTTTCAATACAACTGCTAATCAATTATATATAACATTATTAGATGCCAATAGAATCGGAGCTTGGACTCGTGCACCACCATTAATTGAATCATTCCCACCAAAGGAAGGTAGTGAATATAAATTATTTGGAGGAGCTGTAAGTGGTAAAATTATTAAACTTATACCTGATCAACATATTGTAGAATCTTGGAGATTAGAAGATTGGAAACAGGGACATTATGCTACTCTTGATATTGAATTAAAGGAAGGAGCCGGAGAAACAAAGATGTTAGTTAAATTTACTGGAGTTCCTATTGGAGAAGAAGATCGTGTTAGAGGTAATTTTGAAGATTATTACATTAGATCCATTAAGATTACATTTGGATTTGGAGCTGTATTATGAATGATCATTAATAATTATAAATCATTAATTGTCAATACCCGGCCGAGCTCTGAGATGATAGAAAGTAGAATATACTAGAATATATATATATATAGATTTGAAATATCCGATAAATGCGTACAATATATGTAACTTAAATAAACGCTTTGATTACAAATTCTCATCAGTACCTTGAGTCATACACATAGTGAAGAATCATTCAACGGTCGATTTGTAATAAGGTTAATATTCATAAACTGCAAAATTAGGCTTAATTAAATTTTTTTCCGCTTGTCTACATTTCCGGTTAATCTGACAATCCCGCGTAAATAAAAATATAGTAATAAACGATTGTCGAATTTGTCACGTGCCGGATGCTTTTTCCTAATTAGGATGAAAGAACCCGATGAATCAAATCTCCAGTGGAGGATGATGAGATATTGGAGGAAGCAAGTCAGTATATATATGAAAAATTAACCAAATTAGCAATTTAAAATTATTGATAAATTTGTATTTATTTAAGAAATAATTCATATTACCAATCTGATAATTTTACTCTATAAATATCATGTCTACTGTTGGAAAAGTATGTTTGAAAAATTGCCGAAGCTACAATTGAATTATTATTATACCAAAAAAAATTTACCTTTGTAGTTATATAACTACTTTAGTTATTGATGGATTGAGTAATGAATTCAATTGCTATACTATTCAGAAAGTAGAAATAGAACTATTACTAACTAATTAATTATTATAGACTATTACTTGTAAAGCTGCTGTTGCTTGGGAAGCTGGTAAACCATTATCAATTGAAGAAATTGAAGTTTTACCTCCAAGAGCTCATGAAGTTCGTATAAAAATTTTACATACTGGTGTATGTCATACTGATGCTTATACATTATCTGGTGTTGATCCAGAAGGTGCTTTCCCTGTTATTTTAGGACATGAAGGTGCTGGTATTGTTGAATCAATTGGTGAAGGAGTTACTAATGTTAAAGTTGGAGATTCTGTAATTGCTTTATATACTCCAGAATGTAAAGAATGTAAATTTTGTAAATCTGGAAAGACTAATTTATGTGGAAAAATTAGAGCAACTCAAGGTAAAGGTGTTATGCCAGATGGTACATCAAGATTTAAATGTAAAGGTCAAGATTTATTACATTTTATGGGTTGTTCAACTTTTTCTCAATATACTGTTGTTGCTGATATTTCTGTTGTTGCTGTTAATCCAGAAGCTAAACCAGATAGAACTTGTTTATTAGGTTGTGGTATTACAACTGGTTATGGTGCTGCTACAATTACTGCCAATGTTCAAGAAGGTGATAATGTTGCTGTATTTGGTGCTGGTTGTGTTGGTTTATCTGTTGTTCAAGGTGCCGCTGAAAGAAAAGCTGGTCAAATTATTGTTGTTGATATTAATGATAAAAAGAAAGAATGGGCAGCTAAATTTGGAGCAACTAAATTTGTTAATCCATCAACTTTACCAGAAGGTACAACTATTGTTGATAAATTAATTGAATTAACTGATGGTGGATGTGATTATACTTTTGATTGTACTGGTAATGTTAATGTCATGAGAAATGCTCTTGAAGCTTGTCATAAAGGTTGGGGTACATCTATTATTATTGGAGTTGCAGCTGCTGGTAAAGAAATTTCTACTAGACCATTCCAATTAGTTACTGGTAGAGTATGGAAAGGTGCAGCTTTTGGTGGTGTTAAAGGTAGATCTCAATTACCAGGTATAGTTGAAGATTATATGCAAGGTAAATTAAAAGTTGATGATTTTATTACTCACAGACATCCATTAGAAAATATCAATACTGCTTTTGATGATATGCATCATGGTGATTGTATTAGAGCTGTCATTGACTTATAAAGCCAGCAGCCAGTACTTCATAAATTTTAGGTAACTAGCACTTTTATTCTTTTTTAAATGTTAAGTTGTATATGCTGTTGTTATCCATTCGTTAATAGCAATCAGTACTGGGCGCAATAAAAATATTGATTAAACACTTATTTGTATTTGTACTTGTATTTGTAATTGTTAACTATGTAAAAGATCTATAAATACAGAAATTACTATTCATCATCATCTTCCATTCTGTCATCATTGTTAACATCAATTTCAAGATCACTATAGTTTTCTTCATCTTCAACTGATCCATCGATATCACCGTCATCACCATCTTCCACTTGTGGTTCTTCTTCTTCTTCTTCTTCTTCATAATCATCATGTCCACCTTCTAAATCAACATCAAAATCATCTTCATCTTCACTTAAGATACCTAAAGCTTCAGCATCATCAATTTCTTCAATATATTCAATATCACTATCAATTTCTTCATCTTCATTATCATAACCAGTATTTAAGTTTAAAATTTCCTTTCTTAACCGATTTTGATCATATAACATATTTAATCTACCTTGTAATTCTAATAATCTAGGTAAAGTATCAGCCTTTTTAATTAATGCAGAATGTAAATTTGATAATTTAATACTTAAATTTGGTAATGAAGATATAATTGATCCATGAATTAATACAATCCATTTTAACCAATAAGTTAATTGATCAAATCTTGAAGCTTGACGTTGAATTCTTTCACTTAATCTATCAAGTAAAATAACTGATAATGCAGGATCTAATCTTTCAATTGTATTTTGAATTACTTGAGAATCACGATTACTTAAAACAGTTTCTAATAATGAATGATCATTATTTCTTAATGATTGAGATAATATAACGGCTAATGTACCAGTTTTATCACCTCCAAGTTTCTTCTTACTCTTAGTTGATTGATTTAAAGATTTCTCTTGTGAAAGTTTTTCAAATTTTTCTGCTAATGATTCTTCTTCTTCTTCATCTTCATCTTCTCCTTCAACTTCATTTAAAACATCTCCTAAATTAGTTCCATCACTTATAATAGCATGACCTTCACTATAAAGTTTTGGAGCAGCAATATCATGACCATAAGTTGAATGATTAACAACTTTCAAATCAGGTTTAGATTTGAATACTACTTTTTCAGTAATAAGACTATAATTACCAGAATCATCTAACCATTTAATAGTTTCAAAATAAGGTATATTTGAATGTTCTAACCATGAAAATATTATAAAATCTTCATTTACTGAAATAGAATCAATAGCTAAATTTGAATCCTTTGGACTTTTAATTTCTGTATCTGGTCTAGATAATTTTAATAATGCATTTGATGAATGAGATTGAACATTAGATAATTGTTGTCTTCTCTTCTTTTTAGATGATGGAGTTGATGGTTGAGATTGAGATTGAGATTTTGTTGAAGTTCCAAATATATCATTGAATATTTCTAAATTATTATTTTCATTAATTACTATTAAAATAGATTTATTATCTTGAACTCCATAAGCTATATCAGATACTGAAGATTGAGATACAAATACTGATTTTGTTGAACCCTTTTCAATAGAATATAAATTTATAAATCTATCACCTTTTGCACTAGTTAAGAAAAGATCTTTATTATCAGAAAGAGGGAATATATTATTAATTGGTTGAATATGACCCGGGAATGTCTTTATAATTTCCTTTTGATTAATATTAATTAAATAAATTGAATGTGATCCTACTAATAAATGAGGTTCATTATTATATAATACAGTTGATATTCTATTAACATTTTCAGCCGTTTCTAAAAGATCATTTAAATTAAAATGTTGAATTAATGAAAAATTATTTAAATCCCATTCATAAATATTCCCCTCTATATCACAAGACCAACCTGAATGAGTTAATTTTGAATAATGAAAATCTACTATACTTAAATTCTTTGTACTAGATAATTCTGCTATTATTTCATTAGTTTGAGCAGAATATATTAATGTAGAACCTTTAGTTAAATTAATAGCTAAAATAGAATGTGATTTATTAATAGATATCCATGATAAATTAGTTAATTTATTGGATTTTTCTAATGAAAATGATGTATTTAATGATGTTTGAGATGAGTTAATAGATTTAACTTTAATTTGATGAGTATCTAATGCAATTACACCACTGGCCAAATAACTTATGGTAGGGTCAAACTTTGCACATATTACCGGTCCTACAGATGTCATAATATTATCTATTATAAATTATCCTCTATAGTACTTAATAAAACTTTGAGATGACTTAGTCTGTTACAGTTATCGGTACAGGTGAAAAATTCTGGATACCATCACAAAAAAATTTTGTCTGTGAGCTGAGCTGTGTGCAGGGTTGCGGCTTTCATTTAGCAGCAATTTCCCGATGGGTGCAATAAGTAGTTTTTTAACTGTTATACTTATTTCCTTAAGTATATGCTACAAGATAGATAGTTCAATACTTTACACTACTATGACACTCATCTATCTCCTTCTTCTCCCCCAATTTTTATACCCCGTGTTAGGTCATCTGATATAATGCTAGGATTATCACCAAATAAATCTCCTGAAAGTATGTATGCCATTATATATACCCTTTAATAACTGGGTTTTAGATAGAAGAGCTGGAATAGGTTTAATTCTTCTTTATTTAATAACTACAGTATTTACTTGTAATTTATAATATATATATTAGTTAAAGACAAATTATATGCACATGTATAAAAAGAAAGCATTAAATACACATGTATATATTTAAGCATTATTACCATTTATCATTAATTATCCTATGAATCTTAATCAAGAAGAAATTCTTCAATATCTTGAAGGATAAAGTCATTTCTATGGTATTTATTAAAATACCTTGTTCTTCTAGCATTGAAATCACTTTTAATAAATACCAGAAGAGTATTAAAATCATGTGGACCATATTGGATATAATTGGATTCTATATAATGACCAATTTGATAAAAGAATTCAAAAAAGTAATCTACTTTTTCATGATAGGTAGTTATCTCATCAAGATATTGGAAACCGTCAAATAGTGGCATTATAGATGAATCTCGAGTCTTAAACAACTGATAAAGTTTGCAAGTGTCGAAATATAAAATTAATTGTGACATATATTTCTCTTCGATAAAATTCTCATTAATATGGGTAAATTCCTTGATGATGGAGGATTTACCAGCACTTATATTTAAATTGATATTTCTGAAATTATTTATTTCATCTAAATTCAACATGTGCTTTACAATTTTGGAATACAAAATCAACTTGGTTCTTATAAATTTATCATGAAGAAGATCTTCTTTAGAACCCATACTTAATGCTTGATTAATCTCTTCATTTCTATGAATTTTAAAGCTGGCAGGGCTATCAGGACTGCTGTTGGACATAATTAAATGATAATAAAAGATAATGTGTTAATTAGCTAACGATGTATGATCAATGGAGTGGTTTATAGTTATAACTTTATAAAAAGAATAGGCGCTGTAAAACCGGAAAAGCGCTATAGAAAAAATTGCCCTTTTGTTTGGCTGCAAGAAAAGATTTGTCGAATCTTCTCAGTATGTCTCAAATTTATTGTCGCATATATAATTGAGATTATTGTTAGAATCTACCACTTTCCTAAAAAGTATTGCTGCTGCAAAATGATAAAATGACTTTGTTACATAGAATTAATTTTGCTTTCTATGAATATCTTATTCATCAGATCAAACAATCACGACATGTATCATAACATTTCAAATATTCAACTTAGTTGTGATGACATTCTTGAAACCTTACATGAAGATATATTTCTGACCTACAAATGTATTGGAGCTAATCAGCCAGTAATATTAATGGTAGACACTATGGACGAGCATGAGTTTGTAGATGATGCACCTCGACCTCCTATAGAAGGAATGGCCTTCTCGGACCTGCAAATAAAAGCAGTTGTCTTTACCCATTACAAAAGGCATAAGGCATTTACTATATCATTTCCACAATCACTGGAAGCATTCCTCAAATGTGTACCATATTTAAAAAATTGGAAATCTAGAAAGGTAATATTACATTTTAACTTAGGAATAGATGATAATGGATCAGGAATGTCCTCATTGATTGAGTCGGTAATCCCTTATATTGGATATAACTTGAATCTTGGTGTGAGTATTTACAGAAAGTTTTTAAATGATGGAGAACCAACAAACTTCAATCTACCATATGATTTGCTTTCTAAGCTTGATTTAACTTATTTCAGGTTCTATACTGATTATTTAACATCTGAAATAACAGTACCCTATATCAAGCTTATAAAAGGTTTTCCAGTCCTTGATATCGATGCCTTGAGTAAAAATTTAGAGGAGTTGCATATTGGAGAAAAGCTAAGGATAAAGGAAAGATCAGGGACCAGTAATAGGCATATTGGACTTAAATATGTGTCCTTTGAAACTGTTCATTTAGTCGCACTTCTATGGTTAAGGAGATTTTATTTTAAGGGCATTAAGAAAGCCAGATTAAGAAATCAAATTATGATATCACAAATACTTTTATATAGGAGTAACATCGAGGAACTCGAACTAATTGGTTATAAACATTTACCACCAATTAAATTTTCAACTTTTAATGGATTAAAAAAACTTAAGATTAGTGGTCCTTGTAATGTGCTCCAACAAGTACTTCAGTGTATTACTCCAGATAACTTGGCAATTTTATCTTTATCTTTATCTTGCCCAACTCCAGAATATACATGTATTTCTTATTTCGCCAATGTCTCCTATCATTCACATCATGAAACATATTTTCCAAAGTGGTCCTTCATGGATGGAAAGAAAAAACTTAGTGAACTTGCTGATTTTGCTGATAACGAATTAATAGCACGTATATGGAGGAAACTTGATTATGAATATTAGAATTGAATGTATAGAAAATAAAAAATAGAAAATAGAAAAGTATTATGTATATATGTAAATAATAATAGATAGACTAGACACACCTATAAAATATAATAAAACTTAAAAGGATTAAGTATAGACAGACATTCATCACCTAAACACAGTGCGGTGCAACCCAAAAGGAAACTTTTCAGATCTATAACCAAATAATATAAAACGCGATAAATGATTTATCACCACCTTGAAAACTTTTTGATATTACTTCTTTTAAATCAAGTATGATAAGGTTTATCACTTGTTGTGGATCAGTTACCGGAAGGAGTTTTTTGTGGGGCTTGCAAAGGTCAACTAAGAGTCAAGCTACTATGAACTCAAAGATATTAGTCGAGGCTGCAAAATCTTCTGTAGGGTCTAGTTTTACAAGTTCCAGATTATGATAGAGGATGTAGAACTGGAAAAACATCTCTTACTCCATTGTATGCCTCGACTAAATATATGGAATCACAACATCCAAATACTTCATTTGTTACTTCAGTTTTAGAGATAATAGGACCTCCAGAAACAATCAAAATCATGATTTATATAGATATATAGATATATTAATAATAACAATATTAAACTTTTAAAAATAAAATTTAAAACTTTTACTTAGAATAGATACAAAATAGAAATTCACACGATTATTCATCGGCTGTAGAGGCAATAAAAGCTCCATGAAACTGAGGCTTTTCATTAGGATCAATTTTAAATACTTTATCAGGATTTAAGATTCTTAATGGATCAATAGCTAATTTAATCTTTCTCATAAGATCTATTGGTAATGGACCTACTTCTTCAAGAAGGAAATCTCGTTTCCCAAATCCAATGCCATGTTCTCCAGTACATGTACCTTCAAATTCAATAGCTCTTTTAACCATATTATTAACTACTTTTTCAGCAATTTCTCTATCCTTTTCAGTATATAAAATAAAACTATGAGCATTACCATCTCCAATATGAGCCACTAATGTATTTTTTAATCCATGATTATCTATATCTTGTTTAGTTTGAGTTAAAAATTCAGGTAAATGAGATATTGGAACAACTGCATCGGTTGTCCATAATTGCATGGTAGGATCAATTTCTTTACCATGATTAATCGTAGACCATAATGCAACTTTTCTAGCAGACCAAAGTTCTTCTTTTTCATCTTGATCAATTGCAAATTGAAAATCTTTACTATTATTCTTAGCTGCAATATCTTTAATTTGTCCAATTAATGATTCTAATACTGTAACATTAGATCCACCTAATTTTAAAAATAATGTTGGACGTTCTTGCCATTTTCTTGTAGTTTCTCCTGTTAAATTAATAACTTTCATCATTTTATCATCTAAAAGTTCAGTAGCATTAGGAATAATTCCTTCAAGTAACATTCCATTTACACAATCGGCTGCATCCTTTATAGTTGGGAATGGAACTACTGCAACCGATTCTAAAGCTGGTTTAACATATAATCTTAATGTTGCTTCT
This sequence comes from Scheffersomyces amazonensis, assembly GCF_036850825.1. Classification (NCBI taxonomy): domain Eukaryota; kingdom Fungi; phylum Ascomycota; class Pichiomycetes; order Serinales; family Debaryomycetaceae; genus Scheffersomyces; species Scheffersomyces amazonensis. The sequence goes on along the minus strand of NW_027042746.1, from coordinate 129,344 downwards.
GTAACTATACCTAAAGTACCTTCACTTCCAATGAATAAAGAATTTAAATTATATCCAGCACTAGATTTTCTTGGACGTTGTTTAGTTTTAATAATTGTTCCATCAGCCAAAACTACGGTTAAATTAATAATATTTTTATAAGTTTCACCATACCGAGTAGCATTAGTACCTGAAGCATTAGTTCCAACTATTCCTGCAATTCCAGCACCTGGACCAGGATCTGGACCAAATAAAAGTTTATATTCTTCAAGGTAATCAGCTAATTCTTCAAATCCAAGTCCTCCTTGAACTGTAATATCTAAATCTGTTTTATTTAATTTTAAAACTTTATTCATATTAGATATATCAATAACTATACCACCTCGAGTAGGAATAAAATGTCCCTCTAATGATGATCTACCTGTTGTTGGAACAACAGGAATTCTATATTTATGACAAATTTTCATAATATCAGATACTTCTTGAGTCAGTCGAGGATATACAACATATTGAGGTCTTTCTTCTCTTGATGCATGATGAGAATTGAAATAAGTATCAGCATGAGAATCAATTTCTTCTCTTGAATTATTAATTAAAATAGATTCATCTTCAATTTTAGGAGTCGATTTATAAAATACAGCTCTAATTTCTTTTATGGCCAGTTCAATTTCTTCACTGGATGCATAATTTGGAGATTTTAATTGATCAAGTGGTAAAGTTGATAATACTGAAATTGGATTAGTGGAATTGAGTTTATCATTAATTTGAGAATTATAATATTGATAAGTTGCAAATCCACCGATAGATGCTCCACCTATGAATACTAAAGGAGTACTCCAGGATCTAGTTTTGAGCGAATTGTTGCTGGTTGAAAAATTTCTTTGAGAAATCCGTTTACCAAATGGTCTAATATTGGATACTACTCTTTTTATAGATATTGAACGTAGTACCATTTTGAATATATGAATAATTTAATAGGATCTTACCAGTAAACTTGACGAAATTAAATGGACATATACCTTTTGTCTGTGGGGTGAGTGCGAAAAATTAAGGTAATGAAGGTAGATGTTAACGTGGTTGTGGTTGGGTTGTAGTATGTATGTAAATAATTATGCTTAAAATTAGTGGTTGACTTTGTTTAAGCAGATGATGTTATTGCATTATTGTAATTCAAAATCAAAAATTACAAAGAAATATGCTGGCTTATATACTTATTGGTGGTATTGATTGTGGTGATGCTCATAGTCATTTTTTGCGATTCTCACTAAATGACATCACTGTAATTAAAGTCATCTATGCTGCAACCATTTTCGTAATCACATTGTTTACAAATTTGACATTTTGCAGCCTTCACCAGCTGCATGTGCTTAATTACAGTTATATATAACAACATACTTAGAACTATACACTTCCATAATATGGTTAGTTAGTAAAATGCCCATATTAGTTATTGGGATACACGACATTCATTATCTGCGACATAATATTGCAGTAGAATGTCGCACACAACAAAATAGTAGGATCAGATATTTGTCTCTACAAGTTAAATGATTAGACATACTAATGTCGTATATTTATAATCACAACCATCAATATGAGCAATCCAATAGGACCGACATCGAATGATGAATTGTCAAAAGATTCAGTATCAAATGAACTTGAAGTGGATACTTCACTGACAGTACCTTCTTCATCAGATACCTTACCACAAACTTTAAATCAAGATGCTATAATTCAAAAATTAAAAGCAATACCATTAGATAAACTTAAAGAAGTAATAACTAATCAAATTGATTTAGAAATAAGATTAAAACATAAAGAATTGAAATTGACAGAAATGGAAGTTGGAAAAATTGAATCACAAATGTTAATACTAAGAAAGTTCTTTGAAGTACCGAATGATGTAAAAATTGATAATGAACCAAATGAATTCACATTAAAATATTTTGATTTATTAAATAAATCATTAACATTAACTTATAATGATATTACTAGACAAAATCAACGTCAACAAAGTGCAGGCAGTTTGTTTAATTCTGATTATCTTGATGGTTATGATCATTCATCTATAGATTATAATCCATATTCAGTTAGTCATTCTTATAGAACAAGATCAACTACTTCATCTTTAAGACCTTTACAATATAATCTTCCTTTACAACCCCAACCATTAAGCATTACACCTCAACAATCAATATCACAATCTTCAAATACTCCAACAATAACTCCAAATGCTTCTCAACAAAATCTTGCAGCCATAAGGTATAATAATCAAAATTTAGGTTGTTTATATAGACGTACTGATGGAGTTATAGTTAAATTAACTTGTCCAGATTGTCAAAGAAGTAATTTTTCATCAGCACAAGGATTTTTAAATCATAGTAGAATTGCTCATTCTAAAGAATATACATCACAAGATGCAGCTGCTTTAAAATGTGGATCTATAATTCCTGAAATAAGACAAGATCCTACTGGAGAACATAGTATTCAAAGATTAATAGAAAAGGGAATTGATCCAAATCGAAATTTAAATGTAAATGAAGTTCAATTTAATGGAATTAATAATAATGGAGTGAATTCAATAATTCTGGATGTTGGAGTATTGAATAATTCTAATGTTAGGAATTCTATATCCAATTCAAATACTAGAAATAGTAGTATTGAATCAACTAGTAATTTAATAAAAACAAGTTCTTCTGAATCTCTTCTGACACCAACTCCTCATTTTGAAACCAAATACCTGGATGGTGAACTTTTAAGAAAGATTGTTAAAGAAGGGAAAATGAAAAAGGAAGAATATGAAAAGTTAATAGATGATACAAGAAAACCTCTTACAAATGCCCATTTATTTGATGATGAATTTGAAGAAGATTCTGAGGCCATTGAATCGGGGAATTCATCAACCAATCTTACAAAAGCTCTGTCTATTGCCAATGCTAGATCAAAGATTAAGCGTAGAAAATCGAGAGGGGGTATTAATATTACTATAACTCGAGGAGATAGTGGATTAGAGATTGAAGGAGATGATGAGGGAGAGGATGAAGAAGAAGAAGAAGAGAGAGAGCAACAACAACAAGACCGAGAGGAGGAACAACCAGAAGTAATAGTTAAGCAAGAAGATGAAAAGAAACATTCTACACCAACTGAAGAACCGGATCCAAAGAGAAGAAAAAGTAAATAGGTAATCATGTATATAGTACAGGGGAAAATATATAATACATAATAAATAAAAAACAGCACTAACACAAGACATGTTCACTAACTATAGTGTGCTAACTATAATGAACTCTCAGTAAATTTTTCAATACGCGCATATATATTTATTTACTTAGTAAATACTAACAGTGAGATATTAAGCAATCCCATACATAAACCACTAACTATGGAACCAGAATCAATAGATAATGGAAATCAACCAAATATACCGATTGCAACTATAGCCCGAATATTTCGAGAAATAAGTTTTAAAAATGATAATACCCGAATTACTCAAACTGCTCTTGAATTATCAAGTCAATATATTAGTTTATTTATAAATGAAGCAATATTACGATCTAATGAAGAAAGAATAGTAGAGGGAGATGAATTAGATAAAGTGGATGGAATTGATGGAATTGAAGAGAATCAACGTCAAACTCATCAAGTTGATAGAGATGAACAAGAATTAGATGATATAGGTGATGAAGATGTAATTGATCCACCAGAAAGTCAAACCCAATTTGGGGTAGATCAAGAACATGTTAAACTTAGTGAATCACTTGATTCTCATCATTTATCAAAGATAGCTGGAGTATTAATTCTTGATTTTTAATAAATAATGTATTACAATTAGAAGTACCATACTAATTTAATGAATGACTACATGCTTTAAGCTTAGTCTGATTATGGGTCTATATTATTGACCCAGTTGAAACATACAAAATGTATGGGAATCCCAGAGAAAATAGGTGCCTACAAGAACGAATACAATTGCGTATTAGTCTCTTCATATGTCTATAATTCTGATTATTATATAGTTATATAATTATATAATTATATAGCTGAATCTAATTCAATTATATTCCAATACTTAAATGATAATTTTTGTGGGGGAGTAATTGAAGCAGCCGTTATTTCTTTACTTTTAAATGAAGAAGGTAATTCTGTTTTTATCTTAATATGTAGAGGAAGCTTTATTGTAGCATTTCTTAATTGAGAAATTGCTATATGAATTGGTATTGTATACCAATTACTACCTTTATCTTCTAATTTTGGAAAATCTATTTCTTCTTCTTCTTCCTCTTCAAATTGTTGTAATTGACTTGAAGTAGTTGACATTCTTACATTAGAATTTTGTAAGGATTTTTTTCTACTTACTAATTCAGCAAGTGAAGCTGAAGTATTTTTAGTTAATAAAGCAGTTGGAATATTCTTTATAAATGATTTATTAATATTAGGACCAATAATAAATTTATTTATTGGAATTGTAACATCAATAGATTTATTAGAAGTTGGTGGATTTATAAATTGTGAAGGAATTTGTGCAGTTGTTGATAATGTTATAACACATTTAGATGGTAATGGATTTATAAAATTTAATAAATAAACATTTGTTTTATACTTTGTAACTTTTATAATTGGTAAATAATCCACAGCTGATAATTTAATTGTAAATTTATGTAATGATGGACTATCTCGAATTATTGTAGGTTGTAATAATTTAGTATTACAAGTTAAACATCTCAAAGAATATTTTATTGAGAGTTGTTTAGCAAGGGGGAATCTTCTACGATTAACTTGCCATGAAGAATAAGTATTTGAATGATGTAAGGGACTAGAAGAATCAAATTTAATGGAATTTAATCTTGGAGTAATATCATCAGTTTTCTGATCAATTTTAAAATTGGTTTCACCAGTAGTTACAATTGGTGTTGGTGAAGATAAAGTTGTGAGATTTAAATTCTTTAATTTTAATTCATCTAATGGAGAATTAGTATTAGTATCAGTTTCATTGTTATTATCATATTGATTCTCAAAAGTTTTCTTTAATTGATTAAATAATTTATCATGAAAATCTTCTCTTTCTGATCTTTCTTGATTTATAATTGAATGTAATGATTTAGGTTTTTCAATAACTGAAGTTTCAAATTGGAAAGGACAATAATTACAAGTAAAAATAAATGATTTACCATTAAGGGCATGATTTACAATATTTATTGATATAATTGCTTCACATCTTGGACATTCAAAGCAAGTTTTTGTACATCTTTTTAAATGAATCTTTTCAGTATAATCCACTAAACAATTAGAACAATATTTAGATATTATATGATATTGACATTGTTGAATAGATTTTGGTTGTTGACATGTAGGACAGAAATAGAGATCAGCCAATGGATATATATTACTAAGATCTAAATCATTAGGATCTCGAACTATATGAGATGAACTATATATATTGGAATCATTATAGATATATGTCATGACATTGAAATCTAGCTATTATTATATAAGCAAACTTTATAGAAATAGAAATATAAATATAAATATAAATAAATATTTTAACCGCGTTAATCGATATTTGACATTGTGATGTCATTGAAAAAAAATACCTTTACCCAAAGTGGAAGCCATATAGTAGCACCAACAACTTAATCTTAATCATCAATCATCATTATTCATTCTTCAATCTAATACTCCAACTCCTAAGAATTGAATTAAGTATTCTTTCATTTCTTGAAAGGAAAGACTCTTATTATTTAAATTATAAAAATTAAAATATTTCATAAGTTGATCCTTTGATATTTTTTCAATTTGTTCTAATGATGATAATGCTTCTAAATTTTCTTCTGAAGGAAATTTATTGGCACTATTAGCAATTGGTTCAAGACTTGTCGTTTGATTTTGATTCTTAGCTCTCAAGTTTTGTAACATAGTACTCTTAAACATTTCTTCTAACATAATCAATTGGAATTGTTCAACAGGAGTAAGTTTGTATTTCATCGAATTCTTCTTCAGAGATGAAGAAGATGCATCTAAACCAGAATCAAGACAAAATTTAACAGCTTCTGTAGTAGATATAGAATCAATTGTAGTAAGTTTTGTTGAATTTTCCGAAATAGTTTTCTTAATATCATCAACAGCACTGGTATATCTCTTTAAAGAATGTGAATTATATTTTGTTGTTTGTTTATCAAATTTCTCTAATAACTTATTCTGATCTAATATATGACGTTGTAAAGTAGTAAATAAAGCTGTTGATTGATTTGTCAATATTTTCTTCTCATATTGAATGTTTAAATGAATTAAATATTCTAATTTAGATACCAATTTCTTATTAATAACTTTAACCAAATCATCTAATGTTGGAATAGATTCATAAATTGATGAATCAATATTATATTGAGTTAATAAACCAATTTCGTGAAATCTTGTAAGGATTTGATTTTTAAGAGTTTGGGCACTTGCTAACCTCATCTGAAGAGTGATGAATTGTTGTTCTAGTGCTTCTTTATCTAATTTTGATGGATCAATCCTACAACCAGTGCTATTTGAAGTACTTGATGAACTAGAAGACAGAGGAGTTTTTTTAACAAAATCAACCATGGACTTAATGCCCTTGGATTTGAGAAATGATTTATTAGCTTCTTGTTTCATAATCTATGTTGGTGGCGTAGTTAGTATGATTTATTAGTTTGACCGTCATAATTAGGTGTAAAAAAAAGTGTTGATATTACTGATAAGACTTTTACAGCCAACGTAGATTACTACAATATAATTCTATATACTTCTATATAACTAATTACTACGATTTGAATTATTCTTCTTAGGATTAGTAGATTTACCTACTCCCAGGATCATTCTAAGCTTTAAATAACTACATAAATATTCTTGTTTAAACTCCAAGGGAAGATCTAATCCACCAATTTCATAAAACTCTAAATATCGATCTAAACGAGCCTCATCCATCAAATTAATAGTAGATAAATTATAAATAAGAAGTGATTGAGGTAAATATTTTCCTCTACTATTAGAGAATGATGGTAAATTCTTATAAAATGCTTCAGAACCTATTGAAATCTTTTTGTAAATATTTAATCTACAATTCTTATGAAATTCTAAGTACAAATTCTTAATATTTGTAATCATTAAATAAGGATTTTCAGTAATTGGATCTAAAAGATTTAAAAGCTTACCATCTTTAGGTAAGGATTTATCAAGGAGTTCATCATACTGACGGATAATGGTTGATCTATCAACAATTGCATGAACAGCTTTTGATACTTCTTTGGCTACTTTAAAATACTTATATTTTTCTCCAAGAATATCAATCTGACTACATAACTTGATTTTAATGATATGCATTGTCGATAAGTTGGTAACAATATTAGAAATTGTTGGAGTATTATGGCTTGCTACTACAGGATCAATATTAAGAAGTCTGAGTAGTGTTTTAATTTCCGATTCTATTCTTTTGATATGACACTTGTAGTCAGAGAGAAGACAAGCAATAGGTTCAAGTTCTGCTTTACTTATTGGATCATTTGAACTCATTGTAATTATACTAACTAAAATGCTTTGTTGATGTTTAAGGGTTCTAAACAAATTAAAAGTGATTACGCCTTTCGGGTTTTGGTTTTCTGGTTTTCCTTTTTAAGAAAATTTAGCAACTTTCTCTACACAACTTTACTACCATACGCAATTTTTAATTTTGCTACAAAAACTATTATAAAATACAATCTTGTTAATCAGTTGATGAGTTACCAATTCATTCACTTCAAAGAAGTATCATAATTAAAGTTGTAAAGTCACACTGAATCAATATAGAAATCTTATACTAGGTATACTTTTTGCACCCATACCGCACACTTATACAGTACCACAAAAGATTTAGATCTACTTTGCGTTATATTTGTTTTGGGGTTCCTTTTGTTGTATGTTTAGATTTTGCGGTTGTCATGTATAACCACTTCAACTGTAGTAGTTATTCGCAACATACCATAGTAGTTATGAACAATTCGAGGAATGTCAAGCCTTATATTGTAGACATACTAAATGCTAGGCCAAGCCATACTTTAAAAATTTTCAGAGATGAGACCCATTAATTTTTGATGTCACACGTGTATAAACAGAAATTTATGTATGCAAATTAAATTTTGCGTATACATATAAATAAACATTAAAATCAGCAAAATACAGAAATTCGTAGAATGTAGTAAATGAACTGTAAAAGTCGAAAGTTAGAATAGAAGATGTTGATGAAGATGCTAGAAATTAGATGGGTTGTTGCTGTTGTATTTTTTGAGTTAATAGTAAATGTAACTGGTTTATATTTACCAACTCAACAAGTACAACAGTTAGAAAATTACCATAGCTTTAAGGTAGTTAAACCACCATATTTATATTCGATTGACCATTATTTTCAACAACATGAACATTCAAACGAAGAAGAACAAGTGAACGAAGATGCCGAAATCTCCGATATCAACAATATTGGTTTAAAGCCCCATTATACCTGGGATAAAATTCTTGATGATATTCGTCATCTTAATAAGAAACATAAGAAACATCAATTTAAATTATTCTTTCTTCAAAGACACGGAGAAGGATGGCATAATTATGCTATGGAAGAAAAATATAACAGTACTGAATGGAAATGTTATTGGCAATTACAATCGGGAGATTTTGATGGTACAATTGAATGGGATGATGCAGAATTAACTCCAAAAGGAAAACAACAAGTAGATGATTTATCCAAACAATTTAGTCTCGAAGGTATTCCAAAACCTTCGAAATATTTTGTGAGCCCATTAAGAAGAACTTTAGAAACATGGGAAAGAATGTGGAGAAATAGTAAGGAAAATTCAGTTATTCCTGTAGTTAAAGAAAAAGCAAGAGAAACTTATGGTATTGGTACTGAAAGTAAACGTCATAATAAAACTTATATTATAGATAAATATCCATATGTTGAATTTGAAGCAGGATTTAGTGAACAAGATGAATTATGGAGTTCTGCTGAACATGAAAGTTCACAACATAGAAATTGGAGAGTTCAGCAATTGTTAATTGAAATTTTTGAAGAGACTCATGAAGATGACGATATTGTTATAAGTTTAGTATCACATTCAGGAACAATTAGTTCTATATTAAAAGTTATTGGACATAAAAAATGGAAATTACCTACTGGATCAATGATTCCAGTTGTAATTGGGATTGATTGGACAAAAGGTGGGAAAACTTATAAATTAAATAAACCATGGAAGACATTTGAGGATTATTGTCCCAGTAATTAAGAGAAAGTTTATAAATGATATTTATTGTGTATAATATAAAAATATAGGTGTAAATGGAAGGTTTGACTGCAAAACTAATAAAATGTAAAACTTACATATAAAACAATGTATGTCAATGCAAGTTAAGAGATACGAGCAGATATGAAATTTCTTACGATTAGTTGTAAATGCAACCAGGATTATGGTGTGGTTTATATTTAGTTACTGTTTTCGTTTTATTTCTTTTCCTCAACTATAAAAAATGAAATTTTCATTATCTGACATATCGAACTGTGCATTCTAGAGATTGCACAGGAAAAGTCAGACAAATAACTAGAAGATATGATATAAGAGATATATGACAAGTTGTATCTCAATTCGTATCATATAGATTGTTCAATGAAGCTACCATTTTTTTGATAGTTAGTATATAATAGAGGACTAGTTAACTAAATAGAAGTATGATGTCATACACACTTTAAGGGCCAAAAAATATTTTGAATGAAAAAAAATAAAGACTAAAACAAAATGTCAGTCGCCGACAAAGAACCGAAAGGATGGTCTAAAGTAAGTTCTAGAACCGAATATCAAATATCATAACATTTCAGAGAAGGGCTTACCTTCCTGTGTTTATTTCTTTAAACCCCTTATTATGTTATACACATACACTTTATGAGCAATAGTATCAATATTTACTTTTATAATGATTTATTTATGAGTGTTTGCTATATTTAGTAGTTTCTTTGCAAGGTTATGTAGAACAACTAAAAAGGGTTCTAGAACTTAGAACACAAACTATCAGACAGACAAAAAACAAAAATGAAGACAGCGAACAAATTATACGACATGTAAGATTAAAGAAGGAGAGAGAGAAAGAGAGAGAACAAGTCACGTGCGTTTCCCATACTTAAATACAATGAATGAAATTATCCTAGGTGATCTTGCCATCCTTTGATGAATTTAAAGTTAACTTAAAGTAAAATCTGCAAGAACCCCCCCTCATACTCTAAGTAATTTATAATTATTTAATTGTTCAAACTATAAGCCCTAATACCGTGGCTCTTAATAATTATAATCTTCATTAAGTAAGCCAGCCTTTATTAATAGAAACCCACAAACAAAAAATCAGACAAAATTGATACAATCAGACATAAAAAAATCGCACTCACTGTTAAGAAAAATTTACCCTATATAACGGTTTACTGACTGATTATTCACAACCAACTAATCTGTCAAAACACTGATTATCTTTATTTATCTAAAGATAGTATTGTGTTCTTGTTCCTATTATAGACCACATTTACTAAATTTCCTACTTATCAATAACAAATTAGAAGTCAAATATTGTCATCATATATCCATATCTTTCACCCTTGTTTTGTAACCGGCTTTCACTCATTCAAGCCGTACCAACGTATAACTTTGACTTTTACTATCGACTTGTCACCAATCTCCTTATTTGAAATTTGAATATAAAAGTATTTATTTCATAATATATGACAATAATTTGAATTTATTATAATTATCTTATCATATAGTTCCATTACCATATAGAAAATAATACCTTTTACATAGTCAGAGATCAGAAACAGACAATTATCAAATCCCAAATTAGCCATGTGTTCTTCACCTTCGCTATGTACTCCAAACTTCACATTTCCCAATAATTCATCATCTACAAATGGGAACGTAAATGTAAATGCCAAGACAAGTACAAATAATGGCAGTGTCTCCACCACTAATAAGAATGAAACTACCGATTATTTCTTTAGTCCTAAGATAAAGCATTCACTACCATCATCACAAGTTCAACCATCAGTTCAACCACCAGTACATCCACAAGCTCAACATAAATCATATAATGATTCTATATCATCACTATCTTCAAATTTATCAGATTTAACTATATATGAACATGGTCATACTTCAACATCAATTAATTCTAAAGTAAGAACAGATTCTTCATTAATTTCAACAGATACTTTAGTAGAACCTCCAAGTATAAATTCAAATTCTCATACTAATCCATTCTTCAATTCTTACAAACATAAGTATAATACTTCATTGTCTGCAAATTCAGATCGTCTGGCACATTTGGTTTCTTGTAAAGAAGAAGGATCGATAGACTCAGCCACGGGCAATGCTTCTAATATTATTACATCATCTCCACCTCCAAAGACTGGATCTTTTCCCATACCTACAATTCATCAAATACCGAAAGCTACATCAGCAATAGAATCAAATTTTCCCTTTAATAGTCGTATTCGATCTGTAAGTGCAACAAATCCAATTTTCACTTTAAAAAAGCAAATTACTTTACCAGCTTTATCTTTAGATACTACTAATGATGGTAGTATAAAAAATAACGATAATAATATAATGAATAGAACTCAATCTGTATCTAACGCCCCAACAACTTCTAATGACATTGCAGCTTTTGATTCCATAGTTAAAAATGAACAACTAAAACGTTTGAATTATTTACCTACTCAAAATTTCAAACCTCTGATTGAAAATTTATTACCAACTAGAATAAATTATCATACTCTAGAATTAATATCTCAACAAATTCAATTGGATTCATTAAATAATAATAATAATAACAATAATACTACTGGTGGTGGTTCTAATAATTTAATTGTTGATATTCGTCCCTTTACTGATTTTGTTAAATCTCATATAACTGGAGCTTTAAACATATGTCTTCCATCAACTTTACTTAAACGAGCTAATTTTACCCTTACAAGATGTATTAATTCTTTACCAGATTATGAAAAATCTCGATTTAATGATTTTATTAATGATCCAAATGGTGGAGTATTAATAGTTTATGATTCTGTTAATAATTCATCAAATTTATTTCATTTCCTTAATAAATTTGTTACTAGTCCTACATTTATTGCTAATATTAAAGATAATGTATATTTATTAGATTCAAATTTTAATCAATTTCAAATTAATTATCCTGAATTAATTGAATCTGGATCAGGTACAACATTAAAGGATTCATTAAATTCTTCATCTTCATTAACAACTTCTCCTACTAGAATTAATACTATACAAGATTCAATACCAGAATTATCAACAGTAAATTCACCTCCTTCAAATTTAAATAATTATTTACCACCAATTATTGTTACTGAAAGATCAAGATCTCAATCTTTAGCTGAATTTTCTTCTTATCATCGATCATCAGGTATAACTCCAACTAATGAATATCTGAATAGTACTACTTTATCAACTCCAAATCCTTATAATTCTTCAATTACTGCTAGTACTCCTATTTTAGCTACTAATTTTTCATTACCTAAGCTTAAAACTAATTTTAAAATTAGACATAATGAAGAATTACTTTCAAGTACTGATAGTTATAATTTAAGTGATCGGGGAAGTGGGAATGGTAATAATAATAATCCATTTGAAGTGTCTAAAACTCTTCAAACCAATCATAATAATCTTTTTAAATTATCAAATATTCCTAGTGATAAATCTAAATTACCCGATTGGTTAAAAACCAGTGTTTTAGATGAAAATATGATTGAATCTACTAGGAAAATAAATGAAGATTTCTCAAGTTTAGAAAGATTTGAACAAAGAAGATTACTTCATGCTTTATCATTAAATAAACCATTATCTTCTACATCATCAAGTTCTACTAAAAGTACAATTGGACCTAATGATTTAGGTTTAAGTCCATTAGATGAGCAAGATGATATTCCTCCAACTATTAGTTGTGGAATTGAATATGGTCATAAGAATAGATATAAGGATATATTCTTATATGAACATTCAAGAGTTAAATTAAAGGCTAGTCAAAGTCCATGTATTGAAGATTATATTAATGCTTCATATTTAAATCCTCTTGGTAATATTGATGAAGCATTATCAATTTCATCATCATCACCAACTAAAGAATCATTGAGTGAATTAGATTTAACACAATTAAAATATATTGCAACTCAAGGACCTCTTGAAGAAACAATGGGAGATTTTTGGAAATGTATTATTAATCAAAATGTTCCATTAATTCTTTCACTTACTGATGAAGTTGAAAATGGGTTATTAAAGTGTTCACCATTTTGGAAAAGTGGAGTATATATTAGTGATAAAGATACAATTAATGTTAAACTTGAAGAAGAATTTACATTTCTGTCATATCTTATAATTAGAAGTTTTCAAATTTCCATGAATACTAATAAAGATGAAACAAGACATCATTATGTTTTACAAGTTCATGTTTTAAATTGGCCAGATATGGGGACAATGCTTGCACCACTTGATTTAATTCAAGTAATTAAATTAAAGCATTATGTATTATCATCAATAAATTTAACAAGAGTATCATATCCTACAGCAATTCATTGTTCAGCAGGATGTGGTAGAACAGGTACACTTTGTACAATAGATACAATGATTAAACTTTTAAATATTAATAATGATGGTTATAATTTAAAGTATGATCCAGTTTATGCAATAGTTAATAATTTCCGTAAACAAAGAATATCAATGGTACAAAATTTAAGACAATATTATTTAATTTATGAAGTATTATTAAATTTCGTATCAGAAGAAGATATTAATCAAATTAATTTAAGAAATGAATTAATTCATTTACCAATTATATCAGATTTTATTAGAGAATTTAATAATTCTCAATTAATTCAATAAGGGATTTCTATTTCTATTTCTATTTCTATATATTTTATATATTCATTTACTGTACTATTTATACTGCTTTTCAATTCTTATATACATTACAAATCTATCATCTGTGCTTATATACTACAAGTTGCAAAAAATCAAAATCTTCATTTTGAGGATTATTGATTGTAGCTTACAAATCAAAAAATATATCAACTTCTTACGCGTATATGTCTATTAAAATAACATAAATAAATTTATATACTAAACCTATATGTGTTCAAAATAGGATTTATAATAATAACACTAATGATACTAATTATATCAAATTTAAAAATTTCAATTATTTAAAGAAATTTAAGCATTAGCAGCTAAAACTTGCTTTAAAGCACCTGGGTTAGCACCAATAATTTTGTTAACAATCTTACCATCTTTAAAGAAAATAACAGTTGGCATAGATGAAACTTCATATTCTTGAGCAATTTCACCAAATTGATCAACATCAACTTTAATGAATTTAGCAGTAGTATATTCTTTAGAAAATTTATCTAATAATGGAGCAATCATCTTACAAGGTCCACACCAAGTAGCAAAAAAATCAACAACGACTAAACCATCGTGTTGTAAAGCTTCAGTAAATTCTTGTTTAGAGGCAATAGTGGCAACCATTGTTATTTATGTGTGATATGTATAAGTATTTATGAATGAAATCAATTGATTACAATATAATTAAAATATATTTGCTGCCAAAACTAATCAGGGATTCTTCCTCCATTTTATACTTATCAGTTTTTTTCTCGCCGCTTGGTAATGTTCGAACTTGTTCTAGAGCAGAGAATTTCTTTTTTTAAATTTTCATTTGTAATGCGCACGTGATCGACCCTCAGTATGACTAAGCTTTAACTTAAAACTGTAAAAGTCTATTAATAATGTATTAGGTTAAAATAAATATATACTAATTATAGTGCCGTATTTTATATACAAAAGAAATGACCTAAATTATTATCGGTTAATAAACACGTTCAAGTGTATGACTTTACCGTCATATAATTTAAGTACGGCTAATCTAATTCCATTTCCCGGGGTAATGACCGATAATTAATTTCCCAATCATGATGAGCTAAATGTTCTGGTAGTACAACCGAGCGAGGGTCTTCATCATATTTCGCAACGATAATTTCTAACATGCGTTTTTGCAACCGATAGTAATTATTAATCATAATCTTATAATTGTCATCATCATCATCATCATCATCATCATATTCTTCTTCTTGTTCTTCATTTTCATTAGGGCCATCTTTAATATTCCTTAAAGTTTGTAATTTATCTCTAATATGTTTTATAATATAATCAATAGATTTTAATATTAAATTATCTTCTTCAACTGGATTATTAACTCTAATTTCACTTAAATGACGAACTATTTCTCCCTTATATTTTAATCCAATTGGTTCAACTCCATTAATTACATCATATTGTGATTCTTGCAGATGTAAAATTTCTAAAATTTTATTATCTTCAATCTCATAATCATTAGGAATTTCATTATATTCTTTAAAATTATCTACTGCTCCTTTTTTCCAATCTTCATTATATTCTAATCCTTCTAAAAATAATAACGGTAATTTATTACCATAAATATTGAAATAAATTTGATCATCACCTTTGTTACTTAAGACAATTTGAACTTGTGGCATAATCCTTAACCATTTACATATTTGTGTAGCATGCGGATAATATTTATCTAAGTGGATTAATTTATATTCAAATAATTGGTAATATTCTTTTATGGATGGGTTCTTAACTAATTCAGGAATGAATCCATAAGTTGTAATAAAGTGTTGAATACTCTCGGTTGGTGAATAACTAATAGTAATTTCAATTTCATCATTATCATTTAATTCATTAATTATTTCTCTTCTTAATTTCAATACTATATCTTTATTTGATCTATCAATATCAAAATATGAATTACTATTATGTTTATGATTGGCAAAGTCTAATATAGGTACTAACGTGACATTAGTATAATAATCACCATTATTATTTCTTTTGCTGATGGTACTACCATCAGTATTTGAATTAGTTTTATGACTATTAAGATTATTATCACTAGTTATTCCATTAAGTTCATATTCTTCCAGTTGTTCAGTATCACTAAAGTCCAAACTATTGACCAAATTCTCCAACTCCAGAGTATTACCATTAAGGTCATATTGTTGACCTATTAATGTACTTTTTTCATTCTCATCATTTTCCTCATCATCCCCATCTTCATCATCATCATCTTCTTCATTATGTTCATGTGGAATCTCTAATGTTCTTGATTTGATAGCTTGTGTTAATTGATAAAAGGTTCTAAAAGGTAAAATACTTCCCTCAAAATCGATACCATGATCATATAATATATTTAATTCTTGAATAAAGGAATCAAATTCAAATTTAACTTGATTACTATTTTGTATATGACTAGATATAAATGGATCATCACTTGATTCAATACTTGGAAATGCCAATGTCAGAGTATGCAACAATATTTCAAGATAAATATCAAATTTCCTTAATGGTGATGTTTTATAATAATCACTTGAATGAGTTTGAATTTCTTGTAACATTTTGAAAGCAATAAAATAACATGTTACAATTTGAGTTTCAGTACTGGGTTCAAAAATTTCCAACACATTAACTATTAATTCACTATCTTTACATTCTTCATCAACAAATGTTTTATCTCTAACTTTCAAAACTTCTAAAACAATTAGAAGATTTTTATAATCGAAAGTTGAACTTTCTGGGATTCTTAATATTATTAAATCCACATCTTCATTCTCTTCATTTTCTTGAATATTATCTTCATTCTTGAAAAATAATCCTATTCCTCCTAATTCACTTATATTAACTGATAAGTTATTATGTAAATTAATTTCACTCTCTTCAATCCATTTTATAAATTTAGTATTATTCTTAACTCCAGGGATATTGATTCCCTTATGTAAAAATGAGGTTGTTATTGACCCGGTCATTCCCTTCCTCTAATTATTAATAAGAAAAGAAACAATGAATAAAAAGTAACTACTAAGATATTACAGCTTTCCAACTACCCATTGACTTCTTTACAGTTACTCAAATATTAAGCTCGTGGGTTAATTAATCAATTATTACCTACAGATCATCGTACGGTTGGGATTTTTGGAGAGAAACATCCATACTGCAATATATTAAACAAAGATGCAATCAGTTGATAAGATGTATATAATTATTAGTAAGAATTAAGAGAAGCCAGGTTTTGAAAAGAGAATAGAGACGTATCATAAAGCCAATGACCAACCATTTAAAATTCAGGAAAACTTAGTTCTAAGATTCAGTTCATATTTAAATAAATGGGCACCCAGCTTAAACTTCAAATTGGTTGCACAGCACCGTAGAACTAGTGGAAAAGATTGATTTTTTTATCTTTTTGATCTGCAAGTTAAGGAATCTCTTGAAAAACCGGAGTGACTATTAACATTCTCAACATGTATTTCTATTCTTCACCTGAACTCAATATAAGCACTAGTCTAGCTTAATAGTCACAAGATTAATGCTGCAAGGTAAAAGCCATTCCTTGGTTGAGCTGGGCCTGCATATGGAGACATCAGAAACGTAGAGAAAAAAAATGGAAAGAAGAAAGTTAAAGATCTTCAATATTCCTAATAACCGTTTTAGTTAATAAATATAATAGTGAAAATATGTCTTGGGACGACGAAGATTTTGATGTTCCCACCACCTCATCAAATACCAAGGCCACTCTTGGTTCATGGGAAGATGAAGAAGAAGATGCAGCTGTATTAGAATCATGGGATATTGATGAAGAAGAAGAAGAAAGAAAGAAGAAAGAAGCTGAAGCTCAAAAGGCTAAAGAAAGAGCTGAATTAAAGAGAAAACAAGATGAAGCTAAAGCTAAAAAGGCTGCTTCTAAATCAGGTGAACAAGTTTTGTTAGAAATTGATACCCTTGATGAACATACCAGAAGAGAAGTTTTAAAGGAAGCCGAAAAGCATTCAGACTTAAAAAATACTCAAGATTTATTCGGAGAATTATCTGTAGATGATGGACTCGATTTCAATAAGTTGAATGAACACCCAAGAGAAGCAATCACCAAGGCTGCTATCGCTGCTGCCCAAGCCAAAAGACCCGTCATTACTAAAGATACTCCATTAGAAGTTCACCCATTATTTCAACCTGCAACTAAAGCTGAATTTGAAAAATTAAGAAAAACTTTAGGAACTACATTGACCAAATTAGCTGACGATTCTTTATTGAATTATAGTTCATCTTTAGCTATTGATTTAATTAGAGATTTGGCTCAACCTTTATCTCTTGAAAATGTTAGAAAACTTGTATCTACTTTAAATGTTTTAGTTAAAGATAAGGAAAGAGAAGAAAGACAAGCAAGATTAAAGAAAACTGGTGGAACTGCTTCTGGTGGTGCTGGTAAGAAAAAGGCTAAGCCTGCTGCCAGACCAAATGTTGGAGGATTCAAAAAGGATGGAATTGAAGATGACTTTGATGACTTTGGTGATGATGATTTCATGTAATTAAAGATAGCATTATTCCCTTTCTTACTTCATAAATAGATCTTTTTCTTATCTAATTTATTTCACTTTCACATTTGGTTGTTTCAGGTTGACTTTCTGTTACATTACGGTATTAATATCAGTTGGCTTTTTTTTAATTTTTT
Source organism: Scheffersomyces amazonensis (assembly GCF_036850825.1). Lineage (NCBI taxonomy): Eukaryota > Fungi > Ascomycota > Pichiomycetes > Serinales > Debaryomycetaceae > Scheffersomyces > Scheffersomyces amazonensis. Next base: position 110,753 of record NW_027042746.1, on the reverse strand, counting down.
ATTGATTATAATATTTATAACTTTAATGCATAGATTATAATTTATAGAATCTTTCGAAGGATTACTTTGTATTTTAATGGACCTAGAAGGTTTATAGGATCAGCTCCTTTGGCTTCTTTGGCGATTAACTGTTTTCGAGACATGCTCCTCTTCTTAATTCCTTGTAACTTATGAGCTACCGCTTTTCTTTGAATCCTTACTTTTCTATTCTTCTTCTTAACTTTAGATTTTAAATCTAATTCAGTACTTTTATTTTCTATTGTTGGAATTAATATGACGCTAGAATCTGAAGGATGTGTAGACTTTTCCTCATTTAAGCCAGATTCGTCTCTTAGTAGTTGTTTATTCTTTTTCTGAACTGAAATTTTGGGCCCTTTGGCCCTTTCAGTCTGCTCAACTTTCTTAGATTTCACCTTAGTGGGTTTCTTTAGTTTAGCCTCTTTCTTTTCATCTTTCCCGTTAATTTGGGCATGCTTGCTACTAGCAAGTTGCAATTCTTGTTCTGGTGAATCATATTGATTTAATTCAGCACTATTTTCTTTATCATTCACTATTGGGCTCCCCTTTTTATGTATTGTAAAATGGATCTGATTAATTTCTTCACTTAAAACAATCTTTCTTTGGACCTCATCTACTTTTTCTGATTGTAAAGGTTCAATGATAAACGAATTAGAAGGGGTAGAAGTTGCTTTAAATGGTTCTTTCTTACGATATTTTCTACTTTTCTTATTCTTATTTACTTGCGTATTACTGCTCTTTGGCAAGACATTCTTCTCAAATATACTTTCAAGCTCTTCTGTTAATCCATTTCCTGATTTCGTTTTAACTTGTGACAGTTCAAGTCTTAGTTTAGATTCTATAATTTGTTAGTGCTGCAAAAAAAGTGTACAGTAAAATTCGACTAGTACCCCAACAAAGTGCGGATATCAAGTTTAATGTAGTATTTTGTTCATCAAAACTATGCTAATTTTATCTTAGTATAGGTATATAGCCACCTACTTCTGTTAGTAGGACTTTTCTTCATATTATGTCCTAGTAATCAATTAGTAGCTCTTATCATTACTATAATGCCGCCTATACAAAAAACTATGTAGGGGTCGCGATCTTTTTATATGAACCAAAAAAATATATAAAATGTCTAATCCAAATAAAAGTGATATAGCATTATAAGTAGATATAAGACATTTACGCACAATACAATATGTCGAACGACAATGATATAATACTTTCATCAGCGACATCTATGTCGACATTAACTATCAATGAAGTTTCAAAAGATGGGTTTGGATATAATCCATCTGTTGGACCACAGTCAAATATCATTACACCAGAAGCATCAACCTTTTTACTTTCTAGTAAGAAATCAATCATCACCAATAATCCTAATTCCATCTATGATAAGAATATTATTAATAAGAAGAATTTAGAGATAAGTCTAAGTTCTTTAGCATTTCTCTTTTGTGAAATGGTTAATTGGTGCCATAGTAATTCTAAGGGGATTCAAGACCTTGAAACTAGATTAAATGGATTAGGATATCAAGTTGGACAAAGATATATTGAATTAATTAAATTAAGAGAAGGATTTAAGACTAATAAACGAGAGGTTAAGATTGTTGAAATACTTCAATTCATACATGGAACGTTTTGGAAAGCTATATTTGGGAAAACTGCCAATGAATTAGAGAAGTCTCAAGATGTTTTAAATGAATATATGATTACTGATAATGTTCCATTAATGTCAAAATTTATTAGTATACCGAAAGAATATGGTGAATTAAATTGTTCTGCATTTATGGCAGGTATAATTGAAGGTGCATTAGATTCTCTGGCTTTCTTTGCTAATGTTACAGCTCATTCTGTTCCTATAACTGGTTATCCATTAAGAACAGTATTTTTAATTAAATTCGATGACCTGTTATCTATTAGAGAAAGTTTACGTAGTTAATTCCTATATAGTAATTCAATCCATAGCATAGCATCATTTCGTACATACATTATAACACCCCACTAGTAAAGATGGATCTTTTGTGTAAATCTCACTGAGGTTGAAAAAAAAATTTGATTGACGAACTAAAACTTACTTTGACATTTTGCTAAGTTTACCCCAGTTGAGCTAGTAATAAAGTAAAAAGACAAGACAAGAAGATCATTCTATATTAGAAAAGATGGGTATAACTATAAGGCAAGCCACCATAAATGATATACAAGCTATGCAAAATGCCAATCTACAAAATCTTCCTGAGAATTATTTATTGAAATATTATATGTATCATATATTATCATGGCCACAAGCAAGTTTTGTAGCCACTACTTATGATACTATTGATATTGAAGATGATGAAGAACATGAAGTAGATAATTATGTAGATAGTGAAAATGGTGATAATAAATTTGAAGATAAAGTACAAGAAGTAGAAGATCCTAAAGGAGATCCAGCATATATAGCGAAAGGTGAAAAAATCATTGGGTATGTATTGGGGAAGATGGAAGATGATCCAGAAGCAGCAGATAAGACACCTCATGGACATATTACATCTTTATCTGTTATGAGAACTTATAGAAGAATGGGTCTTGCTGAGAAATTAATGAGACAATCATTATATGCTATGACTGAAAGTTTCAAAGCCGAATATGTTTCATTAAATGTTAGAAAATCTAATAGAGCTGCTATCCATTTATATAGAGATTCATTAAATTTTGAAGTTACTTCAATAGAGAAATCTTATTATCAAGATGGTGAAGATGCATACGCTATGAAATTAATGTTGGATTTAGATGCTTTATTACCATCCAAAGCTCAAAAGGGTGAAGTAGATGATTTTACTTGTGATTTATTAGCATAATTTTTCAATATGAATTCAGCTCATAAGAGAATAGAATCTAATAGAATAGCATAGCATAGAATACGTCTGAAAATTAACTAATGTACATATATTAATACTACTACTAATAATAATAAGAATAAGAATTTGAAGATAATAACGACCCCTTAATTAATAACGTTCTTTCATTCTTGATGCAACTGTACGTAAATTACCATAAACTTTTCCTGGTGGAGAACCTAAAATTAATGATACTACTGCTTCTCTTGCCATTCTAATATGAGTAAATCCACCTAAAATATGAATCTTTGAATCAGCCAATACAATTCTAGTTCTAGTTGCATTTTCAATGGCAAATTTAGTTTTACCATCTTTACCAGCAATTCTACCAATTGCTCTTGATAAATGATCACCTTGTAAAGTTTTAACATCTTTAATTTCAAATGTTTCTATATATAAATCGTCTAATCTTAATAATGCAATGGCATCATCAACATCAAAACCTAAAGTAAAAGCTTTAATAAAATCAGCACCTTTTTGTAATGCTCCATCATCAACAGTGAATTTATTCGTTCTTAATTCAACAGTTTTAGTTTTTAAATTCATTCTAACTTGTAATTTTAAATGATCAACTAATGGTGGATATATCTTTGGCCAAACTCCCTTAAGTGGAGTCATTCTATGAGGTGGAACTGCAACTTTTCTAGATTCCAATTTAACTTTCATACCTGCTTTAGAAGCAGCTGAAAATTTAGGTTTACCAGTAACATCTAATACCACTCCTTTACTTTCATCTTTTGAACTTTCTGGAGTTTCTTCTGTACTTGGAACTACATTTGCATCTATTAACATTTCATCTTCATCTTCATCATTATTAACATTACCAATGTTATGCTGTATTTCCGATGATATATTTGTAGGGGTATGATCTCTTAAATTCTTAATAGCGGTTGGAGCTGCCATGATTTCTATTAAGTTATATGCTAGTGTTGATGGTTTAGTTGTAAAATGTATATTTGGTTATACGCTATCTTTAAAAAAAATTTATTCTCATCTCAGAAATTTATTTTAACTATGAGAGACTCAAACATCCACACTGCAATAATTAAAGTTATCTTTACAATTCCCCATAGTCTAATACACATGTTAATATTAGTCAGACATATTTCACATACTGTATTAAACGGCTGTATACTGAACCCCCCAATTAGTAGTAAAATATTTAAGGAACTATTATATAAATTGACGAATTACGAAATTTTAAATTTTGATGAGACACGCGCTACCAATCACGTAAAAGAAGAGTACTACGTAACAATTATTTCCTTGTCAGTAATATTATATATACGTCTTTGGAAGATATAGAAGTAAGCCATAATTTTATTACATTTCTTTACTCTATGAAACTATGTAAACTCGGCCTTCATACGGAGTTAATATCTCTTCAGTTAAATTATCCACATTGGAATGGACTAATTGAAAATCCCCTTCTATTAACTTTTCAAACTTTATGGAATCAGTTGAGAAATTCATCACAACATAAGCATTTGCAGATGTAGAGTCAAATTGTGAATTATACTTTACGTAAGTAAAGACTTTCTGATTATCATAATCTAAGATTTTAAAAGATCCATAAATTAATAAATCTTTGAATTGTTTCCTCAATTTTAAAGATCTTTTCCAAAAATTTAAGACAGAATTGGATTCTTCGACTTGAGATGCAACATTAATTGTTTTATAATTGTCGTTGACTCTTGTCCAAGGTTCCACAGTGGAAAATCCACCATAAGGTGAATCATTCCATTGAACAGGCGACCTTGCATGATCTCTAGCAACCAAATTAACTGCATCCATCAATTCTTTCTTCTTTTCATCAAAATCCTTATCTTCTCCAAATCTTTCTTGGAAATATTTATAATAGTTGACAGTGTTGATGTCTTTGTATTCATCTATAGACCAGGATCTTGGAAGATTACTCATAGCAATTTCCTGACCTTGATAGATGAATAAAGTACCTGTAAGGGTGATTTGCAATAACGATAGTAATTTAGCCGAGGTTTCATAATACTTAGGATTACCAAACCTAGTAACTGACCTTGCCAGATCATGATTTTCTAAAAATACAGTGGACCAAGCATCTGTTCCTTCAATGAATTCACATTGTTCTTCAACAGCTTTTTTGAAATCAATTAGTTTGTAAGGGTTGAGTTTGAATCTATCCCCTCTGATTGTCCCAACATTAAAAATATTAAATAAAAAGATCATATTCATCTCTCCTTCTTTGGCACTTACATACTTTAAGGCAGCCTCTCGAGAGCAGCGGCCAACTTCTCCAACAGTCATAACGTCATATTTTGAAATAACTTCAGAGTACATTTCCTTATGAAATTCATGAATTCTGGAACCATTTAAAGTATATAGATCACATGGCTGAAAAGCTTTGTCTGGGAATACAATTGGTACATCAGGGAATTTTTGATCTTTGGAATATAACCCAGCAGTGTCTATTCTAAACCCATCAACTCCTTTATTAAACCAAAATCGTAAAGCTGACTCATAAAGTGCAGATCTGACTTCAGGATTTTCCCAATTTAAATCTGGTTGAGATTTAGCGTAAAGTCTCAAATAATATTCACCAGTAACTTCATCATACTCCCAAGCAGATCCAGAGAAATGTGATCCCCAATTATTTGGAGGCTGTCTTTTTCCATTTTCATCATACTTCGGTGGTTTCCAAATATACCAATTTCTTTTTGGATTTGATTTTGATGATCTTGATTCTTTGAACCATTTGTGTTCACTTGATGTGTGATTAATAACTAGATCTAAAATCAACTTCATACCTCTGGAATGTAATCCTCCAATCAATTCTTCCATATCTTCCATGGTACCATACTTTGGATAGACCGCTTCATAGTCACTAATATCATATCCCATATCATCTTGAGGAGAGTTGTACATTGGACTTAACCATATTATATCAATACCCAAGTCTTTAAGGTAGTCCAAAGTGGAAATAATTCCAGGAATATCTCCAATACCATCTCCATTTGAATCTTTATATGAAGCTGGCCAGATTTGATAGATGGTAGCGTCTTTCCACCAATTGTAAGTAATCGTCATTGCCAATTGTCCTGTCCCACAAAGAAGTATATATGTTTGGATCTTGCAGTTATTTTATATAATTGAAATTTTGGCCAAGAAAATCCTTGTGGTAACAAATGCAAAAAGTAAGTTTAATCCTAAATTACTTACAAAGCATAACAATGCAATACATTATTTATCCGGTACATATTTTTTTTGTTGTATGACATGTATAATCTTTGAAAAATTCTATCTTAGATTCCTATACTGATGGGGTAAGTTAAAAGTTACTAATTTGTATATATATGTCTGAGTGTTGCAAGTGACTGCTCAGAAGTCAAGACGATTATCCCCATGTGGCACCTTTCCAAATTGAACCAGAAATTTTATTATAAAAATTGCAACGTTTTCAGAATCTAATTTCGCAATAATTTGGATCTAAGATATTGCGAGGTCCGTCTCATAGTAATCAGTTTAAGGAATAATTCAAAATTATAAAGAATTTCTTGGTTTTGTTAATTAGGGGTACAATTTCAAAGCTTAAATGTCTAATCATTGTAAAGAACAGAAGTAAACTCGTCTTATTTCATTAAATAAGTTTCATTTTATCAATTGTAGACCACTTAATAGTCATTGTTGAAAGGAATACTCTGATAGCACATTACTTTGGATGAATTAAAAAGTTAATTGATGGTTATGCAGGTGCCACTTTGTTGCAAAAAAAGCAAATCAAAAAAAATAAACGCAACGACCTTGAGGAGACCCCCTACTTCAAAACTCTAAATGTTAACTAGTAGAGAATATACCAAAATAAAAGCAAATGACTGGTATAATCTATTGTTTCCATAATCTATATACAAACGTGTTGAATACATTCAATACATATTTCTTCTAGATCTACTTCAAATTAGATGATTTTATGGTTGGTGTAAGCGAGCGAGCAAGCGAGTAATAAAAAATAAACCTAATTATAATTGTGCTCAGGCACATTCTTTATGCATTTCATTAAAATACCTTGTGTGGATTCTATTCATAGGATAAGATGTAATAGAATATGATGCACAATTTCCTCACTATGTATTGGATTGGTGATTTTTGTGAAAAAAATAATGAAAGTACTTTAATGACAGTACTCTATTTTAATTTGAAGACCGAAATGATGGGCATGCCAAGTGTGTAAACGAAAATAATAACGGTAAAAAGTCTATTAAATCTATGATACATCATGCTTCCCGTTTTTGCATAACCAAACACGGGGGTTATTAAATATAATAAGCAACATGACATTCTTGGCAAATATCATGTAACTATTTTGGTATGATTATCTGGTTATGTAAAGTAGATGCAAATTAGTTTATAGTGAAATTTATTAGTCAATATGAGTTACGTATCATCTCATTAATAATGTCAACACAATACAAATTTCTGCCACTGTAATGATATTCCAACAAATATATAAAGATGATCATCGAACCCTAATCAGTGAGTAACTATTTTAGATTCTTTAACTAAAGCTAAAGGCCAAAGCTGATCAAAATAGTTACAACTAAGGTTGCTGTTATTTTTGCTGAGATCGTTGCTACTACTCTAAAAAGATGGCCGGTGATAATAAAGGTCCTGAAAAGATCATCGAGAGGATTGAAGTCGGCACTGATGCTTCGCTGACCAACTCCACTGTTGATGACTTTGTTGCTAAATTCTTGGACATTTCTGATGAAGCTAAATCCAATGAACAAAAGGAAAAACATATGTCTCTTAGTGAAGGTCTCAGAACGTTCCCCAAAGCTATCATGTGGTCACTTATCCTTTCAACTGCTTTAATTATGGAAGGTTATGATACTCATTTATTAAGTGCATTTTATGCCTTCCCTGCTTTCAATAGAAAGTTTGGAGATTACTATCCTGAGTTAGGGCAATATCAAATTTCTGCAAAATGGCAAACAGGTCTTAATATGGCATATACTTGTTCTTGTATCATTGGTCTTGCAATTGCCGGGTTTGTGACTGATATTATTGGTTATAGAATGACAATGATATGTTCCTTAGCCTCATCTATTGGCTTTATATTTATCCAATTCTTTGCCCCCAATAAGGAAGTATTATTAACTTCCTATGTTCTCATTGGTCTTATGTGGGGATCAGTTCAAACTATTACGGTAACGTACGCTTCCGAAGTTGCCCCCACAACATTGCGTGTTTATCTTACTACTTACGTTAATCTTTGTTGGGTTATTGGTCAGTTAATTTCTTCAGGTGTTCTTAAGGCAGTCGTTGATCTTGGAGATTTTCCATCTTCGTATAGAATTCCTTTTGCTATTCAATGGATTTGGCCAATTCCTATCATGATAGGTGTTTATCTTGCCCCTGAGTCACCATGGTATTTAGTAAAAAGGGGCAGATACGCTGAAGCCAAGCATTCTTTGAAGAGGTTATTAACCGAAAATAAAGATTTACCAGATAAAGAAGTTCTTGCTAGTGCAATGTTAAGAAAGATTCAGTTAACTGTGAAAGAAGAAGAAGCTCTGGGAAATAAGGATGCTACATTTTCTGATTGTTTTAAAGGTGTAAATTTCAGAAGAACAAGAATTGCAGCTTTAACTTGGTTGTTTCAATCTTGTACTGGTGCTGCCTTAATGAGAAACTCCACTTATTTCTTTAAACAGGCTGGTTTGCCAACAAGTATGGCATTCACCTTCTCAATTATTCAATATATGTTCGGTATTGTTGGTACTGTTGGTTCATGGTTTTTAGCCACAAGAGTGGGAAGATTCAAAATGTATTTTGGTGGCATTGTATTTCAAACTATTATTTTAATTATTGTTGGTGGCTTGGGATTTTCAACTTCTAATAATGCTAAATGGGGAGCCGGATCCTTACTTTTAATTCATACTTTTGTATATGATTTAACTGTCGGTCCACTTTGTTATTGTATTGTTGCGGAGATACCTTCTGCCAAATTAAGAACCATGACGGTTATGCTTTCAAGAAACTTATATAATGTTTCTGGTATAATTGTTGGTATAATAACTCCATATATGTTAAATCCAACTGAATTGAACTGGAAGGCTAAGACGGGACTTTTTTGGGCTGGATTTTCTATGGCAGCAGCAGTTTGGTGCTGGTTTGAATTACCCGAGACTAAGGATAGAACATTTGCCGAATTAGATTTACTATTTGAACAAGGTGTTAAGGCAAGAGATTTTGCAAGCACCGAAGTTGAAGTTTTCAATGCCGATAAATTGATTAGACAAGTTGGTGAACAAAACATTAAGAATTTTGTTCAAGATTCTGAAGAGAAGCCTGCTGTTTGATATAGTTATTGATATAGTTATAGTTATACTTGAGATTTTTGTTTTCTATATTTTTATAAATGATTATGTAATTAAACCAATTTATCTTTCTTTCTTCCTTTCTTCACAGAATTAGGCTTTATCTCTGGTTGAATTAAGGTTTACCAGTTGATTTCGTTCAGCATTTTTTTGCAGACTACCCCAGATAAAAAGAAATTTCCGCATAATTGAGAAAATAAAATTATAAAATTAACGGAAAAAAAAAAAGAGAAAGCAAAAAAAAAATTGTGAGCGAATGAAATGGTTTTAAAAAATTTATACAACCATAACCACAAGTACCGTTATAATTAAAACTCATATAAACACAGTCTGTTTCATATATACAAACAACTAACCAGTCCATATGTCTCTTCAACAGATATCTAGTGGGATGACTGTAAGTTCAAGTCGGTTGGTTGGACCATGGGTAGTGGCGATGAGCCGCACCATGAGTACTAATAGTAATAGTATAATGCGATATCCGGCCTTACGATATATCATACGGACTATGACAACTTGTCAGACCCAGACCCAGACCCAGAAACAGAATCAAAACAAGACACTACCTATCAGATCTGGCATAAGTATAAAGCCATATCAACATACCAATTTATTGACTAATTTCAAGCCCCATACTATATCAACAACACCACAATTCCGGAATATATCAACTTCATCAAGACTTTTCAATACTAACCCTCCAAATCAAAATCGAAATGAGAGTAAATCTAAAATACAAGATATAAAAGATACTATATTAAAATCATCTATTACTAAAGCAGCATTATTATCTAAAGCCAATTCTTCCTTAAGTCGATTATTAATTCATTTAAAGTGGCCATTGATTAGAGGTAAAATTAATCAACATTCATCATTTGATATTATATCAGCGTTTATATCATGGTTGGTTATGGGGAATATTCTTTGGATTATTCTTGGAACCACTACTTTTGGATTAGTAGTTATGCATTCTATTCATTATTTTGATAATGCCTATGAAAAGATAGCTTCTATATTACTTAACAATATTAATGATAATAATAATAATAATAATGATGATAATGATGAAAATAATGAATTTAAAAATAATCACGATAACAGTATTCTTGGAAGAATAACCAGTTCAATTCTTTCTTATGGACTTGGAGTTAGAATTCAATTTCAAAAGGGGAATATATTACCCGAATTAAAAGACGGTAAATTAAGATTTAAAAATTTTAAAATAATATCAAGAGATGATCAATCATTTCTTGCTACAATAGAAGCCGCAGATTTAACATTATCTTTCAATAAATGGTATGAAGGTAATGGAATTATATATGATTTAGAGATTTTTGGTATGAATGGTAAGATTTTTAAATCAGATGAAGATCAACCACAAACTCATAATCAACATCTTCGTAACAATGATAATTCTCAAACCATGATATTTAGAAATCATTTTGAAAATATTCATTATCAATATGATCTTATGCATGAAGATGAAGAAGAAAGCTTTCAAGTTCAATCTGTATCTTCTGGTAAATTAATGGATTCCAATTATAAACTTGATCATGTTAAGATTCATGATTCATATATTGAAATATTTAATAATAAAGAAACTTCACCTTTAAGAATTACTATATTCAATTGTGATCTTCCAAGATTATCTGGTGATAAGTTATTAATTGATTTCTTTAATGCCAATAATTCTAGTGGATTAATTAATGATTCAATGTTTACTATTCATAAACGTCAAGACCTTTTAGGTGAATTTAATCCGTACAATAACAATAATAATAATGATGATAATGAAGACAAATTAATTCGATTTAAATTGGATTCTGTTGATTTAGGTTCATTAAGTCAATCGAATCCATTGCTGAAATTTAATTGGATAGTTAATGGGAAAGCAGAAATCATTGCCGATATAAAATTACCTAACATTGATAAACTTGAGAATGATTCAGAATCGTTTAAGTTTGTATCAGATATGTTTAGTGAATTCTTAAAGATAACCAAGACTAGTGAGATAACTGCAAGTAATTCTGAGCCAGTTATCAATGATAATGATAATGATAATGATGATAAGACTTTATTAAAGGGAGCATTGGCAGCCATCTATCATACTTTCACCAAACCCGAGAATGAATTTTCCAATACTACAACTAATGAATATGTGGTAGTCAATGTAAAGGTTAAATTCTATGATTTAAAGGCAAGTTTACCTAAGAATTTACCCATGTCAAATTCCAATAATGTTCCATTTGTGTCATTACATGATTTACGATCATTAATTAGTTTTATAAATAATTATACTGATGAAATGGAATCCAAACAGAAATCATTGTCTAATGATTTACATTCATCTGAGTCTACATCATCTTCATCATCAGTGTCTGCATATTCACCAATAGTTATTAAAACAACCGTTATTGAAAAAGTGTCTGATTTATACCACATTCATAATTTATCACAAACTAAAATATTTGATGCTATAATTAGTGATATTTATGAAGATATGTTGAAATTAGTTAAATTAGATGAAAAGAGAATTATTAATCAAAAGTCCACCATGTGGTCTCATTCACTTGCTAGTCAATTACTTCTATTGGGTTTAGGAGTTATTGTATAGACAAGCACTGTATATACTTTATTTATTTATATATATACTTTATTTATTTATATATATACTTTATTTATTTATATATATACTTTATTTATTTATATATATACTTTATTTATTCTTCAGATACTCGCTCTCCTGTAATTTTATCTACTTTAAGTAGTGGCACTACTGGCTTCTTTCCTTTGATATCATCATACAATTCTGAATCTATAGGCTGGGCACCTATACCTAATAATGGACTCTTTTGTTGATTCATAGGTTGGGGTGTATTACTATTTGGTTGTGGATCTGGAGTCCAACCCATTCCTCTTAATAGGGCTTCACCAAATTGGTCTACTGGTACTTTAGCATACTCCTCATCAGAGTCTTCATCGGGATCTTCAGCTCTCTGACGATGTAGCACAGATACAGACAGTACATTGTTATTGTTATCATTTTCTTTATCATTACTGTTATTACTATAATTAGTTATTCCATAGTCTAATCGAGCTTTAGACTCGTCCTCTTCCTGCTGTCGCACTTGCTCTTCTCTCGCCTGTTGACTTATTTGACTATGGAGTTGTTTCGGTATTATGATCAATGGTTCTTGTGTGTTATCTCCCGATGCAGTCTTCAAAGTATGCGAGTCAAAGGTCTCGATTTCAATAGTCTTTCCATCATTATCATTATCATCTTCTTCATCTGCAAAGGCCTTGTATGTCGTAGAAGCTAAAGGATTAACTTTCTTAACAGTCTGTATACTCACCTTCGATTTGTCTGACTTTGACTTTGACTTTGACGTCAACTTCAACTTGTCTATGCCCCCACTTTTCTTCTTAATACTGAACTTGATCCCCGACATGATCCTCCTATTGGTCACACTACACTACACTACCAACCACTATAGAAGTCATCACTACAGACAGACACTTAGTTAGCTGCCCCACTATGCGACATTTTTCAACCCATCGCCATGTCTGCGCGCACTCGCACTCGCACTCACTGTTTTGGTTTGGCTACGCGTTCTCCATTTATCACTAACCCCGAGAATCACTAACACTACTTAATGACTGAGGAATGGATGGGAAGCTAACGGACAATCGGAGTAACAGTACGAGTAACAGTAAGTATAAGAATAGGTGTAAGTTACAGAACGATAGTGCCGACGAGTCATCCTGTACATCATCAACATCTCCACTAATGTCGTTTACATCTCAGACTTATGATAGTGAGGTTACTGATATTGATATAGATCCTGAACTATTTGCTCTAAGTCAGACACAGGACTCACGAGACCCTCCAGCACCTGTCAGTATATTTGAATTGCTTAAGAAGCCAGTACCAGAAACAGTACCAGTACCAGTACCACAACCAAAACCACAATCACCATCACAATCATCAGTTGCATCTATACCGATCCATAATGATACGAAGATACGACATACGAGCAGCTTAATGTCTATATTGACAGGAAACAAGAAGACGAAGAAAGAACCAGAACCAGTGCCACAGCCACAATCTGAACCAGAACCACAACCAGAACCACAACCAGAACCAGTGCCAGTACTCCCAGAAACAGAAGCACACATAATCGAAGACGATTTCGAACTCTCAGTCTCCGACTCTAAGACCTTGCAACTACAACGAGAACACGACGTCCGAGAACTCGAAAGAAAAATGTATAAAGACAATGTCAAGTCCGTTTCTGCCAAGGACTTGTTTGCCAGATTGAAAAAGAAAGATCCACCTACACCTACACCTACACCTACTCCAGTTGCTGTAGAAATTATAGATATAGAAACCACTGAACCAGAAATTACAGAAATAAGTAGTACTATTGATTTAGAAGCTAAAATATATGGCAATTCCAAACGAACCTCAGCCAGAGATATATTCAAATCATTCAAATCATTTAAAGGTCAAGATAAGCGTTCATCGAGTTATTTTGTAACGTTAAAAGTGAATTCACAAGCATTAAAAGATATTCAAAAGTATAGTAATCCATTAATTACTAAGGGGATTCATTCAGGAACAGGAACAGGAACAGGTTCAAGTGATTTCTTCACTCCTCCACCAAAATCTGCATCATTATTTGATTCTATGATGCAAGCATCAAAGAAGCTTAGTCCATTACAGAAGTTACGAGAGTTAGAACCTCTTGTTATATCCAAAGATCTCATGCATATATACTGTGATGATGACTTACCCAGAGTCCACGATTTCCAGACTCCCTGGAATTTGAAACACTGTCTAGTTACAACTGAACATGAACATGAACATGAACATTCCGCTATGGACAGTATATTCAATTCAACCGTCATTAATACAACGAAGTATCAGTATAAGTATTCTATCGATACTCAAGCAGACATAAGTCAACTAATCAATGATACAATCCCGAATTATGAAGAAGAACAAGCATTACTTTCAGTAGTTGACCGATTCATAACCCATAAAGTTCTAAACAATATAAGCCAATTATGGATAGACTTGTTTCAACCTGAAAAGCTTACGGATTTAATCATGAGCCAAACCAATCAAAATCATATTAAGCATTGGATTAATAATTCCTTTATTCGATTGAAAAATCAGAATTTAAAGAATCCTCGAAATGTCTTATTAAAGCAAAGGAAAAGGAAAGATAAACTTAGTAATAACTTTATCATTGATGATAATTTGTTCTATGATGACGATGAAGAAACTGATGAAGATATCTTTGTACCATTATTAATTCTTGAAGGATCCAGTGGGAGTGGGAAATCCACTTCTATTTATACTGCTATGAAAGAAATTGGAGGTTATGTTCATGAAATTAATAGTGGAGTTCATCGAGGTAGAAAAGATATCTATAATAGTTTAAAAGAATTCTGTACTACCCAATTAGTTCATCAACAAAAGAGTCAAAAGGAATTTCAATTAGGTTTAGTATTACTAGAAGATGTAGATATATTATTTGAACAAGATAAGAATTTTTGGCAAACCGTGGGGGATATTCTAAATATTTCAAGAAAACCTTTAGTACTTACTTGTGAAAGTATTCAATCAATTCCTAAGAATATTCTTGATTATACCTTAGAAGATGATTCAATAATTCGAATTAATGATAATCAAGTGAACCCCCAATTAATTCAGAATTATCTATGGTTATGTTGTTTATCTCAAGGGTATGATATCGACAATGAATTAATTATTAGTATAATGAATAATAGTTATAATGGAATTAATTATGATCTTCGAAAGTGTCTTATGGAATGTCAATTTATGTGTGAGATTCATTCTCCATGTGAAACGGGGATAATTCATATAAGTCCGAATGATTCTGAATCAATAGAATTCAATGATGATGAAGATTTAATATCTATAGCCAATCAAATCGATTGTGCATCAGCTGGTGATACCATATCTTCCAATTCATTTTCTGTATTCAATCATAGAGTTGTCGATAATGAATTGCCGGAGATTTGTGATATTGATGAGACTCGTTATTTACGGCATCCAGCATTACCGACAGAATTAAATATAGGTAACCATTTAAGCACTAGTTTAAATTTAAATTTAAATAATTCTAATTCTAATCTAGATTTAGATTTATCTTCACCTACCCCCAAATTCTCCTATAATTACTTAAGAGATATAGTTGTGGAATTTATAGGATCAAGATCTAAGAGACTTCCTAAACTTATGCAAGATTTACAAACCACGAGAAGATCGTTAAGATCAAGAAATAGTCCTTATGATGATAGAGATACTACAAGTCCTGAACCTATTTCAAGAATCTCAGATACTTCATTTTTAAACTACATAACTCCTAATAGTTTAGTGGTGGATTTATTACCATATTGTAGATATTTATCTCAATTCCAATTGATTCTAGATGAAAAGGAATTAGAACAATTATCTCAGGGTTATAGTAGTGTCAAACGATTTCTCAATTATCGAGATTTCCAAATTAACAGTCCAGCTATTCGGAAGACATTTCCCCAGTCATTACCATAAGTATATACATACAGTCATTTCATATCATTTCATGTCATTTCATGTCATTAATAAATACATATAGATATAACCAACTAATTACCTAAATTAATCTGGTTCGACTTCTTATCATACCTCCTCCAAAGGATCTAGCTGCCTTATGCTTAAAATCCATGGATTGTAATCGTCTCCATGCCTCTTCTACATGATATGGCATTAAGGGATTAGCTAATTCATCAGGTTTATCAAATAAATACTTTCTTTTCTTCTGTTGTTGACCAGGATTCTGAGATTTTTCCTTTTCAGATTTAATTTGATTAAGCTTTTCTTCTGAATTCTTAATTTGCATGGCTTCTTCAGTTAATGAACATACAATTTCAAATGTTAGGAATCCAAGAATATCTATAACATCATCATTTGGTCTTGAATCACATAATTGTGCCATTTGTGCCCATTCTCTAAATCTTTTAGCCTTTCTAAATGTAAATGATGCTTGTCTACATTCTGACCAATGAACATACTCTTCTCTCGTCATATTTCTAGTTCTATCATCGGCCATTTTTAATCGTTTTAATGAAGCAATTGTTGCTGCTTTTTCTTCATCATCAACTTGTTCAGATTCTTCAGCAGTTTCTAAATGTTGTTCACTAAACATAAATTGTAATTCCCATGGTAATCTAATTTTGGATTTCTTATATCGAGATAACATTTTTGATGAATCATTGGCTTGAGCTCCTCCTCCAGCTCCTCCACTTGCTGCATCACCTTCAATTAAAGATTCTGTTCCACCACCTTCTTGATCTCTGGCATTCTTCCGAACATCTTTCCAAGATAAATAAGTTCTTAATCGATTAACTTTAGCTTTATCATGTCTTATAAGAAAGATTACATCTTCTGGAGCTATTGATTTAGTACCTCTTGATGCAGCAGTTTTAGTAGCTTGAAGTAATATTTCAATTACTTGTCCTCGTACAATATCTTCAATTAATGAAGTAGTTTCAACTGGTGAATCATTGGATTCTCCCAGGACAAACATCATTTGTTGGATTTCAATCCTATACTTATATTTGTTATCTGCCATTGTATTACTACTATTACTACTATAACTACAGTATAACTATATCTTTACTGAGTGCTATACCTTACTGAGTAGTGGATGTCTATCTCACTATTTACTATACCTCACTACCGCACCTGTCCGGGTAAATCTGGAAATCTGGCGCGACATAAATTGTCGTAGAGAATCTTAGTGACAAAAAATTTTCTTTATTCACTACTTCTTCTTTAGCAGCTGCTCATTAATGAGACTATTCATTAGCTAAAAGTGTAAGTAATATTAATATTATGAATTAGGAAACTTTATCACAGGATTGAAGAACATTTAAATGATGACTTGAGTGCATTTGGCTCGAGACTTTTTGTCGATGTGGAAAAACTCACGCTACCTTACTTTATTTTGTCTGAAATTGTTATGTGTTCCAATCCAGTGATGATATGATATCCTTAACTACTAGATTAAAAGTATTTAGTACTAACAGTTTATTAGAGTTACTTTAAGTTTCACTTAGTTTAAGCTTAAGCTTAAGTTTGAGTTTAAGTTTCTATATATAGCTATGAATAAATAATGATAATGTCAATGATTGAATTTTACCCATGTAATGTAGATTTTGTAGATTTTGTAGATTTTTTAGTATATGTATATATATATATATATATTTATCTCTATTAACCAAACAATTTAATGGAATTTTCTCCACTAACTATCTCATCCTCATCTGCGACATTTTCTTCAGTCTCATCGAATTCATTCATATTAACTTTCTGTCCTAATAAAGATGCAAAGAATTCATCAATTTGATTATCATCCCATTTCCAATTACCTTTGGAACTTTCAAAATTAGAAATAGGCTCTTGAACTTGATATTTTAATTTACGACCTTTGGATGCTTTAGTATCAACATTCTTTTTAAATTTTTGAGCCTTTTGTGCACTTCTAATAGTTAAGGTTAATCCAGCAGCTGGATTACTAGATTGAATCTTTTTATCCACTAAATCATTAAGTAATACTCTATAAAAATCTTCATCATCAAATATTTCATCTATTTCCATACTAGATTGATCTTTATTGTGATCATTCTCTTGTGGTATATCAGGATTATCATTTCCATTCTTATCTTGTTCTTCTTCATCTTGCTCTTCTTCATTTTCTTTCTTTTGTAATTGATAAGCATCATAACCTAACGGTACTATATTACGTCTGTTTAATTTAGTTCTTTTAATTAATCTATCCATATCACTCAAATTATTTTTAACTTGTTCTTCAAATGATTGATTAATGAATTTAAATTTACTAGCATTTATAGCAGATGAACCAGAAGAGTTTTGAACTTTAGCTGACCATTTCACAAGAACATTGGAACGGTACAGATTTAATTTGGAATCATATTGATTTGAAAGTTTACTGTATTCTTGGAATGTTCTTTTATTTGGCTTTTTATTAATTGGATCTGAACTAACTCCATCCTTTTTGTATAATGCTTTCCTCAATGCAAATATGGTATCTAAAAGATCAAAACATTGTTCTTTAGCTTGTTCAACATACTCTTTTGTATTTTCAGTGGCTAAGTCTTGTGACACTAATATGTCATGATTTGGAGGAAGAAGATTTGAGTTAAGTAATGATTTTTGAATCTTTAAACGACTATCTATTATTTTATCAAAGAATTTATGCTGTTGGGAAACGGCAAACCCTTTTAATGCATCAGTTGTGGCAGATTGTGATAATCTATTTACAATATGAACTCTTTCTTTAGCCATGAGTTCCTTGATCTTGTTTCTCTTTAATTCTAATTCCTCATCTTCTTGTTCGGATTCTTCATCAGAGTTTCCTTCAAGGGATGCATCAGAATCCAGGTCAACTTCACTGAGGTCTACTTCTTCTTCTATTTCTTCTTCTTCTTCTTCATCAACTTCCTCATCATCATCATCTTCTTCTTCCTCTTCCTCTCCGTCTTCCTCTTCATCTTCATCATCATATAGATTCTTTCTGCTGGCGACACTTCCTGAGTACTTTCCTCCTAATGCAATGGTTTCATTTTCTTTCCTCAACTTAGATCTAGAACTAGCAACATAATGTTGTTGTCTTAAGGTTTCATCATCTGAGTCGGATTGGACTTCATTATCACTCCCATCTTCAAACACATCGTCTTTAAGTTCACTATTTTCAATATCAAAGTCTGTCTGAGGTTTAGTGAGTTCTGCCAATTGCTCAGCCAACGTCTTTCTTGCCATATTTGGTGAATACTACTTAAAATTATGACTTTATGGTTAATCGATATATTGAAAAATTATTATTATTTAACCTGCTCATCTAAAATAAATTTTTTAAGTCGCAACTGTTTAAGTCTGCGTCAGAGTATGTCGTAAATCTGCGACAAGCAACCGACTGCCATATGCGACAAAACACGAAAGAAAAAAATGAGAAAGCAGTACAAAAAAACGAAAACAATAAAGGCAACTCAGAGGCTATAAAACTACCATTGATAATAACATTCTATTGTGAAAAGTCAAGTCATAGTTAGTTATATTGATTGCTCAGGATATTTCTATTAGAGTATTCAGTTAATTATTTTAAATATATCGCTATTTCATTCCTTCGTTTTACAGTATTACTATTCTCCAATATATTATAGAGTTCATCATCATCAATGAAGTTGTTTAATATTATAATAAGTTTATTTTGTTATTTCATAATAGTACAGGGTCTTGCTGATCAAGATATGGATCCAGAGACTACTTCTGGTCCTCCACCTCCAACTACTGTTTGGATTACTGTGACTACTAATGGACATCCAGTTACTATTCAATCACTTTATTCTCAAGAATTTATGAAAACATATACAGAAGCAGAAACTACTGGTGTTGAATCTGGGGTTGCTGGATTAGGTTCACTTCTGGGAAGTGTTGGAGGTTTAAGAACATATGAACAAAGTACAGTAGGAGGAGGATCTCCTGAAAGATTTAATTCTATTACGGCTATTTATTCTTCCATAGTAGGAGTAATTCTTTTATTCTTTGGATTAATCTAATCCTCCATACTTAACTTTATTTTACTTACTTTAACGAAAACAAAAATATGTAATGATACCTAAAATGAAATAACTAAAAATGAATTTTAATCCATTTTAAAAAAAAACATATATATTATCACCAATTATTTTACTTTAACATTCCATGTATATTACTACTATCTTGTATATCTACAAATAAATAGATAACAATTATCATATCTTTCTTTAACTTGACCCCTTCCCTTCCCTTTAACTATATAGCTTTAATACTATTTTCAAATTTACGTGCATGTCCCAATTTCTACAACCAAAAAAAATTTTTCTACTGCGATAGCTGTTTGGGTAAAGCTTAACAAAATTCAAAAAGACTACCGAGCAGTTTATAGATTTAATTACCGGAGCCATTATTACGAAAAGGTATGTTAAAATTGTGAAACAACTGAAAAAGTCATGTGTAGTTGGTGAATGAAAAGTTGTGAAAGTTTTTCATTAGAAAAATCATCAATAATACTTCACTAACCGCCGTGTCAATATGATCAATGACTTTTAAAGATTCAATTTCAATTCATAAATACTAACATTATATATATATTATAGATGTCTGAAGAATTAACTAAACAAACTGAAGAATTATCTTTAGATTCCAAGACTGTTTTTGATACTAAAGAAGAATTTACAGCCAAACATCCATTAAATAGTAGATGGACTTTATGGTATACTAAACCTCAAGTTCATAAGAATGAAAACTGGCATGATTTATTAAAACCAGTTATTACTTTTTCATCAGTTGAAGAATTCTGGGGTATTTATAATTCCATTCCAGTTGCCAATCAATTACCTTTAAAATCAGATTATCATTTATTTAAAGAAGGTATTAGACCAGAATGGGAAGATGAACAAAATTCTAAAGGTGGTAAATGGTCATATTCATTTAATAATAAAAGAGATGTTAGTGGTAACATTAATGAATTATGGTTACGTGGTTTATTAGCTGTTATTGGTGAAACTATTGAAGATGAAGAAGAAGAAGTTAATGGTATTGTCTTAAATATTAGAAAGCAAGCATTTAGAGTTGGTATTTGGACTAAAGATTGTGATGAAACAAAATTAACAATTATTGGAGAAAGATTAAAGAAAATCTTACAATTAAAAGATGAACAAAAAGTTGAATTTATGTCTCATGATGCTTCTAACAAGAAAGGTTCAGAACCTCAAATTGTATTGTAATTTTAGCTACACATTCAAACCTCTTATATATAGTCTACTACAAATGGTTGTTTTGTTTGTTTAATGATCTTTAACTATTTTTTATTATTATCTACTTTCCTTTTACTGTTATATTAGTATATTAAGTTTTCTACTTTATAAATCTTACGTCATTATTCTAATAACCAACAGGATTAACTTTATCTTGAATAAATTGTTGAATTCTTTCCCAATATTGAGGTTGAATAACCGTATCATTATGATTAGAATTTTCAAATTTATATATAACTTTATCTTCACTCTTTAATCGAGAATATATTGCATCCATATGAGATGGAGGTACAATTTCATCATTTCTTGCACTTAATAAAATTACAGGTATCTTAGCAGGAATTAATGGTACTAATTTTTCCAGATCCCAATTTTGATGAACAAAACTTGTAAAATACTTTAATAATGGGAATACATGAGGTACAGTTTTTCTTATAGATAAAAAAGTATTTTCTAATATAAGACCACTTATAGCTTGAGACATTGTTGCTGCTATATAAATTGCTACTGCACCACCTAATGATCTACCATATAATACAATTGATGATTGTTGATATTGTTCATCTTCTTCTGTTAAATATTTAATTACTCTTTGTGCATCAATTTTTAATCCATGTTCAGAAGCAGTCCCTGTTGAACGACCATAACCTCTATAGGAATAAATAAATACATTATAACCAAATTGATTATAAAATATTGATACAATAGGTAATGCATGACCTATATTACCAGCATTTGGTGATAAAATTAATACCGTTTTATTACTATAATTTATACTATTAATATCATGTTTAATCAGATAACATTGAAGAGTTTCACCATCTTCAGTAATTAAATTAATTGATTCATAATTTGGCATTTCATATTCATCAGGTGTTGCACAATATCCATGTCCATCATTCATTGATGCAGGATAGATAAGCTTATTTTGATAAGTATAAATCCCCAATAATGCTAATGCACCAACTGATACTCCAACTTCAGCAATCATCTTAATTATCTTGAATAGCAGTCCTATAATCCCTGTTCCAAAATTGAACATGATGATACTGTGTTCCTTTTTTAGTACTAGTTAGCAGTAATATTAAACGAGTAAAGGAGACAACTCGAATCCCGAAAAAGCGCAAGCGCAAAAGCCAAAATAAAAATAAAAATAAAAGTAAAAGTAAAAAAAGATAAAAAAAAAAAAGAGTAATATTGAAATATTATCAATACTCAATATAATAAAATAAAATAGATCAATTCGGAATTATTCCACCAAACGCCGTAGTGGACTAAATATAGATGTCCAACGGAGCCAATTCCAATGGAGCCAACCCCAACTCCAACCATCTGAGCTTGGCGAAGTTTGCGTTCAATATCTATGGAACATTAAATCATTCTAATTCTAATTCTTATGAAAGTAGTACATCACCAGCTTCATCATTTAGTTCTAATAGATCTAATTCAAAAATCCCTGAAACTTTTGATTATCGATCGAATAAATTAATATATAATTGTGAACGAGAAGTTATAACATTATCTCAATTAAATTATCCATTAAATAATTTATCAAATACATTTCCCTCTGATCATGCAATATCTCATCATGTAATTGTTGGAGGTAGAAATTATTTAAGATTATTAGCATTAAATGAAGATCAATCTAGAATTATTCAAGATATTAATATATTAGAACCCAATACTTCTCAATATAGTTCAAGGGTTACTAGTGGGAATAAATTAAATAATATAAATACTATTAAAAGTCATCATGATATTATAGCTAGTGGATTATCTAATGGATTAATTAATGTATTTAAAATTAGTCCTAATGGGAAATCTCGATTAATTAATAAATTTTCTGATCATAAACGTTGTATAAATTCTTTAGATTTTATAACTTCTGGTTCACCTTATGAACCATCTAATTTATTAATTTCAGGTTCTCAAGATGGTTCAATAAAATTATGGGATTTAAGATCTTCAACTCCTCGTCCAGTGGTAACTATTATGTCAAGTTCTCATTCTGATCCTATTAGATCTTGTCAATATTCTCCTCATTCTTCAAGTCGTAATAGAATTACTATATTATCTGTTCATGATTCTGGTTCATTATGTAAATTTGACGTAAGATCTGGTGGAGGTCAAAATGTATTTACACCAGAACGCAAATGGAATCTTCATACTGGTCCAGCATTATCATTACATATTCATCCGGAAAAACAATATGTTTTAACAGGAGGTAGAGATCAAAAATTATGTATTTGGAATTATAGTGATTCAAATCCTTCATCAAATAGAGTAACTCCTGAACATATCATTAATACTTATGGTCCAGTAATGAAAGTTAGATGGAGTCAATATCCATCGCTTAAAGTTAATGATGGAATGTATGAGAATTCTCAACAACTTGATGATAAATTAACCTATGAAGAACGAGAAGCATTCTATTCTACTTCCAATTCCAACTCCAATTCCAATGCCAATTCTAATCATTTAGGAGGTAATCCACTATACAATTATGATTTTGCATGTCTGTATTTAAATGATGATCCAACCATTACTGTATACAATCTTAATAGAAAGTATATTCCCAAAGAAGTTATAACTTCAGCCACCACTAAACCTTTTCAAAATTTTATTTGGCCAACTACTTCAACCCCATCAAGAAAATTATGGACAGTTACTAAATCTAATGTATTTACAACTTATGATCTTGATAATCAAGATGGATCAGCTGATCATGAAATATCTCGACCATTAGATGAATTAAGTACTAGTACATTAACTTGGAATAATGGTATAGGGGATTTTTGTTTTGTTAATCAAGATAAGTATGAATATGAAATGACAGATAATGAATCATCATATACTAGTGAAAATGATGAATTAGATGAATTATCTACTAATCATATAGATCGAAGTAATAATAATAGTGTTGTAGAAGAAGATGATTATAATTCATATGAAGATATTGAAATTAAATTAGGATCTTTGCCAACTCCAATTATAAATTCTGGTAGTAATTCTGTTACTTCATCATCCTTTGAAAAACCAGGGTTATTTAGATCAAATACTCATTATTCAATAAATTTTACAAAATCTCCATCTCCAGTTCCACGATCAGGAACTTTTAATAGTTTACAAGATCCTCCATCATCTATAACAAGACCAAAATTACAAAGAAATGCATCGACTAATACTCAAGATTCAAATTTATCATTTGGTTCAACAGTTCATTCCAATATGACTCCTACTAGAAAGGGCAAAAGAATTTCTTATGGTTCAACTTCAACTTATTTATCTCCATTTATTGTACCTATAAGTTTACCTATTCCAAGTAATGATTCATCTGTATTTAATGCTTTAGCTAATAATTATTTAATATCAATACCTGAAGGTTTTAATTTAATTGATGTATGTCTATTAAATGCTAGTATAGCAGCTACAGTTCGAAGACTACGTGAATGTCAAGTATGGAGAATGTTGGCAGTAGCCCTTGAAGAAGAACATATCTATTCTCCTTCAATTGAAGGTAATGAAGAAGGAGCATTAATTAATGAACAAACACCAGATGAACAATATAATAATAAAGATAATAAATCCATTCTGTCTGATCTTGGCAATTTTGTAGGATCTTATAATTCTAATTCAACTCAAACAACTAATTATGGTGGTCATAGTGGGAAGAGTCAGAGTGTAGAATCGTTAAATTTAAATAAACAATCTCAAGAGAAGATTCCAATCCGTTCAGGTAGTATATCATCTAAACCATCCTTAACTAATTTACTTAATAAAAGTAGAGGTAATAGTTTTTCTAATATACTAGGAATTAGTCCTGATATAGCTAGTTCATTTTTAAGAAAGGATTCAGATATTGGTGATGAAGATAAAACTGAAAGTGCCGTAGTGGATGATGACGAACCATCTACAGTTAGTGCAAGTTTACAAGGATCTAAAGTTCCATCACTAATAAATTTGAATAAGTCCGAACATTCAGCTCCCATTAGTATTCAACCACAATCCCAACCTAAAGATTCCAATTCCAATTCCAATTCCAATTCCAGAAGTTCTCATAAATATTCCTTTACTTCTCAAAGAAGACCAACCTTTACTCTGTCAGAAGATTTAGATAATGAGAATTTAAATATTTTAAATAATGCTGCAAATAATAATTCTAGTCCGACATCTAATGTCGCATTTTTGCAACTGGGGGGTAGTCCGAATTATTTTAATCAAATGCATCATCACCTGCATGCGTCATTTCTGTCCAGAAGAAGTTCTATTATTCAATCATATGGATTTGGAAGAATGAGACCATCACCAGGTAGTGGTACTCAAATTATGAGAGATGAATTTCTGTCGAAACTGGTATTAAATGAAGTTGAAGAAGAAGTGTTAAGTGAGAAAAATACTGTAAAATCAGAACTTACTCGAGCTTTAGAAGCTAAAGGTAAAGGTACTGCTACTGCTACTGGTACTGAAGATACCAATACTTTATTTAAAGCATGGAAATTAAAGAATTTATTAAAGGAAGCATTAGATTATTCATCTCAACAAGGTGATATTGTATTTTGTTCTACCGTGGCATTACTTTTCCATGAACAATTCTCCGATATAATAAGTGAAGATATTGCTCTTGATTGGATTTCTTTATATATAGAAATCCTTCAAAGAAAGAAACTTGATGTTATAAGTGCAAATGTTATTAATTGTACTCCAAGAAATTTACGAAGTAAAATTAAAGAATTAACTATAAAAGATGTTGATCTTCGATTTTATTGTTGTTGGTGTGAAAAGCTTTTAGTTAATGAACAAAGTAAAATGAAATTTCAAAAGAATAATAACAAAGAAGAATTTGGTTATTGGTATTGTGATGAATGTTGTAAAAAGCAACTGAATTGTATATATTGTCATGAACCATGTAAAGGGTTAACTATTGTGGTAAGTTTAAAGTGTGGTCATAGAGGACATTTTGGATGTTTAAAGGAATGGTTTGTTGAAGAAGAGAATATAATATGCCCTGGAGGCTGTGACTATAATATATTATAGAATTAAATATATATAAGTAATCTATATTAATAGTTTATTAATACTATATTAATACTATATCTCCAATTTCTATATATCTCTTAATGGAACTATACTTGACAACATATATCCCTTCATTCTCAATATTAAGTTCTTCTCCATCATCAAGAGTAACAAATATAGTTGATTTTGTTATAGATTTAATAAATACATGACTTTCTGTATCAGGAATTTCTATCATACTTTGACCTCCGGTCGTATCATCCAAAAGTGTTAAAGAAGATGGCATCTTCTTTAAGAAACAATTATTATATAATTTAGTAAGGATTTTAAAATGTTGATCTATATATTCTTCTTCTTCAGGAGATAGTAGAATTTTCCCATTACCAACTGTTTCATTAATATAATGTATAGTATATTTATCTAATTTTGTTAATCTAGTTCTAAGGTATAGTCTTACCAAATAATTAAATCGTTCTATATCTGTCTCTATAATCATTAATTGTAATTTAAAATCAGTTGAAACTACTCCTGATTCCGCATTGATTTCTCCATATTCATGAGAATCTAACAAATCTTGTTGTTGATTAGAAATTCTTCTTAATACTTGATTTAGTAGTTCTTTCTTATAGGGTAATAACTCGGGCGACATTCGTTCATTGATCATCGCCGTTATTAATTCCTCATAAAGATTCTCACTATATAATGATTTGGAAATTTCATTTCTACTGGTGGTTTCAAACTCTTCTAAGATATCATTAACATCTATTCCACTCATAATATTTACTGCGGTTAAGATATATATATAGATGGTTATAATAAAGTATTGATTAAAAGGTATTAATAGTGGGGGAAAATTTCACTGGTTGACGCGTAAAGCATCAACAGATCGGACAATGTTTTTGTATTTACCTTATGGGAAAAGAAAGACAATTAACCAACCGTCACTAGAGCATAGACAAAATGGATAGACAGGCATTGTTAGAGGAGAAAAGGCGACGGGTTCAGGAATTAAAGCAACGGAAACTTAATAATTCCTTAAATGATACTACATCAGTGGATCATATTCTTGGACTGATTCTTAAACCTTCACAATCTAAGAATCAAGTAAGTATAGGAATTCAAGTAAATACTAATAGTGTGGAACAGAGTGCGAATGGTTATGTACAGATCAAGACAAGTACCGAAAAAGAACTCGCAACTTATGATAAAGCAGTTCAAACCAATGACATTGAGCATGCGAACAAAGAAGAAGAGGAAGAGGAAGAGGAGGTAGTTCAAGTTGAAGATAAAGATGAAGATAAAGCTGTTCAAGAAGAATCTTCTAAAAAGCATGAAGTAGAACCAGTTCTAGAACTGGACTTAAACAGTCTGTTGATTGAATCATTAAAGTTAATTAATAAGATTCATGTATCTGGAAGTTTCGATGTTAATCAATTTTCTTATCGTAGATCAACTACTCAAGATTCTTCACCACAACTAACAACTGCAAATGTTCCTATAATAAAGATATTAGAATTTAATAATAAAGATAATAGAAGAATTACATGTATAAATGTTAGTCCTCATGATTCAAATTTAGTTGTAGTAGCTTATGCTAATGAAACTAGTTCTATTCCTACTGGCCAAGCCATTATATATTCAATAAATTCTACAAATGTATTTCCTGAATATTATCTTAGTTGTTCATCTCCTATATCATATATTGAATTTGATAAAATGAAGCGTGATAGAATTATTGGAGGTTTAGCTGATGGTAAAATAGTTATTTGGGATTATTCAACAAGTACCTCTAAACTTATCTTAACTCCACAATTATCAAGTCCAGCATATTCTAATATCATATTAACAAATCAGAAAATACCCGATCAAGTTAAATTTCGTCCTCATAAATTACCAGTTACTAAAATTCTTCAATTAAAGATTGATACTAATGATTGTATTCTTACATTTTCTGAAGATGGATTAATTAATATTTGGTCATCAAATTTATTAGCTACTCCAAAATTTGATACTATTCAAGTATTCAAACCTTCCAATGATGATGAATTTCAAACTAATTCAAAATTACCCATACCAATTTCAGATGTAGATCTTGTAGGTGGAGATGCCAATTATTTATTAGGTGATTCAAAGACATTACCATTTTTAAATAGTTTGATTATATCTAATCATAGTAGAAACTATCGAATAGATGCATCGGATACCAAATTTATAACGGCAATTCCATTCAATACTCCTCAAGGGGTTTTGCCTATAACAGTATTAAAAACGAGTATTATATCATGTGGAAGTAATGGATCTAAATATATCATTTCTTCGTATTCAGACTGGAGTTTAAAGATCTGGGATTTCAATAATTTTAATAAACCTGTGATTGAAATCCCTACTAAAAGCTTCATATCTGATCTTGCGGTATCACCCACAAATTCATCCCAGATTATAACGACTACTAATATTAATGGAAGTTCTCAGATCCAATTCTGGGACTTAAATGTTAAATTATTTTCTCCCCAATTTGAAAAGGAAGTTGGTGATCAAGGTGATATAATTACAAGCATAACATTTGCCAAAGATGGTATGGTTGTACTCTTAGGATTCAGTAGTGGTAGAACAGAAGTTTGGAATGTAGAGCAGGATTATATTCATCACAATAGAAATACGATTGACGAATTAGATAATGGATTACCAGGTTATTTAAGTAGAAAGAAATTAATATAATTATAATACATATATATTAGTCTATATAAAGTTTTGGTAAAGTTTATCTCTTGATCTAATATCTATTGAACCTCCAATGGTATTAGTATTATTGTCTTGGTTCATTTCTATACAATCATTGGTTGCTAATACAAGTAATTCAAAGAAACATTTAGTAGCTTCTCTCTTCATATTGATTTCTTTAACTCCATGCTTGTAAATTGTTCCTAAAGGATTCTTTTCCGAATCTGTTTCGGAGATTTTTAAATCTTTTTCAATTATATCAGTTAATTGAATTATTGGTTTATCATTTAGAAGTCCACGAATACCTTCAGCTACTTGAGTTGTACCCTTAATAGTACTTGAATTATTATTATTGTTGTTGTTGTTATCATCTTCAATATCATCTTGAGATGCAAATTGATTATTATCTCCATCAATATCATCATTATCTCCAAAATCAGGTAAGGAAATATCAAAATCCAAATCTTGATTAAAATCATCATAATCTCCATTATCAAATTGTAAATTATGTTGTTCTTCTAATCGTTGTTCTTCTTGTCTGGATAATTCTAAACATCTTTGTTGAAGTTGTTCATCAATATTCCATAATTTTCTTCTTTTATTTGGAATAGGTGGTGCTGATAATTCATAAATTAATTGCATTTTCTCTGATTCAGATAAATTTATTGTTAAATAATCAGGATTTGATGCTAATAATCTTTCTTGATTATCTTTAAGAGTTTGGATTGAAATTCCTCCATCTAAATCTTCAAGTGTATCAATTTTTAATTTTCTTTTATTGGTTATTATTTCTCCTTCTGACGTTATACCAGTTCTCTTTTGTCTTGGTCTAGTTATAGTGGGTATTGGAGGTGGTGTATTGGCTTCTTCTGGTTGTGGAGTAGATGAACCATCATCGACTTCAAGTCCAGGTTCATCAATTGTTTCAAGAGGATTTCCTAAATCAAATGTATTTTCTTTATCATTAATTGATAAAGTTGAAATTTCATTATCATCGATATCAAGTTGTGAAGCATTTCTTCCTACTTCAATTGAATGGTCATCATAATTTAAGGCATCTCCATAATCATCATCATTAAGTTCGAAATCTAATTCAAGATCAATTGCATGACCTCCTGGTGTGGTTGGTTCAGCATATCTTCCATATTCTATAGAATCATCATCAAATTCAAAAGTAGTAGAATCATCTTGTTGACGTTGATTTTGATTCTGATTTTGACTTTGACTTAAGGCTTGACTAAATAATTGACCTATATTTTCAACGGTTGTATTAGAATTTGGTACTGATATATCATCATCTAAATTTAAATCATCTTGATATAATAAATCAAAATGAGTAACTTGATCTTGTAATGTAATACTTTTAACGTTTGAAATTATTGTATCTTTAGGATTTAAAGTTATTTGATTGTTTAATGTGGATCTATCTATTCCTCCTAGGCTTATTCCACTAGCGTATTTAAACGAAGTTTTTAATTTTAATAAAATATCATTAACATCATCTAATAAATATTTGGTCTTTCTAGAATAAATTCGAACTATTCCTAAAAGTAATTGTCCTGATAATCTTAATGTTATGGTAGTGGTAGTTGTTGGTATTGTTGTTGGTGTTTCTGACAATTGATTAGTTGGAATATTATTACCTTGATAACTTATGGACAGGTTGACTAAGAATTCAGTTGAATCTTGAATATTGGCATTCAATAATTGATGTTTAGTTAATTTCTTATCATAATTAGCCGCAAGCCATACATATCCTAAAGGTCCTTGTTTGGATATAAGTGTATCGTTAATCATTATAGTCTTCAGGCTGTTTAGTTTAATGGTATATACTTAATCTAATGGTACCAAAAGAAGAGATTTCTTAATATATTTCAGTTACTTAGCTTAGGGTGAATTTTGTAAATGTCTTTGTTTACGCGATTTTGATATTGGAGTATGCGTGTTTGTGTTACTTTATGTGGGTGGTATTCGCACGACTTTAATTGGTAGTAGTTAATTAGATTGCAAAACTGGGTCACAATAGGGAATAGTTACTCAGGGGATGTAGCTTATAAGATTGCTCAATTGAGTTGTAACATGTTTGAAAGCAAGCGACTAATAAAATTTAAAAATAAATTAAATTTATTTAAAATTTTTATAAATTTTATAAATACTAGGCAATGTTGTTTCTTATTATGATATCTATTTAATTAACTCCAAGTAGATCATTTATTTAATTACCCATACTTCTGGTATATATATATGGGGATTAACGTCAGTAATATTGCCTATAAGTCGATTGATATGGTTTTTATTTTATATAGGTTTATAGTTACTATTTATGCAAGTACCAAGTTTTTTCAAATTGATTGCAAAATTAAGACGAATATATGCACTCAGCTTAAGAGTAATTAGAGATGTATGAAATGAACCTGAACTTGTAATTCCGTTTCTCAATTCAACTTTAATAGAACTTCTTCTTTATTGATCAAGTTCGATTCTACAAAACGATATAAACCACTGTTTAGGCTTTGAAATTGTGCACGTGACCAAACCCGTGCTTTAGTAGAAACGAAATATTTAAAGCCATACTAGCGGAACAGACGAACTGAACAAGAAGCTAAGCAGTAGGAGTTATAAGTTCAAGACATAGTACATGACAATATAATAAGATAAATATCACTATATACACAACAGTATAGTAGAAAGAAAATGAATTTACAAACCAAACTTAATAATTCCTTGAACGATGTTCTTAAGACGTCGGGGTATATATTTGAAATAATCGGGAATAATAAGAAGCAAAGTAATTTAATAACAGGAACAAATAATCAACTTATAAGTCCAGCCATAACTGCTCAATTAGCAAATAGCATTTCTAAATTTGATGATATTTTAGATGAAACTATATCAAAGTTTAATGATGCACGATGGTGTATTGATCAAATTATAGAAAATAAGCAGAAACAAGAAGAATTGAAATTAAAAGAAGAGTTGGAGAGAAGGAAACGAGAAGAAGAAAGACAACGACTTGAAGAAGAAGAGAGAAGAATTCAAGAAGCGAAAAAGAAAGAAGAAGAAGCAGCAGCTAAATTGAAAGCTGAAAAGGAAGCAGCTGAAAAGCAGAAGGCAGCTGAAGCTGCTGAATTAAAGAGAAAGATGGAAGAACAAATTAAAAAGGCTAAAGAAGAAGAAGCACAACGAAAGAAACTAGAAGAAGAGAATAAAAAGAGAGAAGAGCAACTGAATCAAGATTTCGGTGATTTAATGTCAACTAATGATTTTGATTTCCTTGGTGATATTAATATGAATAGTGGTAAAGATCTTTTATCAAGTATGGGATTTTCTAATGATCCTCCATTAACATCAGTTGGTGGTAATAATGGTAATAATGATTTTAATATGGATTTAGGAGATTTAACTGGAGTTGCTTTAGGAGTTGAACCTTCAAATAGTGGAAGTAATATTAATACGAATGCACCACCAAGTGGTATTTTAGATGATAATGTTGGTAGTATTAATGGAGGATCAGGAAATAGTAATAATAGGAATGGAGAAGGAGATTTAGAAGGAGTTAGCGGAGATCTTGATTTAAATATGAATAATTTACTTGAAAATGATGAACTGATACTAGATGGACTCAATATGAGTATCTTAGAACAAGGTTATGATAATAATAATGCTGGAGCTTTACCAAATGATGAAGATTTTGATGTAGATAATTTCTTAGATCAATTTGGTGGAGCTGATTAGTTAAATCTTTTTAGATTAGGTTATTAGTATTTAATGTAAGCACCCGATTTCCTAATTAGGCAGTCTACGATTTAATCCAATAAAAATGCGTAAAAGATCACATAGTTAACATTTTTTTTTGTGAGCACCATAACAAATTAAACATATCCAGTGCGTAATTCGGTCAATTGAAAATTTTATAGTGAAAAAAAAAGTTCAAGTTAACGTTGACCATATTGAATTAGCCCAGTCATTAAGTATAAATAAATAAAGATGTTTAGACAAGCCGTTCGTCAAGTTGCTAAGCAATCCAGCTCAGTTGTTAGAAGAAGTTATGCTACTGAAAGTAGTTCTACTGCATCAGATGCTTTAAAATTATCATTAGCTTTACCACATCAAACATTATATTCTGAAGCTGAAGTTCAACAAGTTAATTTACCATCAGTTAATGGTGATTTAGGTATTTTAGCTAATCACATTCCAATTGTTGAACAATTAAGACCAGGTTTATTAGAAATTATTTCTAAAGGTGGAGAAACTGATCAATACTTTGTTAGTGGAGGTATTGCAACTGTTCAACCAGGTAATAAATTAACCATCAGTGCTATTGAAGCTTTCAAACCAGATCAATTTGATGCTCAAGCTGTCAAAAACTTGATTGCTGATGCTCAAAAGAGAGCTGCTTCTAGTGATGAAGTTGTTGTTGCTGAAGCTAATATTGAATTGGAAGTTTTAGAAGCTTTACAAGGTGTTGCTAAATAAATTAAATGAGAATGAATCAATTAATCAATTACTGTACACTATCCAATCAATAAAAAAAAAAAATCAACTCATATGATGACATTTTAGAAAAGAGAATGAAAAAGTTATCAATTTGCATTTAATCAACCAATTAATCAGTCTAGTCCATTGATAAATTAGCCCAATTACTGATTAGGTTAAGCAATGGATCTATTCAATCCATCCTTATTTCTTATATCATTTATTATTATTACTCCAATTATATTTCCAAAATATACAATATACATTACGAATTAGAAAGATTTAATGAAATTCCGTTCAAGTAAAGTAAAACGAATTAAATTAAAATAAGCCTTTGTATATGAAGTGTAGTGATAATCAACTAATGGTTCTGTAGAAATGTAGAAATAAAGTGTTTAACTAAACAGGATCGGCTGACCTAATAATTACTATACTATTTTACTAACGCACATTGAGTTTAGTTCTCGGATCAATTATATATATATTATTTTTAATAATAGTAGATGAACGGATTAATTATTCCGATATAATTTTTGTTAGTTTAATGGTCTAAATATAAACATTAAATTTACTCCAGGTCTAATAATGACTTAAGAAGGTATAGTCAGCCTTACATAACTTTATTAGCTAATGCCGAACAAATGTGGAAATCAATCCGGTTTGAACTTCTTAATAAAAATTTGCCCATAGTTAGCACCGACAGAAAAAGGCGGATCTCAAAATAAATTTAATGAAGAAGGTGGAAGAACACACCGAAAATTTCCCCATACTTCACGAGGTTCGAGCTGGATGAAAATTCATCTTTTTAATAACACTCCACTTCACTCCACTTTTTTCATATAAATACACGTATTTGTCATTCGACTTTTTTAATTTTATATAATTTTATTAAGTTGATTTGTTTTAAGTCATCGTAGTATTTTATTTTATATAATATCTTTAAAATGGTTGCTAATCCTTCCCTTGTCCTTAATAAAATTGACGATATTAGTTTCGAAACTTATGAAGCTCCAGAAATTACAGAATCAACAGATGTAATCGTTGAAGTTAAAAAAACAGGTATTTGTGGTTCTGATATTCATTATTATGCCCATGGTAAAATTGGACATTTTGTCTTAACTAAACCAATGGTTTTAGGTCATGAATCTTCCGGTATAGTTACTCAAGTAGGTAAAGGTGTAACTTCCCTCAAAGTTGGTGATAAAGTTGCCATTGAACCTGGTATTCCATCAAGATTTAGTGATGCTTATAAATCTGGTCATTATAACTTATGTCCTCACATGAGTTTTGCTGCCACTCCAAATTCAACTGAAGGTGAACCAAATCCTCCAGGTACCTTATGTAAATATTTTAAATCTCCAGAAGATTTCTTAGTTAAATTACCAGATCACGTTTCATTAGAATTAGGTGCAATGGTAGAACCATTAACTGTTGGTGTTCATGCTTCTAGATTAGGTTCCGTTAAATTTGGTGATATCGTAGCTGTTTTCGGTGCTGGTCCAGTTGGTCTTTTAACTGCTGCTGTTGCTAAGTCTTTCGGTGCTGCTGCCGTTATTGTCATTGATATTTTCGACAACAAATTACAAATGGCTAAAGATATTGGTGCTGCTACTCATACTTTCAACTCAAAGACTGGGGGTGATTACAAGGCTTTGATTGCTGCTTTCGATGGACAAGAACCAAATGTTGTTTTGGAATGTACTGGTGCTGAACCATGTATTAATACTGGTGTTAATATCTTGGCTCAAGGAGGTAGATTTGTTCAAGTTGGTAATGCTCCTGGTCCAGTTAAATTTCCAATTACAGAATTTGCTACTAAAGAATTAACCTTATTTGGATCTTTCAGATATGGTTATGGTGATTATAAAACTGCTGTATCCATCTTAGATGCAAACTATAAAAACGGTAAAGATAAAGCTCCAATTGATTTTGAAGCTTTAATCACTCACAGATTTGATTTCAAAGATGCCATTAAAGCTTATGATTTGGTAAGAGCAGGTAGTGGTGCTGTTAAATGTATTATTTCTGGTCCAGAATAATCTCAAAATACCAATTTCCTTTATATATAACATATCATTATTTACATAATCTTATAGACTTAAAAAACATCATTTAATATCGAACTTGATTTTTCGTAGTTGACATAAATGGTTGCAAATTTCCTTAATTAAAACAGAAATCTGAAAATTTATACCATACATTGTACCAAAATCCAGTCTTTCTAGGATGATTCTCTTCATATTCTATATCTAACAATTCTTCTTCATCTATTTCTTTCTTTCCAGAAGTGATATCTGCTTCTAAACCACTTCTATATTTGGTTTTCTTAAATATTTTCCAGAATATGAATAAGAAAACAAATAATACAGGAGCAAAATAAGATGTGAATAAGTTAGCCACAGTGAATTGACCTGGGAAGAATATCCAAAAACCATTACATAATAATACCATAACATTGATAAAAAATCCAAAATAGGTAAATGGTGTTAACCATTTTGCTACT
The DNA here is from genome assembly GCF_036850825.1 of Scheffersomyces amazonensis. Classification (NCBI taxonomy): domain Eukaryota; kingdom Fungi; phylum Ascomycota; class Pichiomycetes; order Serinales; family Debaryomycetaceae; genus Scheffersomyces; species Scheffersomyces amazonensis. The sequence goes on along the minus strand of NW_027042746.1, from coordinate 74,913 downwards.
TTGAAATATGGATAAGAATCACTATTTATATCTACCCCTTGTGCCTTTAATGCAATTCTAAATTTAAAATAAGTGATCCACATACAGATATAAGTACACAATATTCCAGTAGTTGATAAATTTACAAACCAATTGAATACATTGGCTGTAGAATTTGATATACTTAAATAAGCAAAACATGAAATAAGTGATGTGAATACCACACAATAGATGGGAGCACCATTCTTTAAACATTTACAAAAGAATCTAGGTAAGTAACCTGCTAAACCAGCACTATAAGCCGTTCTTGTAGCACCATAGAAGAAAGCATTCCCACAAGAGAATCCAGATGACATGATCAACGCATTAACTAAAGAATCAAGACCGTGTACTCCAACATTTCTTATTCCAATTACCCATGGTGATGCGGCAGCACCTGCTTGACCTTTTTTAATTGCATCTTCTAAACCTGGATTAGTTGATGAACATAATGTGTTCATGAAGAAGATTCCACCAAAATAAAATAAATAGATACGAATATAAGCATTTTTACTAGCTAGAGCAATATTCTTTCTTGGGTTCCTTATTTCACCTGATACCATGGCCAACAAATCAGGTCCACCACAAGCTAAAGCTGCAAAAATAAATACATTCCACCAACCTAAAAAGTTTCCCAATGAACCTTCTTTCAAATATGGTCTGAATAAACCTCCTTCTTTCCAATTTTGAAATCCATAAGCATCATGTTTTGGATTACCTCCACACATAGAGATTAATCCGAATAACATCAACCCCACAATAAGTAAGACTTTAAGCATTGCACTAAAGAATTCAATTTCACCATACCAGTTAACCCCATAAATATTAAAGAAGAAATAACAAACCAAACATATCGTAATAAAAACACCTGAGTTTACATCTGTCCAGAACTTGATAACTAAAGCTACAGAGACAGCTTCCAAACAAACGAACATACATGAAGTATATAAATATATCAATGTTGTAGCGAACCCTAACGCTGGGTCTACAAATCTAGCTGCAAAATGTAAAAAACTACCCTTAATTGGTAGATAAGAACACATTTCACCTGTACATTGCATCAATACCCAAATCATAAATACAGCATAAATGACGAATCCAAGGAATAATGATAATGATCCTGAAGTCATGAGTGGAGAGGAAACCCCTACAAATAGACCCACACCAATAGACTGACCGATAATCATTAAAGATATATGTCTTGTTTCTAATTTTCTCTTAGTTTCACCATATTTTGAGTAGTCGACATTAGTATGAAAATCTGCTGGCTCTTCAATCGAGTAAGAAGTACCCACCGACTCAATATCTATACCTGTTTTAATTTCTTTAGTTTCTAACATTTTAATTAGACATTTTGTGAAAATTTTACATTTACAATCTTCAAAATAGCAATAATGCTATCTTATATACGGCTGACTTCTTACGATAACCATATGTATCACTAATCTGTAATCATTATATTTATCCAATAATAAATACTTGCCTAGCATTCAAAAGACTATACATTTTTAACATGGAATCTTATTCTAAATAGGGATAATTCCGCTACAAACCATTCAGCCCCCGATATGAAATTTAAGTTTTTCTAATCTTAATTTTTTTTGCAGTTAGTTTGAAACGACCGAGTGGAGACAATATGATATACAATACAAAAATCCAACTCTATTTTTCTATAATTAGTCACATCCGCTAAAACAAAGACGATAATAAAGGAAATAAAAATTTAACTTAACAGCTGATAAGGCAATTAGTTAAATTATCATGTCATATTCTTAATACCGATAATTGTATCTATGCCCAGAAATAAAAGGGCCACAAAAAGAGCAATTATATTGTAAAGTGAGATATAAGCGTCGGGTATTGAAATAAATCCTTTAATTGATTGCCGCTATTTCAGATATTCTTGGGTTATGTTACTGTAATAGTCTTGAACCGCTTAGATAGAGTTGACTTCTTAAAATTAGTTATTATTGCAAAAGGTCAAAGTCCGTGGTGAATCACGTGCTGCAAACTGTAACTCTGATAAATTATTGGCTAGTAATTGACATTGATTTCCCTCTTTTGGTAGAATATCATAACCCACACAATGTAACCTTTGCTTCTATGATCTTCCTATTGTAATGATCATCTGAAAGATGAATTCCGCAACTCATTTATCATTATATATACTTAATATTAATTATACATAGTTAAGAAACTCTCGGCCTGCACATAGACCTTCACCAAAAATTTTTCAGAAGTTTGCGTCAATAAAAAACTTCAATATGAAGTAAGTGTACTATAGAACTAAGAGGACCAACTATCCCTACAATAATAATATAACAACATAATGTCTTTAACATCAAAGGAAGCATTCGCCAAGCTTCCCCAAAAGCTCCACAACTTCTTTATAAAATTTCCTCCAAGACCTTTTGTGGAATATAGTAATAAATCAACCATAACAACTGATCCAAAACTAAATCCATTCTTACCTAATAAAAATCCTGAAAGTGGTAGATGGCATGGAGCTAAAATCTCATTAAGAAGATCATCTGATTTATATAAAATGGCCAGAAAGTTTGGTATTCAAGATTTATTACCACCATTACCAAAGAAATTCTATGAAGAGAAATATAATAATAAGAACTGGATGAGAGGTGTATTACAACAAAAGAAACATAAATGGGAAAGAGAATTACCACAGAAATTGGAAGCCAGAAAGGAAGCTCTTGCCAATATGGATGAAATCATTGTTAAAGCCAGACCATCTTATAAGAAACAAATTGAAAAGAGAGAAGCTCGTAAAAAGAACTGGTTTTGAATTAATTAAATTAATCATGATTCATCATTCTGCATTTTTACCTACTCTGTAAATAGATTCACCATATTCTTGTGTATTAGTTTAATGATATAATCATTATAATATTATATATTTATACATATCTGTAGATTAAACATTCTTTAATAATTCTAAAAGTTTGTTATAACATGCTAATCAAAAGACAATTTCTATAATACAAAGAGACCAGGGACCAGTATCTCCATCCATAAACATTTAAAATGGTCTGGGTCTTCCTCCTCTTGATCCACCCCTTGGACCACCCCTTGATGGTCTACCACCTCTACCAGCTGGACCTCCACCTCTTGATGTTTGAGGATCTCTTGCACCAGGACCAGCACCTTGACCTTTAATTTTAACGACACTTTTAGCTAGAATTGCCTCAATATTAATTTCATCTGGTAATATTATTTGTCTGATTTGATTTCCTCTTATATTCATATATTCTAATAATTGAGGATCTTGATAAGGTTGAATTAATTTAATATTCTTTAATGATAAATTCATCAGAGGCGTACATGATAATAATTGACCACTTATAGAGTTCCCATTTTTAAGTTCTACTGTTACAGGCAGACTAGTAGAACTAGGTAAATTCATTAAAAATCGAACTAACTTCATATTGATCTACAAATGTGATTAGTCTTACAGATAACTCGTTGAAAACCAGTTATTTTTGGTTTAATAGTAAGTACTTTTTCTCTCTTGGCTTTGGTGATGGAGTGTGCGTACAAAATTTGGGGATTATGTGAGATTTTTCATATTACGTATGCACTTCCCAATCATATACATAATTAACTAAACATCCAGACCAATGCCTAACCAATCTCTGACGTTGGCTGAGAGTATCAAGAATATTCCTCCTGTTACCAGGTTCTTTACAATTACTACTGTTATAGTATGTTTTGCCAATTCATTAAAAATTATTCAACCTCAAGATTTAATATGTTATTTACCATTATTATTAGATAAATTATATCAAGTTAATTTTATAGTTCATAAAGGTAATTATTATCAAATAGTTACTTCGATTATTTGGTTATTATTTCAAAGTTATAGGTTTTTTACTGCCTTTTTATTACCTTATGGATTGTTTGTTGATCAACCATTCCAAGCAATTCTTGATATTTATTTCTTTTATACATTTGCTAATCATTTAGAAAGTCATCAAGGTAAATTTAGAAGAAATTTCCCGGATTGTCTTTGGTTTACTTTATTGGCTGGTACATGTATAGTATTAACTACTTTATTTTATAATGCATTTATTGATCCTAATCATTTTCCAATTCATCATCAAATGATGTTAAGTTGTGTGACATATATTTGGTCAAGATCTCTGAAAAATTCAGTAATTAATTTCTTAGGTTTAATTCCAATTAAAGCATATTATTTACCATTATTTAATTTATTTTTTAAATTAATAGTTAGTGGTTATCCTTCATTTTTAGATACTTCAATTGGAATATTTGGAGGTTATATTTATCAATGTATTCAATCAGATACTTTACCAATTTATAATTTATTTCCTGGTGCATATGGATTTAATTCTAATTCAAATAATCCTGGTAGAAGAGTTGGAACTATTCATTTACTTAATACTGAAGGTAGTTCAGCTGATTTTATTGAAGATTCTATCTTTGATAAAGGTTATTTAAAGGCTCCAATTTGGTTATATAATTTATTAAATTATCCTACCAATAATTCCAAGCGTACTACAGCATTTTTAGAGATTGGAACTCGTCCTAATAATAATAATAATTCTAGAGGAATTCCTGTTGGTGGTGGAGGAGGTGCAACTAGTACAGGAGTTAATGGACATAATTCTAATGCTACGAGACGAATTAATCTGTTAGAAGATTCGCCTCCAGCTCCAACCTATACATCATGGTTTGGAGCAGAACATGCTTTCCAAGGTAAAGGTCACAGATTAGGAGATTAAATATATATACCTATATATATATATATGTATATCAAACTTACATAAACACATACATATATATAAATTCATATACTAAATATATAAACATTAACGTCAAAAAAGTAAACATAAAATATACTTTAGCCGGTGTTTCATAATGTAACACTGTGACATTTGAGGTACAAAAATTAGTTGACATCATAGAGGGGGGAAAAAGCCGATGGCTTATACCGAAAAGCGAAAACCGAAAATATTCGATAACAAATAATAAAATAAAATAAATATCTCTAGTTAATTCGGCAATTAAATAGTTTAAATTATTCAATTGATATGTCTGACTCGGTGAATGGGCCAGTAGATTCAAATATTAAACAATCTCCTCGGATTTTACCAATTTATCCTGAAAATCCTAATGATTTTTCTCGAACTTCTAGTGTAACTCATATCCCTAAAATTAAAACTAGTGGAATTATTCTGGGACCAGCTCTGGGTAATGGACTGGGGATTGGATTTCCTGGAGGTAATGGTTTACCAATTAGTGGAGGTGGAATTAAACAACGAAAGAAATCTCGACCCCATTTAAAGAGGAATTCTACTATTAGTGGTAGTCATCAAAATTTTATTTATTCAGTTGATGATGATGTTAATGAAGATGTTGATGATAATAAAGATGAAGAAATTGAAGTAACTAATGATAGAGATTATTTGGAAGGTTATAATGATGCATTAAAGGCATTACATCAAAGAAGATCTAAATTAATAATTCGATCATCAGATGATTTAAATAAAGTTAAACAAATTGAATCTCATATAACAAAAGATTTAATAGATGCTGAAGAAAATATGAAACTTTTGGATAATTTTAGAGATAATGATAATATTGCTGATAATACTATTGAATCAGAAGAAGATTTAGAAGTAAGTTTTCATGAAGATAATGAATCTATTCGTACATCATCTTCATCAAATACAATAGAATCATTAAATTTAAAGGATAGACAAGCTGCTATTAATAAAACTCATCCTTTTGGTATTAAAATTTGGAAACCTTCTTTATATAAAAAGCAAAGATCGGTGGCTGCCAGAGCTGAAGAAGATATTCATGATTTTGATCCTACAAAACCTAAAAGAATCTTTTGGGGAGTTACCCTAACAAATTTACTTTGGTCTTTATTTATTGGTATACCATTATTTATTCTTTGCATTTCTGGAGGTTGTATAGTATTTATATCATCAGGATTTGGAATTCATCGAGCTCTGAGACCTTATGTTCGATTATTATTTAAATTGGGTAAATATTGGTTATACCCATTTGGTAAATTTGTACTTTTAAATAAAGATGAAAATTATTTAAATGAAGATGAACAATATGGAAGAACTTTAAAAGAATTTCAAAGATGGAGATTACAAGAAGAAGGTCGATTATTCTTTGCTCCACCTAGAAGAAATACTCAAAGTGCAGAATCAAGACCTTTATTAAAAGATCATAAGGGTAGACCACTTGGAGATGCATATTCTTCATTAGGTGGAGAAGATCAAAATAGTCAAACTCATAATGAATCTATAGTAGATAATGATGAACAAGATCTTGAACAAGATCAAGACCAAGATCAAGACCAAGATATTAAGATGCGTCTTTTTGGTAGAGGAAGCTGGTCTTCTGGACGTTTAGCATTTTATCTTTTCTTTCATGTTGTATTACAACCAATCTTATATATAATTGGATTTTTTTGTTGGCTTATAGTTTTTACAATTCCAATGGCTAATATTACTAATACTATATGTTATCATTTAAGACGTCATCCATTAGCGTTAGATTTTGAAATTGAAAAGGAATATTATAAAAGACATCAAAAAAAGAAAAAGAATCAAATGATTATTTTATGTACTTATAGATGTTGTGGATCTCATTATTATAAGTATACAATTGATGGTACTAATATTTTCTTTATAAATTTATTAGCAGCAGTTATATTTGTTATATTTGATTTTTATGTATTTAAAGAACAATTAGAATGGGATTCATGGTTTACTGATTCAACATTTATATTTTGTGCATGTCTTTTTTCAATTATTCCATTAGCTTATTTTATTGGTCAAGCTGTAGCATCTATTTCTGCTCAATCATCTATGGGAGTTGGTGCAGTTATAAATGCCTTTTTTTCAACAATTGTTGAAATCTTTTTATATTGTGTTGCATTAAATCAAGGTAAAGGTAAATTAGTTGAAGGATCAATGATTGGTTCAATTTTAGGGGGAGTATTATTATTACCGGGTTTATCAATGTGTGGTGGTGCATTAGTTCGGAAAACTCAAAAATATAATCCAAAATCAGCTGGAGTATCATCAACAATGTTTTTATTTGCTATGGTAGTAATGTTTGCTCCTTCATTATTTTATCAAATTTATGGTCCTTATCAAATTAGATGTAAAAAATGTGAATTTAATCTTTTTGAAGATGATTGTACAAAATGTCGATTTGTTCAACCTTCACTTGAATTAGATGTATTATATTATAAAATAATTCAACCATTTTCTTTAATTGTAGCTGGTTCTTTATTTGCTACTTATATTTGTGGATTGTATTTTACATTAAAGACTCATGCTTCATTAATTTGGGCAACTCATGAACCAACAAATCTTAAAAAGGATGAACTGTCCTATAGATCTCCAAGTGTATCAAGTTTTGCAACTCCACAACAAATTCCTGCTGGTTCAAGTAAAGTTCCTCAACGTCTTAGTAGTTTACCACCTTCAGCTTTAAAATCACTTGCTTCACCATTAATTCATAGAAAACTGGTGGATGATACTCCTATAAAAGTGGTTGAAGAAAATGAACATGAAGGTGGAGGTCATGATGCGCCAAATTGGTCAACCACAAAATCAGCTATAATCTTATTAGGTGCTACATTATTATATGCAATTATTGCTGAAATTTTAGTGGATACTGTAGATGCAGTATTGGCTGATTATCCAATTGATCCAAAATTTTTAGGATTAACAGTTTTTGCATTAGTTCCAAATACTACTGAATTTTTAAATGCTATTTCATTTGCAGTTGGTGGTAATGTGGCATTATCTATGGAGATTGGTAGTGCATATGCATTACAAGTAGTATTAATTCAAATACCTTCTTTGGTATTTTATTCTATTTCTATGGGATTTATTAATGTTGAACAAATGTTTTCCCTAGTATTTCCAAGATGGGATATCATTGCAACTTTAATTTCTATATATTTGTTTACATACATTTATGCTGAAGGTAGATCTAATTATTTCAAAGGATTTATCTTAATCATTATGTATGCGGTAGTTATGATTGGGTTTTGGTTTAATGATAAAATTGAATCATTGAATGATGGTTATACTGGATCTCGCGATTCATATATTTAGTTACTTTATGCTTACTATATATATATATATATATAAATGAATAAATGAATTCATTGTACCAAATATATTCTTGACTCATAAGGCATTAATTGTGTCTCACTTAATTCTTTGCTTTGATTACTAAGAATTAAAGTTAGTGTCTTGTCTGGAAGTAAATTAACAAAGTTTACTGATTTAGCAGTGAAGTTTATAACCACATAAGCTTTGTTTCCTCTTTCGTCAATTTTAAGAAATGTAAAAATGTTCTCATTTTCCCAGTCTAAGATTTCTAATCTTCCATAAACAAATAGTTCTTTATACTGTTTTCTTAACCGGATAGCTTGTTTCCAGAAACTAAGCATTGATGTTGGGTCATGGAGTTGTGATTCGACATTGATTTGTTCATAGTTATCATGAACTCGAGTCCAAGGTGTACCACTAGTGAACCCTCCTTGACTTGAAGAATTCCATTGAATTGGAGATCTGGCATTATCTCTAGCCATTAAATTAATAACATCCATTAACTTTTCATTGTCTCCCGTTTTAGATCCATTCTCCCGGAAATAATTGACAGTATTAATATCCTGATACTCTTTTATATCCCAACTTCGAGGAAGATTAATCATTCCAATCTCTTGACCTTGATAAATAAATTCAGTCCCAGTTAATGCCACTTGTAAAGTTGCTAAAGCTTTACCTGATTGAACTCTGAATTCAGGTGAATCATTACCAAATCGAGAAATTGATCTGGGTTGATCATGATTCTCAATAAATATTGTAGACCAAGCATCAGTACCTTCTGAAAAGGAACTTTGAGTATGAAAGGCTCTTTTAAAATCAATCAAATCATACCCTTTATAACGAAACCTATCTCGTGAATCAACTCCTACTTCAACAACATCAAATAAAAACATCATATTCATTTCTTTAGCTTCTTCACTAACATATTTTAAAGATTCTTCTCTTGTAGAATGTCCAACTTCTCCCACAGTTATAGCATTAAATGGTTCTATAAATCTTTCATATATTTCCTTATGAAATTCATGAATCCTAGGTCCATGTTGATGATAAAGTTTACATGGCTGAAAGTCTTTATCAGGGAAAATAATCGGTACATCCTTAAAGGATTGAACTTTTGAATACATACCAGCTGTATCAATTCTAAATCCATCAATTCCCTTTTGAAGCCAAAATAAAATGGCTGATTTATATATAGCTTCTCTTGCCAATTTGTTTTCCCAATTTAAATCAGGTTGAGATTCAGCAAATAAATGTAAATAATATTCATCAGTTAATTGATCATATGTCCAAGCAGAACCCGAGAAATAAGAACCCCAATTATTAGGAGGTTGACGATTACCATTTTCATCATATCTTGGAGGTTTCCAAATATACCAATCTCTTTTTGGATTAGTCTTTGATGATCTAGATTCTTTAAACCATTCATGTTGATTAGATGTATGATTTATAACCAAATCTAATATAATCTTTAACCCTCTCTTATGAGACTCATTTATGAGATCTTCCATATCATTCAAAGTCCCATATTTTTCATAGATCTTTTCATAGTCACTAATATCATATCCCATATCATCTTGAGGTGAATCATACATAGGACTTATCCAAATGACATCAATACCTAATTCTTTTAAATAATCTAATGTATCAACAATACCCCGTATATCTCCTACTCCATCTCCGTTAGAATCCTTATATGAAGCAGGCCATATTTGATATACTATAGATTCTTTCCACCATTGGTGCTTCACCGTTTGGTGACTCACCGTTTGGTGACTCACCGTTCGGTGATTCACTGATTGGTGATTCACTGATTGGTGATTCACCATTTTTCGTTAGCGATTAAAGGTTAATAAACTTTAGTGAAATTTTTCACCTATTTTATAGTGCGAAATGTGGGGGATGTTTTTCGGAACATCTCTGCAATTCCCGCAATAATACGGAGATATTATGTTATTATTAGACCATAAAATATTCTGGAGTTATAAATTGAGACCAAAATACGGATTATTTATTTCAATTTGCATGAGGGGTACAGTATAAGAATAGAAAAGTAAAGTTACAGTAAAAAAACAATGTCTGCAAGATTAAATAAATTTATTTTATTTGGAGATTCAGTTACTCAAATGAGTAATGACCAAGAAGTTGGATTTGGTTTACATCCAGCATTGCAAAACTTATATGCTAGAAAAGTAGATATTATTAATAGAGGTTATAATGGTTATAGTAGTGATCATGCCAAAGTAATTCTTCCAAAGATTTTAGAAGCAGAATTGAATGAATCCAAGAATAATGTTAAATTAATTACAATTTTCTTTGGAACAAATGATGTCTCACAATCAGATGATAAACTCGCTGAAGTTCAAGCTGTTCCACTTGATAGATATAAAGAGAATTTGGATTATATGATCAAATTAAGTTTAAAGTCAAATATTAAACCAATTGTTATAACTCCTGGTTTCCATGATGCAAAGTTAGCCAGAGAATTATACAAATTATATAATCGTAAGGTAACTGTTGATAATACTGATAACTTAAGACAACAATTATATGCTGCAGCCGCTGTGGAAGTTGCTAAAAGAAATAATGTGGCTTATGTGAATGTGTTTGAAGAATTCCTTAAAGATTCTAAATTTCCCTTAGATAAATTACATGCTTCTCATAGTGATACACCTGATGAAGATTATATAAGTGTACACGAATATATCAGAGATGGTATTCACTTCACTGCTAAAGCATATAAGATTCTTTTTGCTGCCGTAGTAAAGGCCATAAATGAAAATTATCCAGAGCTCAATGCCGAATCATTGCCTCAACAATTTACTGATTGGATAGATCTTGATCCTAAGAATGTTAATTCAGTCCTCGGTTAGATTATTCTATATAGTATTTACTATTATAAATGATCAAATTTTTGTTCTTGTCATTACTAGATTTGTAAGCTCAATAAATCAATATATTTAATAAGAAACGAAGTATAAAAAACTAACTAGATTTAAAATGATTCCTTTTCATTGCCAGCAATTTCAGATCCTTCTAAACTTTGTGCCTCCAGTTCCTTATCACTCTTTGCTCTTCTTTCATCTCTAAGACTCAAATATTGAGTCAAGAAAGTCAATACTAATCCTAGCGCAGCCAACACGGCAGTATAAGTAAATCCAATAAAATACTCGGGGGCTGTATTAGTGTTCCAAACAAGAATTGGAACCCAAGCTCCAGTAACATAAGCAAGTGTATTTGTACAAACAACAACAAAATTTCTTTTCATATCATTATGTAATAGTAATCTATTCATCCAAGAAACAATACCAGGTTGACCATAGGCTGTTGGGAATCCAATAAGGAAATAAGAAAGCCAATGAAGACCGATTGGAATATCCCAGACTGCCAAACATATACACCCAAATGTCACAAATATAAAATACAGACTTACAATGTAAACGTTAGTCTTACCCCCCAAGAAATCATTTAAGTAGAATATGATAAGTGTTATAATTACACCAACAGCATAAACCACTGATGGCCAAGTATTATAAGCGTATGATGATTTCTGCAATGTAACTTTTAACCATAATTGGAAAGTAGGATTACCGAAAGCAGCACAGGTATTGTTATAAGCAAGGAATAATAATGGGAAGACATAAATATGCCAAGTATTAAAGAATTCCTTGACTATTTTCCAACTGTATGGAACTCTGGTATTTAATTGGGCTTTTGCTTTCTTTCTTCTTTCTAACCCTACCAATTTATCTTCGAGAGTGAAATACCATACATCAGTAGTTGAAGGAGTATTAGGATTAGCAAAAAACGTATATATACCGATGGGGAAACTGATTATTGCATCAAATATAAACATCCATTTGAAAGGTTCTATACTTGAATGCTTGAACCTTGTAAGAATAGCCTGTTGAAGGGGACCAGATATAATACCCGAAACAACCCCAGAAATAGCAATATAAGCAGATCTTTTAGAAATTTCTGCAGTGCTATAATTGGAACCAACTAAGTATTCAAACCCAGGGAAAAATGCCAGCTCAAATAAAGCAACAAAGAAACGTAAGACATAAACACTTCTAATTTCTCCTCTGCCTGGTGTAATCATAAGTAAAGTTAAAATGGCCCAAATAATTTCTAAAGTACCTAAGTAATATCTTGCTTTTAATCTATGTAAAATTAAATTTGAAGGAATTTGACCAACGATATAACCGACAGTGAAAGCAGTAGTAACATAATTATATTGGTTATTGTACATACCATAGTATTCTTGCATACCATTAACATAAGCAGTAGTAACATTAGATTGATTTAAATTCTTAATAAAATAACCTAAACAAGCTGAAGACAAGAAAAAGAAATCTAATTTTAATAAATACTTTTGTTCCTTAGGATGTTTACCTGTACCATCCCACAAGAACTTTCTCAACTTAAACCATTTCGAAGTTTCCCTGTAATGAATTTCTTCTGGAGTTAAGTTCAAAGACAAATCAATATAAGTGTAAGAATCACTAGAATCATCTGATCCGACAGGATTAACTTCTATATTGACATTTCCCAGCTTTTCATCCTCGTCATGTTCAATTGTTCCTCTGTGATATCTATCATCTTGAACAAGCGCTTCAGAAGCAACATAAGCCTTGGCAATTTTCTTAAATAATGACATTGCCTAGAATTTATTTTCTTTTTACTTACTCTTATTTCCACTTCTATAATAATAATTTTAAAATTAGTTAGTTTATAGAGTATTTATAATGACTCCTTTATAAATGTCAAAATTTTCACTTTTCATTTTTCACTTTTCACTTTGAAGCACTGTGGACGCCCCAAATGTAATTGCAGCATGATCTACGTTATTATTTGTTTCTGTCGAATCACAATCATACGAGTCATTGAGGTAAGCTGAAACAATAGGTACTTTCAGAGATTCCTTATTAGGTTTCTCCGTTGTTCAAAGTGTGGCAGCTCGGATAAGAATTAATGATTGCGAAAAAACATTTGCGCATTTTTATTTTTCAGCCGCAATTTCTTTTGCTCTAATTACTAATTTAAAGATAATTTAGACTGTAAGCAATTGCGTCCCTTACACATTGATTAATTATAATTGGGCAAGATAGTGATAGATGCTGTGGTTCTTGGAAATAAGTATTTTATTGTTTGCCTTTAACCTTAGGATGACTCAATATGCCAATTAAATGTGTATGCATAAATCTTTCATTTCAGTCATTCTCTTCGAAAATGCGAAATTAGTGAATAAGCGCAAAACTATGGAAGTTCTCCGGTATAGGTCTAAATAAAGCTTTGAGTGAGAAACTGGATTGAGAATTGTGGCTACAAAACCTAAAATCAATATAATCAAATTGGGCCTAATATTTAGGCTCGGACATGTGTATGATTAAAGCGCGGACAGATCGGCCTCGCCTTTTCCTATCTCTTACACACCTTCTCTTATCGCCTAAAAATATTTAAAGACAGAATATCAGTAAGTACAAAATATAATATAGCATTCCCCTTCTGGAACAAAGTTTATCAATTTGTGTATAATTCAATTAGATTGCGAATACAATCCATCCACCACTTTTGCATACCTAATTACAGTTCGGTGAATCGGATTTAATCATTTCCTTATTCCAAAAGGGAGATTCCAAAGGGAGGATCTAATCTTTTAATCTCGTTTATGTTAATAGTCAACTGTGGAATGATAATACTAACATCTTCCTACCATTTCAATATCCTCGATATTCACACTGGAGTACTCTAATAGCATATGTTGTTAAGTTGTTAAACTATATTCTAACAGTTTGTGTAACATTAAGCTAAGGCGTGGGTCTAGCCAGAGAAAATGCGGGGCAGCGCACAATACTTTGAGGAATACAATAACTCCCAATCATAATAGTAAATAGAGTATAATCTTACAAGTAAGCTTTTTAAGAGCAGGATATGCTTAATGTTGTCAAGTGACTCGCCCAATAATATAATTCAGAATGAACCAAGCGTGAATGTAACTCGTGAAGTTTCAGTATCCGTACCATTACTAGAATCAGGTGCTTCTCTAAGCAAAGCTGAGACAAATCGTCGAACACATTCAAAAAGAAGGAGATCAACAACATATGGATCTACATTCAAATTATTTAAGGCTTGTAACTTTTGTCGAAAACGAAAGATAAAATGTGCCGTTAAATCCAATACCAATATTTGTGAAAATTGTCGACTTCATGATAGAGAATGTGTATTTGATCATGTTATTGTCAATCAGAAACTTCCCAAAGATGTCCTGCCTAAACCAAAATCAGATTCATTTATATTACATTCTCCTTTCTTGGATGTGAGTCCCCAGGCCTTATCTGAAGCCTCTCCTAGTTCCCTACTGCTGGGTTCGAATGTTACAGAGACTTTAGAAACTTTATATCACAACTACATTGAACACTACACTCCCTTCTTAGATGAAGAAATCTTCAAATATGACTTGGATAAATTTTGTGAAAGTTGTATTTATATCGCTGCCAAATGCAATTTTGATAGTAATTCACTTCAGTATATTGATAGCAGTTTCCATTTAAATTTAATTAATTCAACGATTGCTTCTCCTGATTTTGAATGGAATGAAGTTTCTTTGGCTTGTTTCTTTTTGGTTCCCTTGAGAGTTCCCATTGGAAATTCCATTATATATAAAAGTTTACTTTCATTTAATCAAATTCTGTCATCTACTGAAAAGGATCAATTGTCAATTAACTTGATACTTGGTGCCATGATCACTGATGCTTATTATTCCATGTTCAATGGATCAAAATTACTTATAACAGACCCATTAGTTCCATTTAAAACATTAACATATCTATCTACCTTAAATCCGACATTATTTGTATATCATTTCTTGTTTATTGGTTATTACATCTATACTATGATGTGGTTAGTCAATGATGAGAAATTGTCCTTTACAGAACGTAAATTACGGTTTTTACAACTTGAATTTGATATTCTTCTATGGCCCGCCAAACTTCCTGGTGAATTATTAATAGTAAAAGACAAGCTTGGAGGCAGTACTGAAGCTTTTATACTTCATTTACTTCATAACACATTATTATGTTGTTATTATACTTATGCATTAAAGAGAAAAGATACTATAGGTAGAATGATTGCAATGTCTCCGGTTCCAGGGTTATATCATTTCATTTCAGGATTAGCTCAAAGTACCTTTAATGTAGCAAAACAATTGGATGGAATTTGGACACTATTATCTGATTGTGTAGTTAAAACTGCTAAATGTTTAATTGATTTAAATGATATAATGGAATTTGATCAATTCAAGGTTCCTTTGTCGTTATTTATCAAATTTCAAAACGTTCATGATTTGGTTTGGCAAGATGAAGTTCATGGTAGTGCTACAACCATTCTAAAAGGGTTTACATATTACGATGATGATGTTGATGGTGCTGTTGTATTTTGGGTATTCAGAGATATTAGAAGTTTAGCATTACAGTCCCAAATTGTAGATAAAAGTTAATGTTTTCTATTCTCCGTACATAATTAATATGTTAATAAATACAGCAGAAGATGAAAAATTGTAGAAATTGAATTACTTCTATGTTTCACTGTTATAGTTTTATAATAGATTGCAAAAGACATTAAACTACATAAGCGACTTTCTAGCATTACAATATAATCAAGAAGTTAGTAACTATGACTTAGATGCATTCCCCAAAACATATTCACATATTCAAATTCTGCAATACAATAGAGTAGAAGAAGTTCCCAAAATGAAATAAATTTGTTTCATAGAGGGGAATGAAATAGTGAATGTGTCTGATGCACAGGAGTTGATTGTTAGCAGCTCAAGTTGGGGTGCACGATGGAAACTTTATTTTCTGAAGGTGCAAAAGTTAACGAAACCGGACAAATATTATGAATTAGGTAATGCTCCCTGACAAGCAAAAAAATCTCCCCCACATTTCAAAAATAATTCAGATCCGATTCCGTTTTGACTTTCCTAGCAACCATATATAAATATTCATATTCCATGAAGCAATTTGTCTAATATTCCCCTCCAGTGAAGTGGTTAGAAAACACTGACTAAATTTGAAAATCATGACGCAACAGGCTGAAGGGTTTGAAGAATTGACCCTTAAGAATTGGAGTTATAGAGAATACAAAACTAATGATTGGAAATTACTGAGACCTGGTGCTTCTACTACGGAGATCCATGCTGATCTTTTGCATAATAAAGAAATTCCTGATCCATTTTTAGATCGAAATGAACGAGATGTTCAATGGGTTGGTGAGAAAGATTGGGAGTATAAGGCGATATTTTCAGTTTCTAATTCTGCCAAATCTAAGGTCAATCATGAGTTGATATTTGATGGTTTGGATACATTTGCAACAGTATATCTTAATGATAAAGAAATTTTACGGACTGATAATATGTTTCGTCAATATACTGTCGATGTCAAATCTGCATTGAAATTTGATAGTGATAATGAACTTAGAATATTTTTCAAAAGTGCCCTTTTTACTGCGAGAGCATTAGAACAAGAGCATGGAAAATTCAAATGTTTTAATGGTGAGACGAGTAGACTTCAAGTCAGAAAGGCTCAATATCATTTTGGTTGGGATTGGGGTCCTGTATTAATAACTTGTGGACCATACAAACCAGTTAAATTGGTTTCTTATGAAGCAAGGATTGTTGATGTGTATGTTCAAGCTGATGTAGACTTGGAAAAGAAAGCTGCCATAATCAATTCACAAGTAGAAATTAAACTTACAAATGCCGAGCAACTTCTGTTACAAGTTTTATCTCCATCTGGAGAATTAATTAAATCATTTTCTAGCACAGTGAATGCTACATCATTCTCTAATAAGTTCGTTATTGAAAATCCCGAACTATGGTACCCTTTCACACATGGTGATCAGCCATTATATGAATTCAAGTACACGTTGAATAATCAGGTTATTATCAAAAAGGTAGGATTAAGAAAGGTGGAGTTAGTCCAAGAAAACTTCAAGGAACAAGAAGGATCTAGTTTCTATTTTAAGGTAAATTCTGTTCCTGTTTATGTTGCTGGTTCTAATTGGATCCCTGCACACTCTTTACAAACATTATTGGTTGATCAAGATTACAAAGATCTCTTACAATTGGCAGTTGATGGTCATCAGAATATGATCCGTATATGGGGTGGTGGTTATTATGAGAATGATTTATTCTATGATTTATGTGATGAAAAGGGAATTTTGATTTGGCATGATTTTATGTTTGCTTGTGGTCAATATCCTGCTTATCCTGAATTTATTGACAATGTTACCGAAGAGATCAATTATCAGTTAAAAAGACTTAGAAATCACTGTAGTATTGCCTTGTATGCTGGAAATAATGAAGATTATCAAGTTGCCGAAGAATTTAATTTGGAATGGAATCCGGAAGACACTTCGGGAGATTATACAGCAACTACATTCCCAGCTAGAACTCTTTATGAAACGGTCTTTCCTAGAATCGTTCAAAAGTTCAGTCCTGAAATTCCTTATCATCCTGGATCTCCTTGGGGAGGTAAGGGAACTGCAGATCCAACTATAGGTGATCTCCATCAATGGAATGTATGGCATGGAAATCAGGAAAAATATCAGGATTGGTATAAACTAGGAGGAAGATTTATATCTGAATTTGGAATGGAAGCTTTACCCAATAGGAAAACATTTGAAGCTTGCATAACTGATCCTGATGAATTATATCCACAGAGTCAAACTGTTGATCATCATAACAAAGCAGATGGTTTTGAACGGCGTTTGGCTTTATATGTGATTGAAAACATTAAGGTACAAGGATTAGATTTTGATTCTTGGATCTATGCTACTCAATTAATGCAATCAGAGTGTCTTGGGTATGCTTATAGATGTTGGAGAAGAGAATGGAGAGGTGATGGAAAGAGATATACAGGAGGTGCTATTGTTTGGCAAATCAATGACTGTTGGCCAGTCACCTCTTGGGCCATTATTGATTACTATAAGAGACCCAAATTAGCATACTATTCGGTTAAAAGAGAAAGTAGACCAATCAGTCTTGGAATGTACAGAAATGAAGTTAAACATACACCAAAAGCAGCTCTACCAGTTGGACAATCTGGACAGCCACATGATTATTATCCAGTTGATTATTCTGTGGATGTTTGGGGTTCAAGTTCTAAAATTGAAGATGAATATGTGACCTTAGTAGTCGATATTTATGAAGTTGTTTCTGGTAAAAAGGTTGAATCATTTTCAAAAGAGACCGTCTTGAAAGGAAATTCTTCGACTGAGGTGGTTCTGAAACATCCTATTTCTAGTAAAATCCCACTTGTAGTTCACAGTAAATTTGTATCTAAAAAAGATGGAAGTGTTATTGCAAGTGCAGGAGACTGGCCGCAACCCATCAAATATCTTAAATTTCCCGATAGAGAGGTTAAATTTGCTGTATCTAATGGCTATATAACATTATCTGCAAATAAGCCCGTCAAGGGGGTTGAGATTATAGTTGAGAGAGATGTTTTCTTAGACGATAATGGATTTGATTTGTTTCCGGGTCAAGAAATTAAAGTCATAGCTAAAGACTTGACCACTGATGATAAAGTCAGTATTAGATATTATCATTAAATAGCTGCAAAAAATAATAAAAATTACGAAAATCAAAAATTATGAGAATATAGATAAAAATTATATATTGTTATTAATATTACCTATAAACCTGTGTTTATAATAAAATACATAAGAAATAAGTGTAGTAGTCTAGGACTATCCTTCAATTTATGGGTAGTCACTTTACAGGTTGTGCCCTCTATCATTTACGGACTGCGAAGTATGACTCAAAAAAAATAAAATATAAAAAATAAAAAAAATAAATAGAGTGAAAAATTAATCAAATCTGCTAACTTACCACTACGAAGTAGTGAATATCACATAACCTCACATGGGACGTAAAACATATACAATAGTGGTGAAGTTGGGTACTTCTTCATTGGTTGATGAGGTTACTCGAGAGCCAAGAATCGCCAACATGTCTCTTATTGTGGAAACCATTGCCAAATTAAGAAGACAAGGTCATAGAATAGTCATTGTATCATCAGGAGCTATTGCGTTTGGAATGAAAAGAATGGATTTAGAAAAGAAACCATCGAAACTTGCAGCAATTCAAGCGTTAGCATCTATTGGACAAGGTCGATTGATAGGATTATTTGATGATTTATTTCGACAATTAAATGAAAGAATAGCCCAAATCTTAATTACAAGAAATGATATTATGGATTTCACTCAATATAAGAATGCCAGAAATACTTTACTGGAATTACTTGATATGGGAGTTATTCCTATTGTTAATGAGAATGATACATTATCTGTTGCAGAAATTAAATTTGGTGATAATGATACTCTTTCAGCTATTACTGCTGGAATGATTCATGCAGATTATTTATTCTTAATGACTGATGTAGAATGTTTATATACCGATAATCCAAGAACCAATCCAAGTGCACGTCCAATATTAGTGGTTGATAAAATAGATGATTTAGAAGTGAAAACTAACGATCATGGAGCTGGTTCTCAAGTAGGTACAGGTGGGATGACAACAAAATTGATTGCTGCTGAGCTTGCAACTAATGCTGGAGTTACTACAATTATAACTTTATCGAGTCAACCATATTATATTTTAGATATAGTATCTCATATTCAAAATTCAGAAGAACTTCATCTTACAGTTGATCAACAAAGAGATTTAATGTCAGCCGATATTGCTAAGAAAACCATTCCATTACATACTAGATTTCTTGGATTATCAAGAGATGCACAAATAAGATCGGATAAAAAATTCTGGTTATTACATGGATTGAAAACTAAAGGAAATATTATAATAGATGAAGGATGTTATAGAGCACTTACTAGAAAGAATAGAGCAGGATTACTTCCAGCAGGTATAGTAGATGTTAATGGTATATTTCATGAAAGTGAATGTGTATCTATTCAAGTAATTCCTACCAAACAATCATCCATAACAGAAGCAGTTGAAGTAGGTCATTGTCGTGTTAATTACAGTTCTTCGGAAATTAAATTAATTAAGGGATTCCAGAGTAGTGAGATTGAATCTATCTTAGGCTATGCTGATAGTGAATATATTGCACATAGAGATAATATAGCATTCCCACCCAAAGTTTAGGTGTAATATATTTTTAGAAAGGGACTGCACATAGCACCCCACCATACATATGTACATAGATTAAATATTTCAGGGCCAATAATTCAGTCAGTGCCCTACAGACTTTACATAGAAATATCATTGTAGAATGAAAATAGAAATAGATAATGATAATGATTCTACGAAACTCGTGTATAGTGCAGAATTGATACTTGATAAAGATTCAGAAGATATTATAACATGTATAACATGTTATGAATCAAATATATATGTTGGAACATCATCAGGTAGAGTATTACATTATCATAGATTTGAAGATATACCAGGATATATGCTTATAGCTAATATTCAAGTTCATGAAGATTCTATAAATAAATTTGTTATAATTCCTGTGGTAAATAAAATATTAATATTATGTGGAACAATTGCAACATTTTATAATTTACCGGAACTTTCTCCCACTAATACAAGAAAACTTAAAGAAATTAATGATATACTGTTATTACAATATAGTTCAGAAAACAATAGAAGTAGTGATAAATTATTATTATTCACTTCTAGTAATGTAAGAATTGTTCAATATGAAGAAGAACAAGAACAAGTCAAATTATTAAAACAAATAAATTATGCCAATGCAGTTAAAGGTATTTCAACTACTTCTACTATGTCAACAAATTTTAGTAATTTGGTACTTGTAGCTAATAATAAAAACTATGATATACTTGATTTAAGATTAACTAGAAAAATCCCTTTATTTGAATATCGTACTGATATTGATACTCAAATTCAACCGAATATTATTCAATTCCGAGCTGAAGATAAGGGTCCTAATAATCAAGAATATTTATTAACTATAAATTCAGGTGATAGTACATCCTTAGCCATGTTTATAAATTCATTAGGTGATGTCACAAGAGGAACACTTACTTGGTCAGATTATCCTATAGGTGGATTGGCTATTGAATGGCCATACTTATTTGGGATATTCCCCGATAATAAATTAAAGATAAGTTCATTAGTATCCTTAGAAACTAAACAAGATATTGAGATTCAAGGTCTTGAACAAGAAACTACTCAAGAATTCGAAATGCAATTCCAATTCCGAATAGAAAGAACTTCTAAAATATCAATTGAAAATAGTTCTTTAATGGAGATACTACGAAGTAGATACTTTAAGGATAATACCAAGAGTTTATTAACAGAAACTATAGATCATAGTGGTAGTGTAATAATCTTAAGCCAGTCCAAAGTATGGTTGCTCTGTCCTGAAAATGAAATCTTGAGAATTTATGAAGCATGGCAATATGCTTTGACTAATGATACTGATACTGATACTGATACTCAATCATTCTTAGATGAAGCTTTATCTATAGTAGATCAATACAGTGGTCATATAAAGTCTTTCTTAATTCATATGATATTGTTATACTACTTAAAGGATAACAAAATTCAAGAAGCCACTAAATTCTTATATCTTACCATTGACAAGAAGTTAGTCGTTGATGCTCATCTTATAGTATATCTTTATGGATTCAATTATGATGATCTTGATTTCCCTCTACCCTTTGGGATTGAAAAGAATTTATCTAAGTTAACTATGTCGAAGAATGATGAATTTATTCTATTATATTTAAAAAGAGTATATCCATTACTTAATGATAGTCCTGCAATTCGTCGTACATATTGGAAACTCATAAATTCAGATGATGAAGTAATAGAATTTGTTAATGGTAAGGATAAACTTAATTGGAAAACCATGGATAATGAAAATGAAACCATTATACGAATTCTACAAGAAAAGAAACTCTTCAAGTCTTTAATCTTTGTATATCAATATCTATTGAAAACTGTTCCTTCAGAGGAATTGGCTATTAGATTATGTGATTTACTTTTACAATTGAAGGATGATATAGCTGACCACAATGAATTGGTATCAAATATATTAGATAATTTACCATTAATTTCATCGGAAACAAGTTATTCTTCATATTTATTTGAAGTGTTAAAGATCAATAAAGATAAAGGTCTTAGTTATATGAAGAGTAATAATAAATCTAAATTCAAAAGTGTACATAATGAGATTATGCAAGAGATATCATCTAAATATGGTGATGAACTCGATTTTTCTTTACTAAGAATTGAATTCTTAGAATCATCCTTAAGTGGTACTTCTAATCTGCTTCATGAATTATTTATAGAAGTTAAGAAATTAATAGTTTCTCCAACAATCTTTACTGAAACTAATAAGAATAATTTTGAAATCTTAGTTCAAACTTATCATATTGTTAATTCATTAAATGATTCAAAATGGCCAAAGATACCTTGGCCAGATTATTTATATATCCGATTAGGTACTAGTGGATGTGATGATTTTATTGGTCTATATCTAAAGCTATTAGAATTAGTTCAAATAACTGATGAATTCTCTTTAGATGATGAAATGTTACACGATGAGATATTTTCATATTTCAATGTATTGAACCCTTTGAAAGATCCCATAACTATATTACTTCAACACTATGATTTTTCATCTGCTGAAGCCTATGCAATTAATGGACAACTACCATCATCCAAAGCGGCGTACTATAGAGATTTTGTATCTAAACAACAACAATCTATTAATATTAATGTCAAGGATAACTTGAAGACTATACTTAATTACTATTTAGATCAGACTACAACCGATACCTTAAACAATTTTGCTGTGGCTCATTTCATTTCCAATTACGGATCATCATATTTCACTCCTAATGAGATTATGGAGAAACTTCCCGGAGATGTTCCTTTAATCCATTTAGTGGAATATATTGAAAATGTAATTATACAATTAAAGATTGGAAATAAGCAAAATATTCTTCAAAAATCATTAATAAGAGCCGATTCGGAATTAACGAAACAAATTTATAGACAGTTTCTGACTCAAGAAACACCATAATGAATATATATTTACAAGAATGGATTAAATCTATTTTGATCTTAATCTTAATCTAAAGGAAACCTAAAAGAACTAATAAGTAATCGAATACCATACCATACCAGAATATGAATCCAGTAGTAATATTAGAAGTAAAAGCTTTCCAACAACTCTTTTGATCATCAAGATCAACATCTCTAATTATATTATATAATCTCCATAATGCATAAGTTCCACTTATATAAAATCCTGGACCCATTGAATTCATTATTCCAGCAAAATAATAACAACCAGCTTGAGCATATGTTAATTTTCTCAAGATTGGTTTAGTATTTTCTCCCCAAGCTAATGCTGTTGATTTTATTCCCGCATGAATATCATATAATTTATCTTGATGAGCATATATAGTATCATAAGTTACACACCATATCCAATTAGAAATGAATAATGGTACTGCCACTAAAAGATTTAATGGGGCACCTACAGCTGGGAAACCTAATAAACAACCCCAAGAATAACAAATAGATAACCAAGCTTGAGGGTAATAAGTAAATCTTTTAAATAATGGATAAGTTGCAATAAAAGGTAATGATAAAGCCCCTAAATAAAAACATTCTGCTGGTAAAGATAATAATACTCCTAAACCAGCAAAACATTGAATTCCTAACCAACCTACTGCTTGAGGTACTTTAACTCTACCACTAGTAATGGGTCTTTCCATAGTACGTGCAACTTGATTATCTAAATTTCTATCTAAAATATCATTTATTGTACAACCTGCTCCTCTCATAATTATAGCTCCTACTGAAAATAATCCCATTGCTGAAAGGGTTGTAGTTAATGAAGCAGTAGTTGAATAAGCTGCCATAGTTATTCCCCATAAGGAAGGAATTAATAATAAAAGTGAACCAGCAGGTTTTTCTAATCTCATTAATTCAGCATAAGGTATCCATTTTTCAGGTAATTTAGTTAACCATTTAAGACCTGCTAATCTAGTTACTCTTGCAGTTTCCAAATCTTCCAGTGAGAATTGAGGTTTAGTGATATTGCTTAAAAGTATAGAAGTTGAAAAACTTCTACTTCTAATACTGTAACCAATACTTCTGGAACTTACTAACCTTACAGGAATATGTGGTATCCTCAACATTATTCAATTGTGTTAATGTAACAGACAATACGTAAGCACTGTCTTACATATTTTTTTAGCATTTTATCCAGTCGCGTATTGGTCGGTCTTAGGGAAGGCCAGACTAAGACTAGTTACGGATTAATATGAGTATGAGTATGAGTATGAGTACGAGTATGACTATTACTAAGTAGTCATTTGTAGATCTCCATCTTCAGACATAGATTCAATCATTTGTCCCGCATCTCTACCACTATCACGAAGTGACTTATGACCCATAATTAAATTCTGTAAATTAACCATTTCTTCTGATCCTACTGCATTAGTTTCCTTATATGTGAATACTTGTCTACACATAGGACAAAGACCCTTAGAAGTATTCTGTTCCAACCATTTAATAATACAATGAAGATGGAAATTATGACTACATCCAGCTCCGAGTACAATGGGACATTCATCTCCTGGATATCGACAATTAGGACATGTACCATCGAATGCTACACGACAAATCCCACATAGTTCATCAATATATTCGGATGATGACCCATTGTTATCAGACACGAGATTCCAATGCCATGTTGAGAACCCATGCCACTCAACTATCTTGACCTTCATGTTAATTGGTCGTTTCAGTGTAATAGTATAAATATCAACAAAGGGTTATATCCTCAGAAAAAATCTAACATAACAAACGGCTCTTTATACACAAATCTCTACATAACAAATGTGTAAATGTATAAAAATTCTAATTATATCTAAACTAACTATTCTAAATATTACTGCTTCTTATATACTAGACCTTTGAAGATATCAAAGGAATTCCCATCAGGTTGTAAATGTAATATCTCTCGCGAATTTTGATCTTCTGCTATGAGTAACCCATAATCATCAGTAATCCCCCTAATTATACAGGATCTAATATGACCATCTCCCTTGGCATCCAAACTTACTTGTTGATTAGTATGAAACCATCTTTTATAATAGAGAGGTAAGAATGGTCGAAGGCCAGAAGTTTTAAATACATTGTAAAATTGATCCATAGTAAACACCATTTTAGCTAAAAGCTTTTCAGGTTGATAAGGAGGTAATTCTGGTAATCCTCTAGCTACTCGGATAATATTTAATTTCTTTAATACTGAATTTAATGATGTAGTTGGTTCATCATTAGATACATTAACTCCACCTCCCCAAACTAAATTGAAATTACCATCAATATATTGAGAATTAACTAAAGCTCCTGATACTTTTGCATATTTCTCATCATCACCTTCTACCGTAGAACTTACAGTTTTTCCATCTTCAAGATTGTTAAAGAATTCGGGTTTAAGTATATATATATCATTAGGCCATTTTAATCTTACAGGAATATCTTCATATCCTGCTCCACTACCCCTTTCATAACTTCCATATCCTAGAATAGCTTCAATAAGGGCTAATACTAATAAATATTGTAATGTAACAATGTTGGTTGATGGTCCACCTTTAGATGGTACTTTAAATAAAATAGACAGGGCCATAACTCCCTTGGGATTCACCCATACATTACCTCCTCTACCTCTACCTGCAACTTGTTCGGTTGCAGTAATAATAAATCCATGAGGTAATTGGGATAAAAATTTTGGATTATGATCAAGTAAAGTACTAGTTGATGTTACAACTTCTCCATAACCAAGAACGGATCCAATTTCACAATTATTACCCTTACATAAAGCTTGTAGTTGACTGAAATATGAAGCCATATTGAAATAAGGAGTAGATTTAGAATCAGGTAAACCTCCATTATTAAATATTTTTATATGTTTGGGAGCTGAAGTATAGTCTTCACTTGATATAGTATCATCTGAAAGAAGATAATGATGCTCATCTTCATCTTCACCATGAAATACTAACGTATCATTATCATCTTCTAAAGTAGAATTATTGACCAAATCAACATTATTCTTTAGATTCTCGGCTAATTTATTAACCAATGATGTATCGAGATGGGATGATACATATATAGGAGTAAGATGAGGGATTTGTGCTTCCACATCTTCATTTACCTTTAAACCAAGCTTAGCCAAACAATTACGTAAGAAAACTTTTCTTTCATGATCGTGTTGTTTAAGAATTTCAATGGTCTTATTAAATTCTTCAGATTCAGGTTTTAGTAAATCAGGAGAATATTCAGGATGAATTCCACTTAATAAAACATCTCCACGACCAACTTTTTTATAGATAACAGCGACTTTTTCTTCATCTTCCAAATCAATTGGTTCCTCATATCTAGCAATCACTTCAACACCCCTATATTTAGAAGCATCAACAAATACACCACCTCCATTATAATATGCATATACCTTATCAGTAGTACCTTCAATACAAACTTTAGGAGCTCTTGCACCCGCATGAGATTTATAATCAAATCCCTTGAATGTACAGCCTCTAGCAATTCCCGGGAAAAATTGTAATTCTCTATCACCAGTAACTTCTAATAGTGGATGTCCTACTTCAAATTCTACTCTACCAGATGCAAAATATGCTCCAGCACAAAATCCTAAATACTTACCACCTTTCTTAACATATTGAGCTATCTTTCTAGTCCCTGCACCATTAAGCAGTCGACAATATGGTAAATCAGCTCCTCCAGGAATTACTAACATGGCAGTCTTATACATCCATGGATCATTAAGAAGTGAAGCCTCCCCTACTGATACTACAGCATAATGAGGAGATAATAAGTATCGAAGTGACTCTATACAGTGCTTAACACTTTCAGTCGTAGACCCAGGTCCTGAATATACTAGAACATTCATCTTACTTTAATTAAGTATATATATTTAATAGATAATAAGTTCGGAGAGTGAAAAATTTAAGTTGAGTAGTTGACTCAAAAAAATTCTGGAGACTCATTTTTTTTCTGGAGTTGACTCAACAAAAATATTTCAATTGAATCATCGTGACTTCCTAATTACTAAATTAGGTAAACAATAATGGCAGCGATTACAGAAGTAGGAAAAGTAATAACATTAGATCCTAAACCTGGATTTGTGGTTAAAACCAAAATTATAGAAGCCAAAGATTATGCATTACTTTCTAGAAAAGTGTTTATAAACATTTGTCAAGACTCTCAAGTACCGACACCTGAAATTGAATTTGATCCAGCAGTTGTATTTCCCTTGATTATAGATAATAAATGGGAGATTCCTCTAATAGTTTCTAATATTAAGAATGATAAAGATAAAAAGGGAGTTGCATCTATAGTTGTTGATTGTTGTATTAATCCAATTTGCTTCCGATGGTGTCAAGTGAGTGAAGACTTGAAAACTATATTAATCGAATGGTGTATAGAAGCGGTTGAAATGGCATATTCATATGTATTTGATCGAGAATATTCCAAACCCAAAATGTTAGCTAAAGGTGAGTTATCGAAAACTGAAATACAGGAATCAGAGATTAAAGATTCTGGACTTCAAAAGAGGCTCAAAGATATACAAGAGAATGAAATCTTAGGATTACTAGAAGAAACTAATGATATAGATATGGAAGAAGAGTTACCTGAACTAACAAATATCAAAGGAGAATTGAAAAATAAACCACTTATAGAAGAACTCAGTGATATGTCTATAGACTCACTTCCACCCAAACTTTCAAAACCAGAAATTACAACATCCAAACAAGATTTGAACCAACCCCAAAAAATTGATTTCACATTAGTCATTCGTAAAACCGAACCTACTCAAATAATTCAAATATCTAGCCCTCAGTTCAATGGTTCCGATTTAAGCTTACAATTATCACCAGAAACTCAAGAAATAATCCTTAAAAATTTGGATAGTTCATTATATTTCACTCGTGCTAACAATATCTACAACGACACAATATCTATTCCATTTGTCAAATCAAAACCACTCGATAACATAAATTCATTCTTCGTTCAATCAGAGCAGTCTCTCTATATATTTATATAGACATAGTTCAATCTACCTACCTAAATAGGCAATGCGCTTTGATCATATCGCGCTATTGCCCGCCCAATTAGGTAATCTTATTCCGCGCGTAACAACCGTTACCGTTCCGACTTTACATATATAAACGAATGAATATATATAATAGAGGTGGAAAATTATTGGTAACCCATATTAATTACCAGTATTATAATACCATAAATGATATAAAACACAACATGGACTCGGAAGAACAATTGTTAATAGGTGTGGTAGATTACGAAAACTATTCTAGTTTGAATGAAGCAACAGATGCTGAAGATCTTACTTCGGCCGAAGAGCTCAAATTTATTACTAAGGCTTCAATACCATTAGTTATTACATTCTTCTTACAATATTTGTTATCGGTGATATCAATCTATGCGGCAGGGAAATTAGGGGCTAAGGAATTGGCAGCTGTATCTCTTGCCGTATGTACATTTAATATAACGGGCCTCGCTATATATCAAGGTATGTCAACTAGTTTAGATTCATTTTGTTCACAAGCATATGGGTCAGGAAAATTACATCTAGTTGGAGTCTATTTCCAGCGATGTTCATTAATGATATTAGCAGTAACTGTATTCCCCTTATCATTGATCTGGTGGTTTTCAGGATCTATATTAGCTCATGTAATTGATGATAATGAATTAGTAGATATGATACAAACATTTTTAAGAATACTTATATTTGGAACTCCCGGTCTAGTATTATTTGAAACAGGAAAGAGGTTTTTACAAGCTCAACATATATTCAATGCTGGAACTTATGTTCTTGTGATAGTTGTTCCTATAAATTATTTATTAAATTGGATATTAGTTTGGCATCCAACATATGGACTTGGATATGTCGGTATTCCAATTGCCCTCGGAATCGTTTATTGGATTATTTCATTACTAATGTTATTATATGTGTTACTTATAGATGGAAAGAAATGTTGGGGTGGATTAGATTTTGAAAAAGCTATAAAGAACTGGATACCCATGTTAAGATTGGCTATTCCAGGAGTTATTATGGTAGAAGCAGAATATTTAGCATTTGAAGTTCTCACAATTCTTGCTGCATCATTTGGTACTTCCGCTATTGCTGCTCAAGCCATTGCATCTAATGTAGGTTCATTATCTTTCCAATTACCATTTGCAGTGGCTGTGGCTCTTAGTACAAGAATTGGACATTTTGTTGGTATGCAAAGTATTAGAGCTGCTCTGTTAGTTACCAAATTAACAATCATATTTGCAGGAATTATAGCTCTTACTAATTTCAGTCATGTATTCTTTGGTAGACATTATTTATCACGATTATTCACTGAGGATGAAGAAGTTATTAAAATTACGGTTCAAGTACTTCCCTTGGTAGCTCTTAACCAATTAGGCGATGCATTCAATGTGATTGGAGCAGGAGTCCTTAGAGGTCAAGGTAGACAAAGAATTGGATCAATACTTAATATGATATCATATTATGTTATTGCCCTTCCCTTATGTACAGTATTAGCATTCACATTTAAATTTGGTTTACAAGGGTTATGGTACGGATTAATATCGGGAGTAGCTTTCTTAGCGATTTCCGAATATGTAGTAATCTACAGAAGTGACTGGCCCCGAATCATTGTGGAATCAAAGGAGAGACATGATCATTAATTAACAAATGATTGCAAAAATTTATAGATAGTGGTGCGGACACTGGATGCAGGAGCGATGATATTGCATATAAATAAATTTTTTTTTTCACTTAATGATATACGATGAATACATAGTTAACAGTAGGTAGTTATAGTATAGAATAGTAATAGTAATAATAGACACGTTATGGCACCCAGAAAGAAATTCGATAAGAAGAATGCTACCACATTCAACATAGTGCATAGAGCACACGACGATGCATTGTTTTATGATGATGAAGCCTCTCCTCATGTGTTAGTACCAGCAGCTCAGAAAGGTGGAAAATCTCGTACTATTAAAGATATCGAACAAAAGCTTACTAAAGATGAACTTAATACTATAAGAGATAATGAAGGTCTTGCAGCCCAATATGGGATTCTTTATGATGACTCCAAATATGATTATATGCAACATTTAAAGCCAATAGGTGCATCGGAAGATGCAGTATTTATTGGAGCTAAAGAAGATCCACAACAGAAACCTAAACAGAATATAGAAGATTTATTTAAAGATCAACTACCTTCTCAACAGAAGAGAAAAGTTCAAGCCAATTTGAGTGAAAATATCCCTAGAGAATTACAAGGTTTTAATCCGAATTTAGATCCAAGATTAAGAGAAGTACTTGAAGCATTAGAAGATGAAGCATATATTGGAGATGAAGAAGAAGATGTAGATTTTGATGATTTATTAAAGTCTGGAGAAGTAGATGATGAGGAAGAAGGATTTTATGAAGATGATTATGATGAGTGGGACCTTGATAACTATGATGATGAGTATTATGAAGGAGAAGACTATAATGAGAATTATCTGGAAGAAGAAGCAGCAGACATGTATAATGATGGAGAAGCACCAGCAGATTTAGAAGGAGAGAAAATAACGGTAAGTAACCAATGGCATAATGATTTCATGAAATATAAGAACCAGACAAAAAATGATAAGAATGACTGGGATTCAGACGATGAATTTGAAGATGAAGAAGAAGAAGGAGATGCATTACCAGAATTACCTGAAATTCAAAAAAAGAAAGTTTCAGGTACCAAATTAAGAAAGAAGAAAGGTGCTATGACTGATACATCATCATTTTCTATGTCATCATCAGCATTGTTCAGAACTGAAGGTTTAACATTACTTGATGATCGTTATGAACAACTCAATAAGAAATTCGAAAAGGAAGATGAACAAGTAGAACAAGTAGGTGAGTTTGATATGAAGAAAGAAAGAGGAGATTTAGAAGATATGTTAGATGATTTCCTTGATAACTATGAACTTGAAAGTGGAGGTAGAAAGCTTGCGAAAAAGAATGAAGAGATTAAAAAGATTAAACAAGCTGCTGAGTCTGTTTCTAACAGTCGTAAGACACCTCGTAGTAAAGGATTTAATGCAGCATTTGCTAGACTAAATGTATAAATAGGTAGCTATATATTTATATATAATAAAATATAGTAAAGTAACAAAATATAGTGATATTATAAGTAGAAGTGATAGTAAAAGGTGTAAGTGATAGTGTAAGAGTCACGTGAGCGATAGAGAAAAAAATTTTTTTATTGAGGTATAGGGGACTTTGACTATATGGTAATACAAACTAGTAGATAAAACTTAAGGATCGATTTACCTTTGATTCAGGAGGTGATCTATTCCACTAGTGTAAAAATCCGGGATAGCCAAGATAAGGTTCATTTACCGAGTAGTTTTATTATTGCTTTTATCGTTTTACCTTGGCTATAGATCTATTAACAATACGAAGACTAGTAGTAGTAATAATATTAATAATAATAATAATAATAAGAAAATGTCGGTAAGTAATAATAATAATAATATTAATACTTCAATAGCCAGGGTGTATGCGGATGTATTGGCAAGTAAACCACAATCATTCTGGGATTATGATGATTTAAATATTAAATGGAATTCACAAGATAATTATGAAATAATTAAGAAATTAGGTAGAGGTAAATATTCAGAAGTTTTCTTAGGGATTGATTTAATAAAAGGTGATAAAGTTGTTATTAAAGTATTAAAACCAGTTAAAAGGAAAAAGATTAAAAGAGAAATATCTATATTAAAGAATTTAGTCGATGGACCAAATATCGTTAAATTATTTGATGTAGTTAGAGAACCACAACTGAAAACTCCAGGATTAATTTTTGAACATGTTAATAATGTTGATTTTAGAACATTATATCCAACATTTTCTGATTATGATATTAGATTTTATATGTATGAATTATTAAAAGCTCTTGATTATTCACATTCAATGGGAATTATGCATCGAGATGTTAAACCTCATAATGTTATGATAGATCATGAAAAGAAGATATTAAGATTAATAGATTGGGGATTAGCAGAATATTATCATCCAGGTACTGAATATAATGTAAGAGTTGCATCACGTTATTTTAAAGGTCCTGAATTATTAGTAGATTTTAGATTATATGATTATTCATTAGATTTATGGTCTTATGGTTGTATGTTAGCATCTATGGTATTTATAAAGGAACCATTTTTTCATGGGAAATCTAATACTGATCAATTAGTTCAAATAGTAAGAGTATTAGGTTCAAGCAATTTAAACAAATATCTTGAAAAATATAATTTAACTCTTAGTGAAGAATATGAAGATATTGGTTATTATAATAGAAGACCATGGGAAAGATTTATTAATGATAATAATCAACATCTTGTATCAAATGAATTTATTGATTTTATTGATAATTTATTAAGATATGATCATCAAGAGAGATTAACTGCTAAAGAAGCTATGGCTCATCCATATTTTGATCCAGTTAGACCAACTTAAATTAATTTAAATTAATTTGATTTAATTCAATTTATCTAACTGAACCATCCGTTTAATAATGCATATAGTTATCTAATTCTTCATAACTTCTTCATAACTTCTTCTACCCTGTACTTATACTTATGCCTTATAATATAAAGCTTTCACGACATATGTCTCCTCCTCCCCTCACCCCCATTTTTGGTTTACCGCGACATTCTAGAACACTCTTTCGAAATTTTTCAACCATTTGAAATATTACCTGTAATCATATCATATATTCATATAACAATTAAGTAACGATGACTAATACTAATCCTATAGTATATTTTGATATTACTGCGAATGGTGAACCAAAAGGTAGAGTTGTATTTGAATTATTTGGTGATGTTGTACCAAAAACTGTAGAAAATTTTAGAGCTTTATGTACTGGAGAGAAAGGTGAATCACCTAAATCAGGTAAACCACTTCATTATAAAGGATCAATTTTTCATCGTGTAATTAAAGGATTTATGTGTCAAGGAGGAGATTTTACTCATGGTACAGGAATTGGAGGAGAATCTATTTATGGTGAAAAATTTGAAGATGAAAATTTTAAATTACTTCATGATAAACCATTTTTATTATCTATGGCCAATGCTGGAGCTAATACTAATGGTTCACAATTTTTTATAACTACTGTTCCAACTCCTCATTTAAATGGTAAACATGTTGTATTTGGTAAAGTTATTCAAGGTAAATCAATTGTTAGAAAATTAGAAAGATCTGATAAAGGTGATAATGATAAACCAATTGAAGATTGGATTATAAGTGATTGTGGTGAATTACCTCATGATTATGTTCCTGAAGAAGCTGTTGTTGATGATGGATTTGGTGATATTTATGAAGAAGTTCTTGATGATAATGAGAGTTTTGATACAGATAATGCTCAAGAAGTTATTAAGGCTGTTACAACCATAAAGGATATAGGTACTAAACTTTTAAAACAAGGTAATTTACCAAAATCTTTAGAAAAATATACTAAAGCTTCTAATTTCTTAGAAGATTTTTATCCTGATGATTTACCAGCTGAAGAGATTAAAATTATTCAAAATTTAAAAGTTAGTTGTTTCCTTAATATTGCCTTAGTTGCCTTAAAATTAAATGAAGGTAAAAAAGTAGTTGAAGCATCTACTAATGCATTAGAAATTCCTGAAATTGAATCAAAATCTAAGGCTAAAGCATTATATAGAAAGGGTATGGGATATCTTTTACTTAAGGATGAAGGTTCAGCACAAGAAGCACTTGAAGCTGCCTTAGCTATTGAACCATCTGATGGTGCTATAGTTAAGGGACTTCAAGATGTTAAGCAAAGGGTTAAGGCTCGTAAGGAGAAGCAAAAGAAGGTATTATCTAAATTCTTTTCGTAGATAAAGCATATAGATATAATGTATGTGAAGATATGAGAGTATAAGATGTAGGATATTTGTATTAAATAGCTAATATTACCTGATACATGATCAGAATAATGGTGACGTATTACTCTCGTAGTACGCAGCACTTATGACTTGTCTTAAAGCTGCTTAACCTCTTCTTGACGTTGGAGAACTTCTGTACTTTGAATACGATCTTAACCACTAGTAGGATCGAATCTAGCCAAAGGTTCAGGTATTGATGCTGTACCAGTAGATTGAACACAGGTAACGAATAGTGCTGATAGTAATAGTACTAACATTTTCATTAGAGTCTTATAAGTATTATTTTCTGTCTCTCTTACATCATTGTCAAATTAAAAGATTTTGAATTTGGAAATATTCATTTCTTTATAAACTCTAAATATGGTATTGTTATAAGATTCTTTTGTGGTACCATATCTTTTAGTTCGTATCTTCTCATTTACCTCCTAATTGGTCTACACACTGTAATATTTATAACACTATATATATAAATATTTTATCTAATATTCTTATTTACTAGTACTCTTTAACGTACATACACATAATATACATATAACTATACTATATATATACATATATAAATACATATATGTTACAGTATATTATAGTGTAATATAGTATATGTTATTGTATATGTTATAGTATATTATAGTATATTATAGTGTATGTTATAGTATATGTCATAGTATATGTCATAGTATATGGTATAGTATATGTTATAGTATATGCTATAGTATATGCTATACAGTATTTATATACTACTGCTATCTATGACTACCTAGACTCAAGTATACGCAGACCACCAAGCCACTCCCATCGCTCCACGCGTAACTCTCAGTCCCCAGCCATGCATTTTCTTTTTTTCGGGCGAGAATTCTTCCAACCTGAAAAAAAATGGCAATTGATAATCAACAGCCACTACTCACCTGACTCGTTAGTGTGAACCACCTTGAAACCATTTACTTTTAGTTTTTGGAAGTGTATTACATTGTCGAGGAGTTGCATCAGTTTGGTTGAGGAATCTTAGCACGAGTTTTTAGCAGTAACATTGAGTTGTTATTGAGTATAATATTAATAATTTACCATTAATTTAATAATTACTATTAAATAAGTAATACTATCTACTAAGTAAAGTTCAAGTAAATCAATCAGGATGAGTCGTCAATTTCCTTATTCAAGTGCTCCGCTCCGTTCTGTTAAAGAGGTACAATTTGGTTTATTATCTCCAGAAGAAGTTCGAGCTATTTCTGTGGCTAAGATTGAATATCCAGAAACAATGGATCAATCAACAAAAAAGCCAAGAGAAGGTGGATTAAATGATCCAAGATTAGGTTCAATAGATCGTAATTTTAGATGTCAAACTTGTGGTGAAGATATGACTGAATGTCCTGGACATTTTGGTCATATTGAATTAGCTAAACCAGTATTTCATATTGGATTTATTCCAAAAATTAAAAAAGTTTGTGAATCAGTTTGTATGAGTTGTGGTAAACTTTTATTAAATGAAACTAATCCTGCTATGGCTCAAGCCATTAGAATAAGAGATCCAAAAAAGAGATTTAATGCTGTATGGAGTCTTTGTAAACAAAAAAATGTTTGTGAAGCAGAAACAACTACAGAAGATGGCACTATTATAGGTAGAGGAGGATGTGGTAATACTCATCCAACAATTCGTAGAGATGGTTTAAAACTTTGGGGAACTTGGAAACAAACTAAAGGATTTGAAGAAGGTGAACAAGGTGATAAAAGAATTTTAACTCCATCAGAAATTCTTAATGTATTTAAACATATAAGTCAAGAAGATTGTTATAGATTAGGGTTTAATGAAGATTATGCTAGACCTGAATGGATGTTAATTACTGTTTTACCAGTTCCACCTCCACCAGTTAGACCAAGTATTGCCTTTAATGATACTGCCAGAGGTGAAGATGATTTAACATTTAAATTAGCTGATGTTATTAAAGCTAATATTAATGTTCAAAGATTAGAAATGGATGGATCACCTCAACATGTTATAAGTGAATTTGAATCATTACTTCAATTTCATGTAGCAACTTATATGGATAATGATATAGCTGGTCAACCTCAAGCTTTACAAAAAACTGGTAGACCAATTAAATCTATTAGAGCAAGATTAAAGGGTAAAGAAGGTAGATTAAGAGGTAATCTTATGGGAAAAAGAGTTGATTTTTCAGCTCGTACAGTTATTTCTGGTGATCCAAATCTTGATTTAGATCAAGTTGGGGTTCCAATTTCAATTGCAAGAACTTTAACTTATCCAGAAATTGTTACTCCATATAATATTCATCGTTTAACTGAATATGTTCGTAATGGACCTAATGAACATCCCGGTGCAAAATATGTCATAAGAGATACAGGTGATCGAATTGATTTAAGATATAATAAAAGAGCTGGGGATATTGCCTTACAATATGGTTGGAAAGTTGAACGTCATTTAATGGATAATGATCCAGTTTTATTTAATCGTCAACCTTCTTTACATAAAATGTCTATGATGGCTCATAGAGTTAAAGTTATGCCTTATTCAACTTTTAGATTAAATTTATCAGTTACTTCACCTTATAATGCTGATTTTGATGGTGATGAAATGAATTTACATGTTCCACAATCTCCTGAAACTAGAGCTGAATTATCTGAAATTTGTGCTGTACCTTTACAAATTGTTTCTCCTCAATCTAATAAACCAGTTATGGGTATTGTTCAAGATACTTTATGTGGTATTCGTAAAATGACTTTAAGAGATAATTTTATTGAATATGATCAAGTTATGAATATGTTATATTGGATTCCAAATTGGGATGGAGTTATTCCACCACCAGTTATTACTAAACCAAAATTTTTATGGAGTGGTAAACAAATATTATCAATGGCAATTCCAAAGGGTATTCATTTACAAAGATTTGATGGAGGTAAAGATTTATTAAGTCCAAAAGATACTGGTATGTTAATTGTTGATGGAGAAATTATGTTTGGAGTGGTTGATAAAAAGACTGTTGGAGCTACTGGAGGAGGATTAATTCATACAGTTATGAGAGAAAAGGGTCCACAAGTTTGTGCTCAATTATTTAGTGCTATTCAAAAAGTTGTTAATTATTGGTTACTTCATAATGGATTTTCTATTGGTATTGGTGATACAATTGCTGATAGAAGTACTATGAATTATGTTACATCAACTATTCAAGAAGCTAAACAAAAAGTTCAAGAAATTATTTTAGATGCTCAACTGAATAAATTGGATCCTGAACCAGGTATGACATTAAGAGAATCTTTTGAACATAATGTTTCAAGAGTTTTAAATCAAGCAAGAGATACTGCTGGTAGATCAGCTGAAATGAGTTTAAAAGATTTAAATAATGTTAAACAAATGGTTACTTCAGGTTCAAAAGGTTCATTTATTAATATTTCTCAAATGTCTGCTTGTGTTGGTCAACAAATTGTTGAAGGTAAAAGAATTCCATTTGGATTTGCTGATCGTACTTTACCTCATTTTACAAAAGATGATTATTCACCTGAATCTAAAGGTTTTGTTGAAAATTCTTATTTAAGAGGTTTAACTCCACAAGAATTCTTTTTCCATGCTATGGCAGGTAGAGAAGGTCTTATTGATACTGCAGTTAAAACTGCCGAAACAGGTTATATTCAACGTCGTTTAGTTAAAGCTTTAGAAGATATTATGGTTCATTATGATGGTACAACAAGAAATTCTTTAGGAGATATTATTCAATTTATTTATGGTGAAGATGGTATTGATGGTACTCAAGTTGAAAAACAATCAGTTGATACTATACCAGGATCAGATAAATCTTTTGAACAACGTTATCGTATTGATCTTTTAGATCCAGAGACAACACTTTCTGATTCATTATTAGAATCAGGTAAAGAAATTAAAGGTGATGTTAAATTACAAAGACTCTTGGATGAAGAATATGATCAATTAATTAAAGATCGTACTTATTTAAGAGATGTTTGCTTTCCAAATGGTGATTTTAGTTGGCCATTACCAGTTAATTTACGTCGTATTATTCAAAATGCTCAACAAATTTTCCATAATGGACGTTATAAAGCTTCTGATTTAAGATTAGAAGATATTGTTACTGGTGTACGTAATTTATGTTCTAAATTACTTGTAGTAAGAGGTGAAGGTCCATTACTGGATGAAGCTCAAGCTAATGCTACATTACTTTTCCAATGTTTAGTAAGATCAAGATTAGCTTCTAGACGTGTTATTGAAGAATTTAAATTAAATTCTTCATCATTTGAATGGGTTATGGGAGAAATTGAATCTCAATTTCAAAAATCCATTGTTCATCCGGGTGAAATGGTTGGTGTGGTTGCTGCTCAATCTATTGGGGAACCAGCAACTCAAATGACTTTAAATACTTTCCATTATGCCGGTGTTTCTTCAAAGAATGTTACTTTAGGGGTTCCTCGTCTTAAAGAAATTCTTAATGTTGCAAAAAATATTAAAACTCCTGCTCTTACAGTTTATTTAGAAAAGGATATTGCATCAGATATAGAAAAAGCTAAAGTTGTTCAATCAGCAATTGAACATACAACTTTAAAGAATGTTACTTCATCAACTGAAATTTATTATGATCCAGATCCAAGAACAACAGTTATAGAAGAAGATTATGATACAGTTGAAGCTTATTTTGCAATTCCTGATGAAAAAGTTGAAGAATCTATTGCTAATCAATCTCCATGGTTACTTCGTTTAGAATTAGATCGTGCTAAAATGCTTGATAAACAATTAACTATGGCTCAAGTTGCTGAAAAGATTTCTCAAAATTTTGGAGAAGATTTATTTGTTATTTGGTCAGATGATACTGCTGATAAATTAATTATTCGTTGTAGAGTTGTTCGTGATCCAAAGATGGATGAAGAAGCTGAATCTGAAGAAGATCAAATTTTAAAGAGTATTGAATCTCATATGTTGGAAAATATTTCTTTAAGAGGTATTGAAGGTATTACAAGAGTTTTTATGATGCAACATAAAACAAGTACACCTGATGAAACTGGTGATTTTAAACAAGGTAAAGAATGGGTCTTGGAAACTGATGGGGTTAATCTTGCAGGTGTTATGTCAGTAGCTGGAGTCGATTCAAGTAGAACTTATTCTAATAATTTTATTGAAATTCTTTCAGTTCTTGGTATTGAAGCCACTAGATCAGCATTATTTAAAGAAATTCTTAATGTTATTGCTTTTGATGGTTCTTATGTTAATTATCGTCATATGGCTCTTTTGGTTGATGTTATGACTTCTCGTGGTCATCTTATGGCCATTACTCGTCATGGTATTAATAGATCAGATACTGGTGCATTAATGCGTTGTTCATTCGAAGAAACAGTTGAAATTTTACTTGAAGCTGGTGCATCTGCTGAATTAGATGATTGTAGAGGTATTTCTGAAAATGTTATGTTGGGTCAAATGGCTCCATTAGGTACTGGATCATTTGATGTTATGGTTGATGATAAGATGTTACAAAATGCTCCTTCAAATATTCCAATTATTAGTGGAAATGAAGAATATCAAGATGATGGTGGTGCTACTCCTTATAAGGATTATAATATGGATGATGATAATGTTCATTATGAAGAAGGTGGTGGATTTTCTCCTATTCATACTGCTCAAGTTCAAGATGGAATTGGTGGAGGTCTCACTTCTTATGGTGGTCAACCAACTTCTCCATCTGCTACTTCTCCATTTGGTTATGGTGGTACTTCACCTTCATTTGGTGGAGCTACATCTCCAGGTTATGGTGGAACTTCTCCAAGTTATTCTCCAACTTCTCCAAGTTATTCACCTACCTCACCAAGTTATTCACCAACTTCTCCATCTTACTCACCAACATCTCCAAGTTACTCACCTACTTCTCCATCCTACTCACCAACTTCACCTGCTTATTCACCAACATCTCCATCTTATTCTCCAACATCCCCAGCTTATTCTCCAACCTCACCATCCTATTCTCCAACATCTCCAAGTTACTCACCAACCTCACCATCTTATTCTCCTACATCTCCATCATACTCACCTACATCCCCAAGTTACTCACCAACTTCTCCATCCTACTCACCTACATCTCCAAGTTATTCACCAACTTCCCCTTCATATTCACCAACTTCACCAAGTTATTCTCCTACTTCACCATCTTATTCTCCAACTTCTCCACAATATTCACCAACATCTCCATCTTATTCACCAACATCTCCACAATACTCACCTACTTCTCCTCAGTATTCTCCTACATCTCCATCCTATTCACCAACTTCTCCACAATATAATCCTCAAGGAGATGAAACTCCTGATTACTCTCCAAAATCACCTAACCATGATAATAAGTAGGATTATAATTGGTGAAGTTTAGCTGGTTATAACATAATAATAAGTATAGTTATAGTTAAAGTATTAGTATTAGTTTTAGTTCTAGTTTATCTGTTTAAACTTGTGTAAAAATATTTGTTTAATGATACATCTTTCTGATTGTTCTTTTAATACATTAGTAGTCGCAACGGGCATCTCTAAAAAAAAAAATCTGTAAAGTTAGTGTGCTTTAGTATGGTATATCCATCCAAACATCACCAATTAGAATTGATATGGCTAAAGATAAGAAGAAAGAAAACAATCAGTCCAATAAGGTGAAGAAGCCTGCAGTTGTTAGTACATCACTAAAAGAGATTGAAAGGAAAAGAAAACAAGTGTTTAAACCCATATTAGATAATGCATTTACCCAATCTAATTTATGGCCATTTATACTGCCTGAGCTTGCTAATGAAATAATGGATCATCTTACACTTTTATTATCATCAATAGGGAAGTATAATCAATTAAAGCAAACCACAAAAGTTGAGCCTCCTGAAATCATAAATCATGTTGTCTTAGGATTCAATTCTTGTGTTAAAAGATTAGAGGCTCAAGCCCAAATTCATACAAAGAAGAATAAAGTATCATTATCAAGTCAAACGCCTTATTACAAATATATCTTTGTTTGTAAAAACGATATTGTACCTCCTATAATTACAAGTACTTTCCCTGTATTGGCATATACTGGATCGAAACATAAATCAAATAGAGTAAAGTTGATTCAATTACCAAAGGGCAGTATACAACGACTTTCTGAAATATTAGCTGTACCCAATGTAGGCATTTTAGGATTAACAGATGATATAATAGAAGGTAAGCATCTTTTTGAAATGATAGATGAACATGTTAAGGATATAGATATACCCTGGTTGGAGAGTATGTTTGATGGCAATAGTCATTTTCTTCCGCCAGCCATTAACTTTTTGTCTACGAGTATACCAGTATTCCCTAAGAAGAATGATCAGAAGCAAGAGAATAAACAGAAGAAGTTACAGCAGCAGGAGCAACAGCAGCAACAGTGATAACTATATAGTTGTATGTATATAATGATGTAATGACCCTCAATAGACCCATTTCTTACTGCTGCAAAAGTACTGCGCACTTAAGTGTTAGGGCATAAAATTTTGACCGCCAAAACGCGTCGCTGAAATAGTACAAGTTCAATGTAGAGTATTACACTAGACCTATTAATATACCTATATAAATAGTATATATACCATACCTTATGGCTAAGACATTTGCTACTTCATTAGAACTTCCGTGGGTGGAAAAGTATCGTCCTCATAAATTGGATGATATAGTGGGTAATGAAGAAACCGTGGAGAGATTAAAGAGAATTGCTCAAGATGGGAATATGCCTCATATGATTATTTCAGGATTACCTGGAATTGGGAAAACTACATCTATTCATTGTCTTGCATTAGAATTATTAGGTCCCGAATTATATCATCAAGCAACATTAGAATTAAATGCATCTGATGATAGAGGTATAGATGTTGTACGTAATAAAATTAAACAATTTGCTCAAACTAAAATACTGTTACCACCAGGAAGACATAAGATTATAATTTTAGATGAAGCAGATTCAATGACTCCAGGAGCTCAACAAGCATTAAGAAGAACTATGGAAATATATTCTAATACTACCAGATTTGCATTTGCATGTAATCAATCCCTGAAAATTATTGAACCTTTACAATCTAGATGTGCAATATTAAGATATAATAAATTAGCTGATGATCAAGTATTAGCAAGATTATTAGAAATAGTTAAATTAGAAAATGTTCAACATAATAGTGAAGGATTAGGAGCATTAATTTTTACAGCTGAAGGAGATATGAGACAAGCAATTAATAATTTACAAAGTACAGTAGCAGGATTTGGATTTGTTAATGATATTAATGTATTTAAAATTGTAGATCAACCTCATCCATTAGTAATTCAAAAGATTTTATCTAGTTGTACAACTGATAAAAATATAGATCAAGCAATAGAATTATTAGATAGTTTATGGATTAAAGGTTATTCATCAATTGATATTGTAACTCTGACATTTAAAGTAGCTAAATCTTTACCTGGGATTGATGAAAAGAAAAGATTAGAACTTATAAAAGAAATTGGATTTACTCATATGAGAGTTCTTGAAGGTGTATCATCATATTTACAATTATGTGGATTATTTGCTAAGATATGTGATTTGTAATTATTATTATTATTATTATTATTATAATTTATTAAATAAAATAAAATTATATAAACTTATACAGACATCTACTTTGTATTCTTTTTATAGGCTTCACATAAAAGTTCAAAATGAGATATTTGTTCATTAATTAAACCATTTACAACACCAATATCAGTATTCTCATTCTTTAAAATGTTTACAATAAGGAAATAATTATTATATAGAAAGATTTCTCTTTCTACTGCTTTATTTTTACTATTACCAAATGAATGAGTACTTAATTTAGTTAAATAACTTTCAAAGTCATTACGTAATCTCAAAATTGAATTAAATAATGGTTCACCTTTATAATTATTATTATCACCATTACCTGTAGAACCAGATAACTTTAATAATCCCAGTATATATTGAGCAAATTGTTGAGTTATATGAACTGGAGCAAGGGTAGAAACTTTTGATGACAGTAATATCATTTTCTTCATGGCTTCACAATTTAGATCTATAATTTTTGTAAATTGAGGCCATAAGATTAATAGTAATGAATTTAAATAATCATCCATAATGGGTATATGATATTTATTTTGAAATATTGATTGAGATGATTGAACTAATCGTATAATAAATAATATAGCATACCCATCACATGATCCAAATCCAATTGATGGATGAACTCTTGCTGCACTAGCAGCTGTACTTCCTATAGTTTTAGAATAAGGACTATGAGTAATAGCCCAATTAACAAATTCTCGTCCCATTTTAAAAGTACTACTAAACATTATATTGTACCATTCAACTTGACTAGTATTTCCTTTATTTTCTTCATCTAATCGAGCTGAAGCATCCATTTTTCCAAACTTTTCATTATCTTCATAAAAGAATTCTACCATGAATAGATATTCTACTACTA
This sequence comes from Scheffersomyces amazonensis, assembly GCF_036850825.1. Classification (NCBI taxonomy): domain Eukaryota; kingdom Fungi; phylum Ascomycota; class Pichiomycetes; order Serinales; family Debaryomycetaceae; genus Scheffersomyces; species Scheffersomyces amazonensis. The sequence continues at coordinate 31,275 of NW_027042746.1, read as the reverse complement.
CATTATCTGTTAATGCAACAGCAAATTGATTATAAACAAATTCCAACCAGTATACAAAAGGTGTAGTTTCTGCAATTTGAGAGGGAATTGCCAGAGGAATCTTATTATCCTCTAATATATTCAATCTTTTATCAATCGATTGTAAATATTCATTCATTGATAATTGTCCTGAACCTGATTGTGCAGGAGTAACAGTAGGAGCCAATGAAGATGTTGAAGGTAACCAACCTTTCCAAGCTGTACCAAAAACACTTAATTTCTCTTCTCCATCTGTTCCCAATACAAAGTTCAGATCAATATGTCTTATATGAAGTTTTTCTAATGCATAAATATATTTAGCAAATTTTACTTGATAATACCATCTCATAGTATATACATAAGCCAATCTTAATTGAGCTGCAAGGGCAGGATGCTCTTTATTAATGAAAACAAATATTTCTTTAAGTTTTATAAGATTTTGTTGAATTTCTTGTGATGAAGCCTTAGAAGATGATCGAAGTTTTTTAATATTAGATATAAGGAAATCTCTAATTCTTTCTACTGCTTTATTAGATAATAATCTAATACCAGATTCCAATTGTTCAAGAGATCTAGAATTACTATAAATACTCTTTAATTCCTTAGATATCTTCCCACTCTTAATATTAGCAAGGAATTGTTGCTTTTCATTAATAAATCTTAAATTCTCTAACCATTTTTCATCTATCTCATCTTCTACTATTGATCGTGAAACTTCAGGAGATACCATTAAATCCAATACTATATTATTAAGTTTTTCAATTACTGAATGTTGGACATTAGAATCCAGAGATAATTTAGTTGATTTTTCTTGTAATGCTAATAAACTAGTTGATAAATGAGATATATCATTATTAAAATCATCAAGGATCTTTTGTATAGGTTCTAATTTAATTTTGAACAGTTTAATTTTATCATCATACCATTTGAATTTATCAGAAATATCTAATAATTCATCGGAACTTAATTGACTTACTTGATTTGAATTCTTTGTATAAGCTTGAGTTCGTATAGAATCTAATATATTAGGATTATGAGGTTCTGTCAGCTCTTGTGATTCAAGATATATCTGTAAATTATTAAAATTGGATACTTCCGGTATATCGGACAATTCATATTTGGCATTCAAAATATCCTTTAAGGAATCTAATGCACTCATTGGCCTAATTGTTTTACTGATAAGTAATTTTATTACTGGGTTACTGTCTAACTATAGTAAAGACGGCGTAAGTCTGTTCAGGAAATTTTGGATCGGCTGCGACTGTTTCTGTTTTTGTTTCGGCCGGCGCACATATGTGATGTATCACTACCGAACCCCATTAAACATAAATTTAAGTAATTATGATTAATATGGAAGATATAATGATACCGGAAGTGGATCGGGGGGATTCTGTGATTGAGGAAATGAGTCAGGACAGTATAAAAAGTCAGATATTTACCAAATCTCAATTAGATATTGTAGAATCATATCCTAATGCTAATGAAATTTTATTGATAAAAGCCGGACCAGGTAGTGGTAAGACATTAACTATTGCTCGAAGAATATTATATTTAATTGAAGAATTAAAAATAAGTCCTGATCAAATCTTAGTATTGTCAATGACCAATAGAGCTGTAGAAGCATTAACAACCACGCTTAAATCCCTTTCAGAATCTTATTTATCCGAACGCGTTAATATTAGTACTTTCCATTCATTCTGCTCGCATTTATTAGAAGATTATGGGTCATTATATGATGAGAATTATAAAAATATTCGATTATTAGATGATTTAAGTTGGAGAAGTTTTTCATCAATATTTACAACTAAAACAGCAACTATTAAGGGGAAATCAATTAGTGGTTCATTAACTCCAACTAAATTAGAAAAAGTAATTGCTTCAATAAAAGTAGGTAAAACCACAATAAAAGAAGCTGCCTCTGAGTTTAAAATAAGTGAAGAATACTTAAGTGGATTGATAGAATATTTGAATAAAAATGGTATGAAAAGATATCCTGATTTTATTTCAGATGCAATTAAGTTAATGAATAAATCATTAAATAGTCAAAATTTACCAGTAATTCATCAATTAGCCAATTATAAAATTATTATTATAGATGAATTTCAAGATATGCATTATCTGTTATTAAAGATTATTCAAAATATATCATCTTATCCTGGGTTGGATAATGAAGGTAAACATATTACAATAGCCGGAGATCCAAATCAATGCATTTATGAATTTTTAGGTTCCGATCCTAAATTGTTTGATGACATAGGGAAACATTTTCCTAATTTCAAAGTAACTGAAAAGAATATTGAAGAAACATTTAGATTAAGTGATGAAGTATTGAAAGTATCAACTGAAATTGCTCTAAGACCAAATGGTTTACTTGATAATTATTTATCTTCTATAAAATCAGTCAAGCAATTTGGAATAAAACCAATCTATTTTTCAAACGGTTCAGTAATGGAAGAGTATGATTTTATAGCCAATGAAATATCACGATTAATTTTAGAACTGGGTGGATTGTTGAAGTTATCAGATATTATTATCCTTACTAGAACTAATAGAGAAATATATGCTATTAGTGAATATTTTGAAAAACATTATAGTATCAAATGTAATAAATTTGGTGATTCTACTAAATGGGTATCATCAAATATTCATATATTTCTTGATATACTAAATATTTTAAATTTTAATTGGGGTAGTGAGTTTTGTTTAATGTGTATCTTTTTAGTCATTGATACTAAACCCAATGCTAGAATGAGGATTGCTAAATTATTTTCAGCATTTGAAACAACTGAAATAAGTGAACCTGATAAATTAATTGATTTTATGCTTGATGATTTATCTAATAATGGAGATTTCTTTTCATCTATATATAAACCTGTGGAATTCAAGCACATATTAGCAACATTCAAGAATTTCCTTGAACAATGCCGGACTGAAATCGAATTCCAAAAAGATAATCACAATCCAAAGAGTATTATGGAATCATTATTGAGAATTACTAGATCACTGAATTTACTTGAATATTTGAATAATCCACAAGATATATCAATTGATGAAAGTGAGGCATCAATTTCAAAGAAAACTAAAACTCATAGAAAAGATTTAGAAACAAATGTGATAATGTTTTATTCTTCTTTGACTATATCATATAGAAAATTCTTGGAAGCAGAGTCTGATAAAAACTTTATTGACTTTTTTCTAAGAAGTTATAGTGAGGACACACCAGTTATAAAACATGATATGATTAATTTATCAACTGTTCATACTGCCAAGGGATTAGAGTTCCCAGTAGTTTTCATTCCTGGAGCTATGCCCCGATTCAGTTGGAATAGTTTATATACGAGTGATAATGAAAAGCCTGACCCAAGTAAAGGTAGACTTTTATACGTAGCAACAACAAGAACTAAAAGTTTACTTTATGTAGGTTCTTCTGAGCCTTTGAATAACTTATCACCAAAGATGAATGAATTATTTTCCGACAAGTTACCTTCATTTAATCTGAAATTTAAAGGACAAGGAACTTTGTTACATACCTTAAGTACAGATTTAAACAGGGTATATCCGAACGAATCAAAGTTGTCGGAGGGAGCAAAATTATATGCTAATTTCTTCAAAAAATCAACACCTAAACTTGCAAGATCATTTAGTACAACAAGTAAAATTTATGCTGGATATAGAAGTTCAATACAAATGCAGGTTCTATTTTCAAGATTCGGAAGATTCAAAAGGTTATAATAGTTTATCCGAAATTTTACATCCAAAATTTTTGACTGCAAATTTGCGCGGGAATATTTTTCGCGATCAGAGTCACTAACAAAATTAATTTGATTTGACTCGGCACATATGCTCTTAATTGATTTAATCAAATTTATATATATTGAAACTTATGGGATAAATTTATTTTGGGTTATACATATTGAGATAAGTAGAAATATGCAATTAATATGATATAAAGATGGTTTCCAAAATTATAAGCAATAATCTTATGGAATGTAGTGGTTTTGATGAGTATCCAGGAATGGAGAAATATCTAGGCGAATTTCAAGTACAGTTGCAAAATCACGATAAGAAACTACCGAGTCAAATATCTACAACCATTAGATCAGATATGTTCCCAATACTGGAAAAGGTTATTAATGGGAAAATGGCATCTATAACAGTATTCAAAAAAAAGAATTTAAAGAATATGAAATTAAATCAAGATAATATATATGAACATAATCTTTCACATCCTGATATAGCCAAAGATGATCCTTCAAAAGCTAAAGCAAGTTGTATAAGGTGTAGAAAATTTAAAAAGAAGTGTTCAAGAGATTTTCCAGAATGTAATAACTGTATATCTTCATCTGATCTATGTGTTTACTTGCCAAGGAAACTGAAAGCTAGGAGAGCTAAGATTGAAAAGATAAATTCCAAAGTCGACAGTTATCAACAATATCCAATTAAGAGATTGTCATTACCAAATTTGCTTAATTATTCCAAATTTGACAATTCAAAATCTCATGAACACAATGATAATTTTGACAATTATTCATACAATTCTAATTCCAATTCTAATTCCAATTCCAATTCTAATTCTAATTCTAAAACAACTACAACTTCAACTCAAACTAAAACAAGAAGTTCATATGATTTTAGTATTATTTTAAATTAAAGTCTGAACTACACGCAGTGCGATATTTATATATATTTATAGAGATTAATATTATGGGTAATTTATTAATAATAATACATTAATTAGGATAACTTTGATAATATGCTTGCAATATCCGGCGTGTCTTCTGAACCATTATAAGAAGATTTAGAATCGGATAAATCGGTATTTATAGCAGAAGGATCATACTCATCTTCGTCGAAACTTTCGTATTCATGCTTCAACTCTAGATCGTCTTTGTGGTGGCTGGTATACTCCTCAGTTACATCTTCGTTATCACTATCGTAAATATCAAAGTCACTTGTGTCATCATCGCTCTTAACAATTTTTATTATATCAGTTTGCTCTTCAGCTTCATATTCTTTTACTTCAATATCCTCTGAAAATGCCACACGTTTAAGTGATGATGGCGTGGAACCCCCAGAAGGAGTTTGAGAAAGTCTTCTCTTTCTATTTGTAAGAGTATCTCCATCACTTTCATTCTTATATTTGCTATTATCATCTTCGTCGTCATCATCTTCGTCATCCACATCATATGTAGGGATCAGATCATCATCATTGTAGCCATCGAAATCACTAGCGGGTTTTGATTCACCACTATCAATAGTGCTATCAATGGCAGTGCTTTCGAAACTTGGAGAAGGCTCTTCATCATTGTCTCCAGTCATGTCTCTTAAGTCTGATTTTACCCTATCTAATCTAGTCAACTTTTCATTTATAGTTTTTAATTTAGATTCATCAGTATCCACACTTTCCGATATAAAAGTGGAAAGCCTGCTTAAATGATCTTGAATTGAGGTTTTCAACTGTTTTAATTCTATAAGACTATTTATTGAACTATGACTAACTTTCTCAAGTGTATTCAATTTAGCGAGATATGCCCTAGGACCTGGTAATGCATCATTAAGAGCTGGATCATGTGGTAAATAAGTCTTTGATTGGATTCCATATTGTGTAAGATACGTTTGTGATTCATCTCTTAATTTATTTAATTTGAGAAACAACTCATTCAAAGATTTTAATTCAGGAGCTATGTCAGCTAGTGGTGGAGATTTCTGTTCTATTATATTATGAGAATCTGATTTATTCTTTAAATTATTAGCTAAATTTGGATTTTTCTTAGCTACAGCTATTGCTTCCTTCATAAGACGTATATCTTCTGGTGAAAATACTTGTCTCTCTTCCCATACATTTATTAATCGTTCTACTTTTGGTTTTATTGGTGGGGTTACAGTAGCATATGTTAATTTTAAAGCATTCGGTAATACTTTAGCAAAATCACTTATAAATTCTTCTCTTCTTTTCCGTCTTGCTTGTTGAACAACATCATTACAAAGATATAATAATGATAATCTTTTAGATGATGGATTTTTAATGGTAGATGCTGGAACATTTAATAGAAATTCTGACCATATAGATGCTGCTTCTTTACTATGTCTATGATGAAATAATACCCATTGTGATATAGAAACTATAGAATCCTGACTATCATCAAGAACACTTAGTTTATTCTTGAATATTTCAGCACTAAATGACATTACTTATTTACTGTTTATCCACTTATTTACGATGACCCTCCATCCTTCACTAATTTCTCTCCTCGCTAAATTTTTACTAACAGTGAAAAGTAGTGCGCCTACCCAGCATATTTAAGTATCACCAAGCTCAAGTAAACATTAACGCGTTAACATAAACAGACCTCAATACACTTAAAATTATTGCTGTGTATAGAGATTCAAAAAAAGTATAAATGGCTCCTAGAACTCGAAAAGTACTGGCAACCCCACTGAGTGGTCAGAATACAAAAAAGGATGACAATTCCATACTTAAAAGTACAAAATCTAGTGAATCTAAAATTTCAAAGAAACCAGTCGTGGCTAAGACTGATTCACAATTGGTAAGAAGTCTGCCTCGAGTAAGGAAACAACCATCAAGACTTATAGACGATGAGTCTTTGATTTCTGGTCAATCATCTACTCCTAAATCTACAGGTCCAAAATCTTCTACTCCTAAATCAGGTGCAAAAAGAATACAGAATTTAATATCTTCTCCTTCTACGGCAGTTAAAAGAAAATTGAATTTGACTGATTCAGTCATTGAGGAAAAAGATATATTGACAGTTAAGAATAGTGAGGAATTAATAAGTTTAATTAATAATTTGGTACATACCAAGCAGGATTCTATATTTGAGAATTATAAACTTAAGGTACAGAAACAACTAGACAATGATCATGAATTAATAAAACAATTGAATCAAGATTTATCAGACAAACAAAATATTGTGGATAATTTATTAAATGATATTGAAGAATTAAAGTCCAAATTGAGTGTGAATGGCAATAATAAAAATGATATTAATAATAATAGTAATAATCATTCGAAGATAGAACTAGATCTGGAGCGTGAATTTGATTCCATATATCAATCACCTATAAGAATCAAGAAGAATAAACCAGTAGATCTTATTAATCAAAAGGCTATACAGAAAGAATTTGAAGATATAGGCTTCACCCTTGATATGGTTGAATTATTAACTGGGTTAAGAATTATTAATTTCACCGAAGATGACGAGAAATTCTACTTTGAAGTTAAACAGTCTTCCTCAAATAGTAGTGATGTAGTTTACATTACTTATAAGCTTGTGATTTCCAAAACATTTGAATCTACAGCTGAAATAGATTACGAACCTACATTTTTAGAAGCACTTGAAGATGAATACGAAGAAGATGATGAAAATGAATTAAGTGCGGTTGAAAATGCAAAGTATCTTAAGACCATTCTACCAGATTACTTATGTGAGAATTTATCTTTTCCTTATAGTACCTTGTCTCAATTCTATTCGAAAGTGAGTAGAGCTTTACATAAGAGATCTAAAGCGTAAGAAAATTCGATTATTAATCTCTAGTATATCATGTTATATTATGTTACATTAGTTACTTATACAAGAATTTTAAACTGTATGATCTATCTACTCTATTATAATTTTACCATCTTCGCTTTTAGTGACCTTCAAAGTCTTCAAGATTTCCTTGATATCTTTTGAACTCTCCTTTGATAACTTTTTCACTATTTTATATAAACCTTCTTTCTTGTTGGATGATAACAAGTTGCTTAAAGTTGAACTGGAAGATTTGGACTTTTTAGTTTTAGTAACTTTGTCGGATGTGACTTCCTTTTTAGATTCAGGTTTAGATTCAACAGGTTGTATTTCTACCTTCTTTGGTGCTTCAGGTTGTTTCTTCTGTTGCTTCTTTGGTCCCTTGTAAAGAGCCTTTTCATATTTTTCAGCTTCTGAAATACAACTGGTATGTTGACGATACGATGTACCTTCAAAAGTAGTTGAACAATCGATACAAGTATAATATGCACCATAACATCTTTGGCTATGTTGATCAAGCTTTTTCTTCACAACAGTGTCGTTACACACTTCACACGAAAAGGATACCATGTTAACTGATGTTCTTGTCTGATGAACTTACCTTATGAAGCTCCACATAATTTTTTTTATTTTCTATTTTCGCGATGCCTCAATTCTCACTATATATTTTGCAGCTAGGCAGTATAAGATAAATTAGAATATCAAGTCAACCAAACAACCTACGATGAAATTATTTTAATTTAATATAGACATTAAATTAATTGATTATCTTGGGTCATGTGAATACCATCACTAAATGGTTATTTTAACGTCTTAAATATTGTTTGTTTAATAGCAGGTCTAGATTTTGTTTCCATTAACATGTTCTTTTTATTGTATTAAGGCAAAAATATTACAGTTAAAACTTATTGGCTGCTAGAATACTAAATCTGATAAATAACCAGCTTAATTAAACTGTGTGTTTATTACATTATAACGTGACGTTGTATAATTCACATTAGTAAACTAGATAGAAAGTTAGCCAATATTCACTTTTGCGACATTTGTCTGAAAAATTGAAAAGTGGAGATTAAGCGATCTGACTCATTTAATTTATTTATACTACCCTTACGATTTGTAATAGTCAAATTATCAAGTGATTGAATACATAAATGTCGTCTACTCACCTGATAGAGCTAACTAATAGGAACAGAAATGATGTAGAACTGTTTTCAGAGAGTTCTGATAGTCCAATTGCAACCTTATCCTTATCAAATGAGATAGGACAAAATGATCTTCAAGCTGAGCAGGAGGTTGATGACGAAGTTAACTATCCTGACGGTGGTCTCAAGGCTTACTCAGTTATAGTGGGATCATTTTTAGGTTTAATTGTAAATCTAGGAATTATAAACTCTATTGGTGCAATTCAGGCCTATGTTTCAACACATCAATTGGCTTTAGTTAAAGCTTCTTCCATATCGTGGATTTTCTCCATCTTTTTATCATTAGCTTATGCTTTAGGGTTGGTAGTTGGTCCTATATTTGATAGAAAGGGTCCACTAGAACTATTAATTGCCTCCACTTGCTTTGTATTTGTAGGGTTAATGCTGTCAGCCAATAGCACGAAGGTTTATCATTTTATTTTAAGTTTTATTTGCTTAGGGATTGGTAATGGATTAGGAATGACACCTCTTATAGGAGTAATCAGTCACTGGTTTTTGAAGAAAAGAGGTAATTATACGGGCATTGCAACTAGCGGAGGATCGGTCGGTGGATTAGTGTTTCCATTAATGTTGAGATATACTTATTCTGTATATGGTTATGTATGGGCAATGAGAATTTTTGCATTTACATGTTTAGGATGTATGTTAATCTCAATACTTTTGGTGAAAGGAAGATTTAAGAGAGAGTCACACAACACGTCAGACGAGTTTGATACGAAGTGGGATAAAATGACTAGTAGGTTAAAGAAATTATCTTATTGGAAATTGAACGATGCAAAATATATCTACCTTATTGCTGGAGCATTCTTTGCAGAATTATCATTAGTCTTAGTGCTAACTTATTTTGCAACGTATGCCATTTCTCATGGTGTATCAGAATCTAACTCTTTGTTGTTATTAACTGTTTGGAATGCTGCAGGAATCTTGGGCCGTTGGGTACCAGGTTACATTTCTGACCATATCGGTAGATTTAATGTCAACATATTGATGTTGACATTCTATTCAATTTGTATTCTTATTTTGTGGTTACCTTTTGGATCAAGCTACAAGATTTTATTAGTATTTGCCACTATGGCAGGCTTTAGTCTGGGTTCAATCTTAAGTTTACTTCCTGCTTGTTTATCACAAATAACACCAGTGAGTGAAATAGGTTCCAAATATGGTTTATTGAACGCTATTTTAAGTATCGGAAACTTATTTGGAGTTCCAATTGCGAGTGCGATCATTGGCCAAGGAAGTACAACCAATTATAATCATTTCGTCATATTTGTTGGGACTTTAGCAGTTATTGGGACATCATTTTGGACTTTAAGTAGAGTTTCAATTGTAGGAACGAAGTTAAACGTCAAGGTCTAATAGATGCTAAGTTAATTCAACTAACTGGAAGTTTATCCGTTAGAGGATATTACTAAGTATATTCTAATTTCGTAAATTATGAATGTGTAATTATTAATGAAAGAAACCCCCCTCCATTCCTCATTTCGTTGTAGTGGCGAGACTTACGAAGACGCTGGATAATATATCACGAAGAGATACCTGAATCTGAATCTGAATCTGAATCTGAATCTAAACCACAAAAATCTAAAAAGTGGAGAGAGATATTTTCCGTCATTTTCAAACCTCATCTAAGCCTCTCGGGATAGATAATAGTTACTTATAATTACTTATTTTTTAGCCTTCTAAGACAATGGTAGTTTCCCCATTTAAATGCTTTTATTGTTTAAGGCACTTATATACGGATTTATTAGAGTTATGTAAATATATCTGCTACCTATAATACCTACACCATTGAAATTGAAGCAATCGAGATACAAAATAATGAATTACGATACGAGAAAGACACATTTCATCATGTTACACTATTTTTAAAGTAATATATGTGAAATTTCGATTAGTCAAATAAAATCTTGCAATTTAATCGTTTCCTTATATAAGCACTTGTCGGGGAGAATTGGTAGATACTGATTTATATTAGCGATTCTGAGATAACGAGTTCATGTTCATATCTATAAAATTTCTTAATTTAGAATCTATACATTGGAAGAATTAATTAATAAGTTTTTAAAATTGAGTTCAATTCCTCTCGCTGCTCAATATTCTCAAACTTGAAAGAAGAGGCCAACTCATCCAATTCTTCAAAGCTCAATCCTACGAATAAATCTGCATATTCGTGTTGAGCATATTGAGAGAAAAGCATATCTTTAGTAACCCTGAAAACATAATCCTTAATAGTCCATGTATGAGGATATAATACTTTATGATATTTTTCTGGAACATTCAGCTGAATGTGAGAAACCAACTTTTGATACAACCGGTTGTACTCAGGGTCAATGTCATTTCCCCATTTATCTAAACCTAACCTCTTCTTCTTAATAAGAAAGTCACCAAAAACTTGAAACCACTTGGATTTTGGGGAAACGTAAGTTAAACCTTGATAACCAATATCTTTATATAACCAGATAGACCATGATATTGGATCTTCATCACCAGATGGATCACCAACTTTATAGACTTCCAATTGATCTTTTAAAACTTGATAACGAGATTTATTCACTATTTCTGGGTTTTTATCACCTCTGACACGAGAAGCATAAACAGGCCCAAATTCACCATTCCATACTGGAACATTATATTTCTTATGATATTCAATTTTCCTATTATATTGCCTCTTTAATTTTAAAGTTTCCTCTTGTGTGCTCAGATATAAACTCGTTTCAATATTCGGGAATCCATATGTAGAATAGTCATGAATTGAATAGACAGCATTTGAAATGAATTCAGAGGGTGGTGGGAATTTCGTGAAATCCATCGAATACGTATTTCCATCAATGAAGAAGATATGGTTCGAATCAACCATTCTGACGGCTTTATCCAATCTAATATAAAAGTTAACTAGCTTGGAATGATCGGAAACTGCGGGTTCATTTAATGGATTGTATCCAGCAACCCATATATTATCCTTATAATGCTTAGCAAGTTCAATCCATAAATTGATAATTACGTCCTGAAATATTTTAAAATCCCAAAAGATCGATTTATGGATTCCAGAATCAGCATGCCATCCTTGATTCTGTCCACCTGGGGTTGAATGCAAATCTAATATCGTATAGACACCATATTTTGAACAAATATCGATTATTCTATCTAATCTTTCAAAACCTTTCGGCAATATCTTGAACATATCTCCATCATCGTCAATGAAATGTCTGTAATTGAATGGTATCCTTAAACAGTTGAACCCCAACTCATTTTTGTAGAACTCTGCATCCTTTTCTGTCCAAAAATATTCGTAGAATTTATCAAAGAAGTACTGGTACTTTTCTTCTCCTATTTTTTCTTTAATGACATTCTTATGTTCAGTTTCATGACCTGGGAAACCAGTTATGAAATTTTCCATGTTTAAATGGCCACCAATTGCAGTTCCTTTTAGAACAACACTGTTGCTATTAGCATCAAGAATTTTAGTACCTTGTACTTTCAAAAATCCAGTCGACATGCTATATTCTCTTCTGGAAATACCCTTAAACAATTCCTTGTGATAAGCTGGTTTATACCACCGAGTGATTCATGAACTTTTTTACGACAGATTAAAGTTTGTGAGATTGGGTGATAGATCTGACTTAAATTATTATGAATGTGTTAAATTATTTTCTAATTATCGCTAAAATTCTCCGCAAGTGCGGTGCATTGTACTGTTTTAGGAAATGCAAAGCAGAAATCCGGGGGAAAATCTAAACAGCGGAAACTTTTACCTGTCACATTGTTTTCTCTCAGTAAACGCGGGAAAAATACCGAGTATAGAAAAAAAAATTTTTAGTCTGATTTGTGGACAGAGAATGACACATTGCGCTGCTTTTGTTCCGTTTCATACCCCTCCGGAGAGGTTGCATTATAACCCGCATCACTTTACGAATGTGACCTTATGTTGTTATTTATGTTACATAGAAGTCACATTTGAACTATACAAGTAGAGACTAATACGAAACTTCTAATACTTAACCCAATTTAACAAATACCATTCAACGGTTGATGTCCCTAAGCTTTATTAAACAAAGTAAAAGTTACACGGGATTCGTAGACCATGGATAAATACTTCAACAATATTCGTACAATCAAGATAAGTAAAATTATTTTTCCTTGGAAGATATTTTTTATTCATGGTGGGGATTAATTCTTCAAAAGTGTCTCAAATGGCTACAACCCTAGCATAACTCGTGATTTTGTTACCACTGCTGACAATGATCTGGTAATTTGTTTTGTATTTACCCTTCTTGACAGGGTAGTTCTTCCGAGGGAAGGCACATAGCGTCAAAAAAATTATTTAAAGTTGAAAATGCTGCAATATTGTGGGGTAGAAGGAAACTTAGCCAAAATAAGACTATATGCATTTAGTAAATTACAAAAATAAGTAATGATCATTGAAATAATAATTAGGGCTTTAAAATTTGGTTGGGTTAAAGATCAAGGCTGCAAATTGATTTGATTGTCTGATGTCTCCCAACCCCAGTAATTCTTTTGTATAAATAAACCAAAATTTCTCCTAATTCAGTTTAGAAGTTGCCAATTAATTTTAGTTTCATTACATTACTACCATAGTCCAATAATTAATTTGATATTGGAGATTGATATATAAGCAATATCAATAAATCTAGTGATAAACCATCTTTAATTTTAACATTTTCCATGGTAGACGTGAAGCAGGTTATTAACAAAGAGCAAACTGATTCGGGATCAATCTCAGATCAGATTGAGTTACAACAAAATTACTTAAATAATGATGATATTCAGAATTACATATACCTTGACAAACCGTGGTGGAAATATTCACACTTCCGTTGGTTACATTTTTACATTTTCTTAATCACATTGACATCTACCAACAATGGATATGATAGTTCAATGTTAAATGGTTTTCAAGCTTTAGAAACATGGAATAAACATATGGGATATCCAGAAGGTTCTATTTTAGGGGCACTTTCCAATGGAACAACTTTTGGAGTCATTTGCAGTTTTCCTTTCGCTTCGTTTGTTTCTGATAAATTTGGTAGAAAAAATTGTATAATTTGTGGATCTAGTATTACAATTATTGGGGCTATTTTACAGGGTGCGTCTTATAATTATGCGTTCTTTTTAATATCCAGAATAATTCTTGGCTTTGGATTTGGAATTTCTGTTGTTTCCGCTCCAAATTTAATTGCTGAATTGTCTTATCCCAGCTACAGAGCGACTTGCACATCATGTTATAATGCATTATGGTATTTCGGAGCTATCATAGCTGCTTGGGTTACTTATGGTACCAGAAATATTGTAGGAGCTTACTCTTGGAAGGTTCCTTCCTACTTACAAGGCTTTTTACCATTAGTCCAAGTTGTATTTTTTTTTATGGTTCCAGAATCTCCTAGATATTTAATATCAAAAGGCAAAATTGAAAAAGCAAGACATGTTTTACACGTCTACCACACTGGTGCAGATGAAGATGAGAGAGCCTATAGATTTGTGGAATTTGAAATAAAGGAAATTGAAGCAGCTTTAGAATTAGAAAAGATTTATTCAAGTTCAAGATACGTTGATTTTGTTTCTATTCCTTCCTTTAGAAAAAGATTGTTTTTAACTTTCTTTACTGCCTTTATTATGCAACTTTCTGGTAATGGGTTAGTCTCTTATTACTTGAATAAAGTTTTAGACTCCATTGGTATCACAGGTACAAAACAACAATTGCAGCTTAATGGATGTTTGATGATCTATAATTTGGTTATCGCAATATTCTCAGCCTCCATAATATATAAATTTAAGAGAAGAACAGTGTTCTTAGTTTGTATTACTGGTATGTTGATTACTTATATTATCTGGACTGCCCTTTCTGCTATAAATCAGAAGAGAAATTTTGAACAGAAGTCTTTGGCAAATGGTGTTCTCGCTATGATTTTTCTTTACTACTTAGCTTACGATTTTGGAGCCAATGGATTACCATATCTATATGTTACGGAAATTTTACCATATTCACACAGAGCAAAAGGTATGAATTTGTTTCAAGTTTTCCAAAACATAATTTTACTTTATAATGGTTTTGTTAATCCCGTCGCTATGCAAGCTATTGAATGGAAGTATTATATTGTCTATTGTTGCATTCTTGCATTTGAATTAGTTATGGTCTATTTATTCTACGTTGAAACTTTTGGTTGTACTTTAGAAGAGGTAGCTAGAGTTTTTGGAGATGATGGTACTGTCACCTTAAAAAAATTTTCTACTCCTGATGAGAAATTGGCAAGTGAACATGCAGAAAATGCTACAAATGTTTCTTCAACACATCTTGTTGGAGTTTAACCGCTTTTTTTTTCCGTAGCAATATGGTGATTTTTTGATTATGTGGTTCTTTATTTTGAGATTGCTGTGTAGTTTAATATACAGAATAAATTGACAACCATAAGTTCTGTAATCTGTAAAATTGATTAATGTCTAAACTCATTCGTAGGAAACAAGATTTTCAATTTTTTGATTGTGATTTCTTAGAAGAATAGTAAACTACAACTAGACTTTAAATTTCAGGATGGGATATGAGAAAACAGATATTACATTCTAAAAAGCATTAAATCAAGAGTTTTTTTCTTTTCATTTTACCAAATACTGTAGATCGTACTTATTACCAAAGCTATAATCAAAAATGGTCTAATATTTACGAAATAATATATTCCAAATAATCGCCCTAATGTTTCATCGTATAAGCCAATGGACTATTATGATTAGTTTTTTCGTCAATTATTTCCACAATTATGACTGCTGTTAACCTTATTTCATCCGTAAATAATTTGTTTAAATTAGTGAAACTTTTTACTGTAGCTAAATTTGAATATTGCATAGACCAGAACCCTAAATTTGAATAAATATTTGGGTTAGGTACGGGTAAGTAATAGAAATTCATTCTACAATGTTTTTATGACTTATTTTCCAATATCAAATGCTAAAATTGTTAATTTATACTGCTTAATACTAATTATATCTTATATTGTAAAATTATATTCAGAATTTCAAAGGTGAATGTGTTTAAAAGCAACTACGACCTCTAAACTGAAATATATTGATCCTGTAACTGTGTTGCTTGTGATCTTAACTATCTGAGTCACAGGCAAAATCCACTCCTTTATAGCGGGCCACAACTTTTGCAAATTGGAAAGAAAACTTCATGCCTGCCTTGAACCTACTCATTAACGCCACTTGCGGACTTGTGGAAAATACTGTAAATATGACATGGTTTATAAGCGATAAGCCAAGAAAAATGATAGACGACGTCCCAATTTTTGGTCTGCACATGCTATTAGAGAGAAAAAATACCTCACAAAACTTGTTCTGTACATCTATCCCCCTTCTTAAATGCAAAAGATTTATGCAGCCCCTTTTGAAAATATTGCTCCACTCTAGCTTCAACTAATTATAGTCAGACTAATCTAACATAGCAATCTAAAAGCTGCTATAATATACATCAAAGCTTCAGTCTCTTAGAGTAACTTCTATGCTAATGATAGGGAAACTTTTATATTTAACAGTTAAGTGATAGATTGATTGAATCAACAAGTAATGAGAAAGTGTAAATAGAAACTTATATACCTGCAGGTGACAAATATCGATACAGTAAAATGCTTTCTTATTTTTATTCAGCATAAATTCAACCTGTAGTTTCCAATAGTAAGTATTCATCAGTATCGTACCTCACTGCTAATGACTATTTCTCTTGGTGAGATTATCGATTTAAGCCTTCTTGAAATCCTCAGGTTAGGGTTTACTGTTAAATTTTATTATTCTGTAGATCTCTCTATCAAAGTATAAAAGTGTATAAAAGTGCCATAAAGGACCAAAATACCAGCTTGATAACAAGCATTCTCTGTGAATAAACATAGATTCCACGAAAACTGAAGTAACTGAAGCCAGTACATCAACATTCAAAAGTACATCAATCAATGATAGTATCAAGATCATATATCCTAAGCTATCACATCTGAAAAGATTCGTAAACAGGATTTCTTTCTAGCGAGTACAATCAAAGTTTAAATTTTCTTATGAACAGAAGATATCACATGTAGAATGAAACATTAAAGCTAAAATCATTGTTCCAAATGTACATGAATAATATTGCCAAGCTTTCGAAAAACCATCAATAATCTTCTTATAAACCGAACATATAAACCGATTTGTGTACACTTGTAGGATGATAACTGGTAAAAGTAATAATTTTTGTTAAAAGATAAAGATATATTTTAAATGAACTGTTCTAGGCGCCAAATTGCTTAATTGGGTATTATACAATTTAGATAGTGGGGATCATTTAATTTTTCAGCTAGTATAGATATTAGCCTGTGTGCAGGAGAGCAGATTTACTATGTAAAAAATCAATTTTCACCTCGCAGGACAGAACTTGGGTGCATTTTGATTTTCCCATAGTTAAGGGTGCAAGTTGAGTCGTTTATATGCCGTACTAAAAAAATAGTCTAGTATAATTTAGATTGACCAGAAATTTTTATGAAGTGAGCTATGTAAATGTTTATTAACAACATAAGTAAACTACACTATTATTGATATGCAACATTTTAATGGTTTTTAAAGTACATATGTTATTTTGGTTATAGTTTCACCACGATCCATTTGAGTATGACTTTCAATTGTTACGGATTCACTAATTAGACATCATTGTATTTCTCATTATGATTAATATATTAATTACTATAATGTTATACAGCCATTGCAATTCAATGACTTTTAAGCTGGTTTTGATAAGATTCGTTTAGTATGGACTTGGGTCACTAGGTACACTTGTTTCAGAAGGTGATTTATTACTATTTGTGGAGCAGTAGTTTAATGGTCAAGAGTTATAAAGTAATTAGTGTAATATTATCCAGATAAGGCAATTCAATGACTTTTAAGCTGGTTTTGGTAAGGTTCGGTAGCTATTGCTTTTGGTCACTAGGTGCACTTGTTTAAGGTGATTTATTACTATTTGTGGATCAGTAATATAATAATCAAGAGTTTTAAAGTAATTACTATAATATTGTCCAGTCAAGGCAATTCAATGACTTTTAAGCTGGTTTTGGTAAGGTTAGGTAGCTATTGAGTTTGGTCACTCGGTGCACTTGTTTAGCACTCTAAGTTTTAATGGTATAGTTTGCTGGTGTTGATTGTTGGTAAATTTGGTATTTTTGTATATTAAGGGTTGTATTTAATATAGAAAGATCATCTTTTTCTTTGGAAGTTATTTCAAAAGATGTAGAATGTAATTATATAAGTTATATATGTATAATTATTTTAATAAATGATTTGGTTCACATTTTATGCTCTTCTCTAGTTTGTAATAAATTTATGATTAATGTAGATTTGAATTTTTGGTCGTGCGTAGAAATTGTTAGCTGTAATTTTTTAGTGAGCAGAAAATTAAATTTATATTTTAAAGTATAGTAATTAGAGTTAGATAAGTGGCACTATGTACAATTGCTAAAGTAGTAACATTGGAACGTAATGTAGTTTAGATATTAGTTTGGAACATAATGTAATTTAGACATTAGTTTGGAACTTAATGCGCTTTAGAAGTAAGTTTGGAACATAATGTAGTTTAGATATTAGTTTGGAACATAATGTAATTTAGACATTAGTTTGGAACTTAATGCGCTTTAGAAGTTAGTTTGGAACATAATGTAGTTTAGATGTTAATTTGAAATTATTTAGATAGAACTAATACAATTTAGAATTAAGTAGTAGAATTTACTAGAAATTTAACAATAGCAAGTCAAGCTAAGTTAGCACTGAAGATAGAATTGGTTTAAATAGTAGTAATTAATGAGTGTTGTTAAATGTAGTAGTAACATAAGTAATCTTGTTCTAACTATCGGAAAGCTAATAGAATTTAATAAATATAGATATTGTTGTCACATAATAGTTGTATTTAAGGTGACTTTAATTAAAGTAAAGGAACTGTAGGATGGAAGGTAGAACAAATTAATTAGAAATATCATCATATGGAAATAGTAATTAAGTAATTAAAGAGTAATATAGAATGTCTATTAGATATTATAAGTATAGTTTTAGAGGTTATACTGAAGGTAACTTAATGATACTTTAAATATAAGTGTTATTCAAGGATATTGGAGGTACCCAATTGGAATTAGAAATAACTTCAATAGTATTAGCTGACGTATCAGTGGTATATGATATAGTTAAAAATGTAGAAGTAAGTAGCGCTTATTTTACAAGTCTAACTAAAAGTAGTGTTTATTAGTGATATGAATTAGAACAAGAGTCTAATGGATAGTAATCTTTAATTGGGAAAGTAATAAAATATACTATTGGAAGTAGCAGTAAGCTAGCAATAACTTTTATTGAGTATAGTAGAAAATATATTTAACTTGTATAAGTAATGATTAAGAGAAAGTAATGATTCTAAATGGAAGAAGTGAAGTCAAGTTAGTTAGAAATATATTGTAATGTTAAAATTTATACTAGAAAGAATTTTACATACATATATAACTATAATTTTATACTTACTTTAATACCATTTTAGTCTTCTTATCCAAATGGTAATGCATTATGCTGGTTTCCTCTTCTTTCACTTGTTGGATCATTATATATATGAAGTACATATACCCATATGTCCCTCGATATTCACTTAATATAACTTTAAGAAAATCATCGTAGCTGTGAAGTATCCATATTATTTCTTGATTCCTAAACATCTTAGATAAGGTAATAAAACACAAGTCTATATTGTAATAGCCAGTCAAAAGAATGAAACTTAGTAACTGTTCCATCATGCATTCACCTTGATGCATCAAGTGGCATCTTTTGCATGCTCCTTTAGTTTGTTTCTGTCTTAATCTATCTTCTAATTGTTTCATTTTTTCCTCTTTGACATTGTTGTCCATCAGCCATCCTACCTTACTACTTACTCCCCTCCAACCATTAATCACTTTAAGTGTTGTCAGGAAGTTTCTCCTTTTAGTTGTATCAGCCCCAAGCCTATTATTTGGCTTGGGGGTATACAATAGATTATACAAATCTTGACTTAATTCTTGAAAAGGGATATTATGATGAGTTAAGTTCAACTGTTTGTTGAATCTTAGTAATACACAGCTCTTCATTTTGGCTCTAAACAGCTCCTGATGTACATAATTAACTACTATATTTCTTAGTTCTATAGCCCTTTCTATATTATCCTGATTAATATAATTAAGTAACTTTTTGGAGGAACTCAAGACATATGGAATAAGGAGTCCCATAGTAAATCTGTAGTTGGGACATTCTATATTGTGGGTTTCGTGATTGAGTCCACATCCATAGCAGATCACCTGATTCCCAAGACCACGGTAATAGTAGTGTTGGAAATTATAAATTAAGGCATTATCAATTCTTAATTCATCCTCAAACTTAGCTTTTTTAAAACGTTGTGGATCCATCATTACATAGATATTATCATTATATTTCTGGAGTACTGAAATGACCGATTCATCTGTTTGAAGATATAATGATTCATCTGCTGATTGGTTATTTAATATCCGCTGTTGTTTGGAGGCAGATTGGTATGACTGTGTTTCTCCTCTTCTTTTCAATATTGGTCTTGTTGAATCAAAGGTTGACAAAGGTGACTGATATGTGTTGGTTGTATTGGACAGACTACCTGCAACTTCATTTATTGATGATTGAGCTAAAGGTATGTTAAATAAAATTCTATTGCTAGCTGGTTTATTTAGTGATCTATTAATCATACTAGGTGGAACTTGATTGACGACAGGCAAATTATCAAACCAGTCAGTAGTGTCTGTCTCATCCATTGTATTATCAGCTTGTGTTTCTACTTCAATTGGTCTATCTGTTTCTACTTCCATTGGTCTATCAACTTGTGTTTCTCCTTCAATTGGTCTATCTGTTTCTACTTCAATTGGTACTATCGGTTGTGTTGGACCATTGCTTCTGCAGACACTGCACAACAGTACTTTGAGTTCTGTGCACAGTTTGATTTCCAATTCTTGGGACCAATTTTGAACCTCCGACAAACATGTAGGTGACATGAGTTTCTTTTGAAATTCATCTTTACTTCTATTGGCTACAAGAATCAAATCAACTGTCGATGCCTGCCCATCTCTACCAGTCCTACCACTGGCTTGTATGAGAGTTTCGGCGTCATAGCATTGGTCTCCAATAATTAAATATCTAAGTGATGTTATGTCTAATCCGGTAGTAAACCCAGTAGTAGCAATTACAACTCTTAATTCACTATTGTATACCTTTTCTATAACACTCTCTTTATCAGCGAAATTTAACTTGGAATGGAACATTTCACAATTAATACCAGCCTCTTTGAATTCTTTATGATACTCTTGTACCTTTCTTATAGTGGGTAAGATAACAATACTAAAAGGAACTTGTAATACTTTTGATTTAATTATTTCAGCAACTTCTTCTTCTCTTTTGACAATGGTTTTATTAAGTATTATATTTGGACGAACAATGGAAGGACTTTCTAATCTAATTAGCCTTTTGGGATTTATCAAACTGTTCAATTCCCTTTCATATGATTTAGGGTATGTCGCTGACACAAAGAGCATTTGAAATCGTTTGCATTTAGCAATTTCTTCATTTTTGCTCTCTCTATATTGATGATACATAAAGTGGGCCTCTTCAAATATAATTCGACGTACTGACATATGGTTGGAAGCTTCAATGGTTTCTATCAATTCATTACTAAATAGTTCTAATTGTACTATTAGCATATCATATGCTGTGGTGTAATTAATAGTACCCTCATAAATTAATGGTACAACTCCGTAACGTTTTAGATGTTCTAATATATCTAATCTCAAGGAAATAAAGGGTACTACAACTACTGAGACTTGCCTTTTGCTACTTGGAAACACATAGTTTTCCAAATAGCTGGCAACCCCATATGTTGCTGTCTTTCCCTCAGAAGTTCTTAAACATATAGCTATAGAGTTATTTCTAAGAACCTCCAAGGTAGTAACCACTTGTATTTCTCTAGCTGGAAAATTCAAAACCTTAAGATAAGCGTCTTTTACATCCGCAATGCTAACATCTTGCCATATTATGTTTGAACTATTAACTTCGGGGGTTACATGATTAGTCAACATCTCATACCATCTATTGCAAACTTTCCTTTGGAGTAAATTGTTACTGACATTACTTCTGCTTTCATGATTATAACCGTAATTGACCAAGGCCGTTGTATTGGAATGGTTGCTCATTCTATTGATTTCACTGATTATTTGTTCAACTTTATTAAAGTCAACAACTAAAGAGTGAACCAATGAATGTAACCCTTGACGCATTTCTCTTTGATTTAACCCAACACCATATGCCTTTGTGATGTTTCGAATGGCACTCAATCCAAGGTCCGGCTTAGCTCGACCATTAAGTGATATGAACAACTTGGTAAAATACTCTCTTTTAATATATTCAACATTATTAGCGGCCCTGATTATTGGATCTTCTACATCTAGATCCTCTTCTTCATTCTCTATTTCTTCGATTTCCTGAACTAAGTCTTGGTCTATATCTGAATTAACATGTCTATTAGTACGTTCTTTTGTATAACTAGTACCCTCAATAAACTTGAGTCTAAGCTCCAACAATATATGCCTTGTCAAATGTAAGTATAATATGAGATATTGTCCGGTTTCCACATTCAAGTATTTAGTAATAGCAACTATAGTATTGTGACGGTCTAAATTTTTGGAGTAGGTAGTTCTGAATACTACATTTTCTTCATCAAGAATTACATTACTAGGTGAGTTGGAGTGGTCCTCGATTCTCATAGTGAGAATCTCTGGAGACCTATAGGGTGCTCCGCACCCAATAATAATAAGTAGGTAAAGTAATTCTTGAATCTTGAGTATTCTCTTGAACAAAGCAACAGCAGAATGAACATTTTTGACTTTATTTTTTTTGAGTAATAGTTGAAATTCAGAATTGCTATAGCGTTTAAATGTTTTTCGGAGACTGAGTTTCTTATTATACTCCTTAACTATATCTGAATATTTAACACCATTGAAGAGATCAGGACCAAATATATCAACCAACTCATCTTTAATTGTAGTAATGCAACCTTTTCTCATATCATTCAATAGTTGCAATGAGACAATCTTACCGTTAATTCTAAAAGCATCTGTTCTGGAACCTACTTGTTGACAATTCATCGGAGTCTGAGGACTAGCTAAATCATGTTGATTGAACAACCATTTAAGACTGAAATAACCTGCACTATGTTCAATGTTGGGAGACTTTAATTCCTGTTTGAATGCTTTAAATTCTTCTTTAGTAATTTCATGTATAATGATTAATTTGGAGAAGAATAATACGCTGCAGAACATAGTCCTTCTCACTGAGTTCGAGACAAGACTATTATTCTGCAGCATACAACTAAGAACAAAAAGGTCTAGAACTGTTCTCTCAACATTAACTTTTAAAAGATAATCTTTTAAGAACATAGTGCAGAACTTGTCGAAGTCCTCTTTCGAAGTTACCTTAATATCTAAATGGAATAAACTTACTTGAAGGAAGGTCACAGTGGCTTTAACATAATCATTAACCGCCCCTCTACTATAGTGTGACTTTAAGAACACTTTGGTAGTATTCAAGTTTTTCTGAAACTCATTAAGCTTGTCCAAGTGATCCTTTGTAAAAAAGCTTCTTACTAAACTGGTAAGCTTTTTCTTACCGGCTTCATCTTCTGGAACTTCCTTGTAAAGTCTCATTGCCCTTTCAACACAAAGTAATGATAAGAATTTATCCTTATTCAAGTCCAGTAAAATATTTTCCTGAGTTAAATTCTCATAGATATCAATTGTAGTTGCTTCAATTAAAATTGATGATAAACGGCTACTGATTCTAACAGGATAACCCAGCTGCTGCAGCAGGACTAGCATTTCATGATTGGCTTCAGGATGATATTTCTTGACATGCCGATTGAAATACTTTAACCCAATAAACGAAGAGTCACAAAAGTTACAATTGTACATGTCAATTGGTTGGACACCCGGAATAGAGACATTGGTAGACAATCTGTTGGTAGTAATGTCTCTCTGCAATTTAGATTCATCTAAAAAGAAGGGTTCCAAACTCTCATACTTCGCTGCCACATTACCCTCCCATCCAGGAATATCAGTGATAAGTCTTCTGAACTGCTGCATGTTCGGAATACTTCTGAATTCATTGGCTTTCGGAATAAAGACAAAAGGAATTCCTGGAGTACAGATGTATCCGTTAGAGTTCAAGGTTTCAAGAGTTTGATTAGTGGCTTGGTCATAAAGTGACTCAACTACTTCATCTTCACTTTCGCTAGAGTGTTCGTCGCTGAAGACTTCTCCATAATATGGAATGCCGTGGTTAAGAAAATCGCGTTCAGTACTATCTGTGGTAGACATTGTTGGTTTAAGAACTTTGGTTATGATAAACGTATCTGATCTTAGTTAGTGTTATATCTATCTGGTTTGATGTTAAATTTTTATTTTTCTTTGAAAAAGCTTTGAAATATTTTCATTCTAACTTTTTCCTTATTTAGGTAAATGGTACACACTACGCATTGATTTAAGTTCGTGCATAAAAATTAACTTATTATATTTATTTAGACTTAACAGGTTACTAATTAGATGATACAGTGCAGACGGTTATTAAAATATATTAAATCAAAGTATTGCAAAAAATATTATTGACAATTAATAATACTCGCTATGACTATTAATAGAGGGATCAGGTTTTCTTATCTGAATTATTTTACGAACTGTTATCTCTTAATAATAAATTAAATAATTATAAATTAAATATTAGTATTTGTGAATATTCTAAATTGATGTAGTAATAGTAAATTAAATAGAAGTAAGATCAGGACAGCTCAAATGGTTACTTTCAAAAATAGTTAACCAAGTAGTTCGCTAGGTGGACAAAATTAGGGGGCTGGACAGAAAAAAGTTAATACTGGAGAAGGCAAAAGCTGCAAAAAAATACTGTCCGATTTTACTAGTTGAAAGAAAATACTCAATAAATTGAAGGCGAGGAAAAATTAGGGAGGGTTTGTCTAGGCGGGAAAAAATACTGATTGAAATTGACAAGGTATATTCTGGCTGATTGCAATAGAGTTTATACTTAACTGCTTGGAGCTCAGAATGAAGTATATGGTATAAGGTGATGTAGTTAAGATATTTCTACAGTTTGGTAGTACTCACATTAAGGTGGGTGAAGTTACAGGTATTTAGAAGTTTTCTAGTATGTGCGAAAGTATTGTTCTCATAGTTAAGGAATGCTTAAAACAGTCGTCAAGTATCACTTTTATTAATGGTATGAGGCTGATATTTTGGCAAGGTTATATTGACGTTAGAATACAAATAATGTTAGAAGAAGAGCTTATTAGCATTAAGTTTAGAGTGTTTGGATTTAGGTAATTTAACATAGTTAAGAGCACATTTAAAACAAGTATCACTTTTATTAATGGTATGAGGCTGATCTTTTGGTAAGGGTATATTGAGTTTAGAACACATGTACAGTTCAAAGAAGAGCTTATTAGCACTATATTTAGAGTGTTTGGATTGAAATTTTACATAGTTAAGAACACATTTAAAACAGGCGTCATTGGGTATTTTTTGTAAGTGTATTGAAAAAGTGAAGAGTGAGATTGATTTATAATGGCAGTGTTTAGTTATGGTTGGGATATGAGTTATTGAGGATTAGTAGTGGTGGAGTTGGTTCTAGCATAGTCTTAGTAGAATATGCTTGTAGCGTCTCAGTTATGTCGTAAAAAAAATAGCGAGTGTCGAAAAATTTAGGGAGCATTTAGCTAGCGAGAAAAAATAGGGAGGGTTTGGGTAGGCGCGAACTTTAAGAAAGCAAAAAATTAGGGAGGGTCGAATTAGCGCGCAAAAATTGTGATCGAAAAATTTACAAGTATTTGCCGATTTGGCAGTAATATATTTAGAGTTAACAGAAGTAAGTAATATTATTATAAGATTAAGTGTACTAGAGGCTTTGGGGTGATATAATGGTTGATTAGTATATCCGTGCGTTTATTGAGTTAGAGTAATGTGTCTAGAAGTAAACTCTTAAACTTATATAAAGTTAAAGGATATTAAAGATTGTATATAAATAAAAGCAATTTAAGTAAAGGTTATTGAAGAGTGTAAACAAAGTGTCTTAGGTCAGGTTGGTAATATATTTATCATTAGAAGTAAGTCAAATAATGGTTTTATAAATGGTAATAAGATATATTATAGTTAAGTTAAGTATAGGTAGTGAAAGTTTTATAAGTATATTTACGTGTATTTTAAAAGTGATATCAAGAAATTTTATAGTGATAGAAGACTCTAAGATAATGCTACATATATATGAGTAATAATGATGACGATAGTTGACACGTAGTAGTGTTTTGGACTAGGATAAGATAGTATATTAGAAATGGAAAGTATAAGATATAAGGTGTGTATAAGATGTGGTAAAGTTAAAGGTAATGTTAAAGTAGGTATATATTTAAAGTATACAGGGCATTTGGATGTAATTAGTAACAAGTTAAGTCATGTTAGTATAAGTAGTACTGAGATATGATGTAGATAAATAAAAATATATGTTGGTAGCGTTTATTTTACAAGTCGAAGTAAAATAATATTTCATCAATGATATGAAGTTGAAGAATAGTAGAATATAATGTAGTTGTCAAGAATTAATTGGAAGACTAGTAATAAGGTCTATTATTTGAACTTGAAGTAGGTTAGAAGTAGGTTTTACTACATATAGTAGAAATTATAAGTATTAGTACTAGACTTAGCAAACTAAAAATGGGGTAAAGTTAGTGATAATGTTATAGCAAGTATGAAATAAGTATAAGCACGGTATTTAGATAGCAGTAGAATTAATTAAAGTAATGTTAGTATAAGCAGTAATAAAATAGGCTACAGTTAAGAAAGTATATATGGTAGTAGCGCAAAATTATAAATTGAGGTGAAAGTGGAATTGCGTAGTGATATTAAAGTAAATTGAAGTGTAATGGTATCAGGGCTATTTGAATAAAGCAGAAGGTAATAAAAAGATAGATTATGTGGAGGTAAGAGTAAGTTTGTAGTAATTTATGTGAAGTATAGTAGATATTTTATTAGGTAATAAGGGTGATTGTAAGTTATTGTATGAGATTGGAAAAGAGGCTAGTAGTATTAAATTATTAATATAAAGGAATTCGGTAGATGTTTTATTATAATAAGTAAAGTTAGAGTTAGTATTACAGAGTTAGAAAATATGTAGAAATAGTTAAATATTTGAATAAAATGTGAAATAAAAAGTTGGTTTAGTAAGAAGTGTAAATGGTTGAAGGTGATAATAGATAATAATTGAAAGTATGTAAGTGTGGAGGTGATTATATATTAATAATAAGCAAGTTAAAATCATTTTAAGTGTGATTAATTTTTGAGAATTTGGTTAGATTATTGCGAAAAAGTGTTAGCATGAGAATAAATTTAAAAAAAAAATGATAAAGATGATATAGTATATAAAATTATGAATATGCAATTATAATGCTAATATTATGTTATAAGATGAATTAACGAGTGGATAATAAAAATATAAGGTATAAAGCAGTTCAAGTGGTGTAAGGTATGGTAGTATTGTAATATAGTATAGTTTGAAAATGGGAGCGCATGTTTAAAAATTTAAGCAAGGCTGATTTTGTGTTATAATATGAAGTAAAAAATGTAATAATAGTAAAGAATATGACAAGTAAAGTAGATTATATGTAGAACAAGAAATATAATAATAGTAAATATGTAATTATAAGTAAGAAAGTAAAGTTTGATTTAAGTAGCAGTATAATTGGTTGAAGTGTATCGCAAGGAATAGCATGGATATCGCAAGTGAATAATTAAAGTAATATGTAGTAATGAAATATGGATTGTGTGGGAGTAGGCTATAGTAGTTATATTAGGTTATTGTTAGAAAAGAGTTTAGAAGTGGAAGTGAATCGCACGGGAATCGCAAATTAATTAGTAAGAGAAAGTAATATGAAAGATAGATTGTGTGGAAGGAGTAATATTAAGTATTAAAAGTGGAAGTTAATCGCAAGGGATCGAATGGATATCGCAAGTGAATAATTAAAGAAAGTGATATGTAGTAAAGAAAGAAGGATTGTGTGGGAGTAGTAATGCTAGGAGTAGGTTATAGTAAATTGTAAGTAGTTATAGGTTAGTAAGTTAAAGTAAAGAATAAGAATAGTTAGAGATTAGAAGTTAGAAGCAGAAGTATAGAGATTAGTGTGAAGTATAGTAAGAATGAATAGTTGAAGTTTTAGTGAGATAAGTAGGAAGAAGAGATGTAATAGGAAGGAAAAGAAGTGAGAAAGTAAGTGTTAAAGTGTAAAAGGTATGTTAAAGTAGATGTAGAGTTAAGATAAGGAAGAGATGCAGTTAAAAAGAATAGAAAGGAGTGATGGAAAGGGTGGTGTGGTAGTAAAATGTGATAAAAGAGTTGGTTTATAAGATAAGAAGTTGAGATGTAAATGGTATAGAAGAGAAGGTGGTTAAAGTTAAGTAAGTAAAGAATTAAGTGGTTAAGAAGTAGTAAGAGTAAGAATAGTGAGTGTTAAAGTAAGGGAAAAGAAGAAAAGAATAAAAAAAGGGAATTTTGAAAGGAAGTATGTAGTATTAGAAAGAGAAGTATTAGTATTGATTTAAGGTAATGTTGTATAGGAATGTTAAAGTAGAAGTAAGTAGTAAAATAATATTAGTAAGAAAGAAGAGATTTAAGGTATAGTAATAGTAAGATTGTAAAGTGGGAGTAGTATTGGAAGAGGAGAAAGTAAGAAGAGAAAGGTAGTTTGTAAATAAGTTAAGTTATAAGTAGAAGTAGAAAGGTTGTAGTTATGGATTATTAGAAAAGTAAAAGGAGTAAAGAATAGAGAAGGTAGAAGAAAATGATAAGTGATAGTATATGTAGAAATAGAAAAGAGAATGGTAAGAAATGAAGATGATAAGAAGTAAGGGAGAAGTAAGGTAGTAGTGATAAGTAAAGTAAAGTAAGGAAAAGAGTAAGAGTAAAGTAAGTAAGGAAAGGAAGAGAAGGAAGTGTGGGAGTAGTTGTGTTAATGGTAAGTTGAAGTAAATGAGGAAGAAGGAGTAGAGTGTGTAAGAAAGGTTAGTGAAGTAAAGTAGGAAGGGTTAGTAAAGTAAGTAAATGGAGGTGTGGTAGTAAAAAAGAAAGTAGAAGTTAAGAAGTAAAAGGTAAAGAAGGTGGTGTGGTAGAAGTAAAGTAAGAAAGGTTATTGTAGTAAAGTAAGTAAAAGTAAAGGGAGGTGGGGTAGAGTTAGGTAGAAGTTAAGAGGTGAGTAGTAGGATAAGTAAAGTAGTTAAAGTAAAGATAGGAAAGTAGTAGTAAGGGAAAGGAAATGGGTGAAGTAGAGGAAGAAGTAAAGTAGAAGTTAAGAAGTAGAGTAGAAGTTAAGAAGTAGAGTAGAAGTTAAGAAGTAGAGGGAGAAGTAAATGGTAAAGAGAAGGTAGTGTGGTAGTAGTAAAGGGGTTAAGTAATGATAAGAAAGTAGTAAAAGAATGAAATGGTAGAAGAAAAGGTTAAGAAGTAGAGTAGAGTAAGTAAAGTAAAGTAGAGTAAGTAAAGTAAGGTAAGAAGTAAAGTAGAAGGTAAGAAGTAAGGAAGAAGGTAAGAAGTAAGGAAGAAGGTAAGAAGTAATGAAGAAGTTAAAAGGAAGTGTGGTAGTAGTAAAGTGATAAGTAGAGGGTTAGAAGTAATGGTATAGTAAGAGTAGGTAAAGAAGTAGAAGGAAGTAAAGTAGAAGTTAAGAAGGGAGTTTGGTAGTAGTGATAAGTAAAGTAGAAGTTAAGGAGGGAAATGTAAAAAGTAAAGATGAGGAAAGGTAGTAAAGGTAGTTAAGAGTATTAGTGAAAGAGTAAAGGTAGGAAGGAAGTGGATTAGTGAAAAGAGTAGTAGAAAGGTAGTAAGTAAAGAGTAGAGGGGAAGTGTGGTAGTAGTAAAGAAGTAAAGATGAAGAGAGTAAGTAGAAGGGAAATGATGAAAAGGGTAGTGGAAGTAGTAATGAAGGAGGAAGTAAATGGTAGAGAAGGAGGTGTGGGAGTAGTAAAGTAGAGAAAGTTAAAGTAAGTAAAAGTGTGAAGTAAAGGAAGAAGTTAAGAAGGGAGTGTGGTAGAGAGGAGAAGTAGTTGAAGTAAAAGTAGAAGTTAAGAAATGGAAATGTAAAAAAGAGAGATGAGTAAAGGTGTGTTAGTAAAGGTGTAGTAGTAAATGAGTAAGTGTATGGTAAAGTAAAAGGAAGTGTAGTAGAATGAAGTGTAGTAGTAGAAGTAAGAGAGTTAATGTAGAGTAAAGGAAGTGTGGTAGTGATAGGGGATGTAAGAGGAGGTAAGTAAAGGGAAAGAAGAAGGAGTAGTAGAGTGGAAAGGAAGAGGGAGTGTGGTAGTAGAGAAAGTTAATGTAGAAGTAGAAGTAGTAGAAGTAGAAGTAAAGAAAGAAGTAAAAGAAGAAGTAAAAGGAAGTGTGGGAGTAGTATTGGTTAAAGAAAGGTAATGTATTAGAGAAAAGGGTAGTTAAAGAGTAAAAGTAGTTAAAGTAAAAGTAGAAGTAAAGGAAGAAGTAAAAGGTAAGGAGAAGGTAGTGTGGTAGTAGTAGTGAAAAGGAAGTGTGGGAGTAGTAGTGGTTAAAGAAAGGTGGTGTAGTTAAAGAGTAGTTAAAGAGTTAAAAGGTAGAGTATTAGGGAGAAGAGTAGTAAAAGTAGGAGAAAGTATGAAAGTGAAGGTAGAAGGAGTAGAAGGGAAGTGTGGGAGTAGTTAGGTAGTGTGTGTGAAAAGGGAGAAAGTAGGAGATGTATGGTAGTAAAGGTAGTTGAAGAGTAGTAAATGTTAAGAAAGAAAAGGTAGAAAGGAAGAGTGGAAAGTAGTGTAGTAGTGAAAAGAGTAGTTAATGTAGAAAAGAAAGAGTAGAAGTTGGTAAAGAAAGAAAGGGTAGAAAGAGAAGTGAAAAGGGTAGTAAGAGTAAAGAAAGAAAAGGGAGAAGGGAAGTGTGGGAGTAGTAATGGGAAAAGAGTAGTAAGAGTAGTAAGAGTAGTAGTAGTAAGAGTAGTAGTAGTAAGAGTAGTAAGAGAAGTAAGAGTAGTAAGAGTAGTAAGAGAAGTAAGAGTAGTAAGAGTAGTAAGAGTAGTGTAAAGAAGTAGTTAATGGTAGTTTAGAGTAAGTTGAATGGAAGTGAAAAGAGTAGGTTTTTGGTAGAAATTGGGTAGAAAGTTTGGATTGTTGGATGTTGGATG
This sequence comes from Scheffersomyces amazonensis, assembly GCF_036850825.1. Lineage (NCBI taxonomy): Eukaryota > Fungi > Ascomycota > Pichiomycetes > Serinales > Debaryomycetaceae > Scheffersomyces > Scheffersomyces amazonensis. Next base: position 238 of record NW_027042746.1, on the reverse strand, counting down.
TTGGATGTTGGATGTTGGATGTTGGATGTTGGATGTTGGATGTTGGATGTGTGTGGATGTGTGGATGTTGGATGTTGGATGTGTGGATGTTGGATGTTGGATGTTGGATGTTGGATGTGTGGATGTGTGGATGTTGGATGTGTGGATGTGTGGATGTGTGGATGTGTGGATGTTGGATGTTGGATGTGTGGATGTGTGGATGTGTGGATGTTGGATGTGTGGATGTGTGGATGTTGGA